>NW_024429203.1:17431055-18031055 GCF_017639785.1 Mesocricetus auratus | reverse complement strand
TAGGTTAATGATATATGAAATATGTATACACAGAAATCACTGTCTTCATCAAAAGTGATCCAATAAAAACTACTGAATACTGGGCAAAAAAGTTACATCCTGAAAAGAACACGAAACTATCAGGTAGATTATAGGTTCCTATAGATTATAGGCAAAAAATATAAACATAGCTAATGTATCCTCAAGCTTTACTTTGTATGAGGCACAAGCAGAGTACCTCTCAGGTGTTAGTTCATTTAATTCTCACATGGAGAAAGCTCAAAAGGTATCCACTCTACAGAACAAAATACATGCATACAAACTCCTGCTTTTGCTCTTTGAAAGCTTGAACTTGTCCTGGGAAATTATCAGCCCATCTGAACTTTTAATAGCTCTTAGTGTCATCTGCCTTCACTGGGACCTCAGTACCCACACTGCCTGCTGGGAGAAATATGAAACTCTTTTCTATGACCTCTTGCTAGAATGTTTTCTGAGATAGATGGACACCAAATATTTATATTCCATTTTATTAGTCACGAATGACTTTTTCTAATATCACTATTCTAGCCAGTGCCTGGGGATTGCCTGGGGACTGCCACAGAGCATTCCATTCCGGCTGGAGCCAAGGTCTTCTCTTCCACCAACAAGACCAGGGGACCAGCGGGTCCAGCAGGACTAGGGACCAGGGGAACAGACAGGAGACTATGCAACCAAGATTCCTGGGCTTCTTCTCCAACAAAGGGACAAGAACTAGGACGAGGAATAGAAGAACAACCAGAGTATTGGACTTTCTTGCACCCAAAGAAAGGGAAATCTGGTGCCTTAAACACCAGAACAGTAAGGGGCACTTTCTGCACCCACTAGAAGAAGAGATGAGAAAGAGACAATAACAGAACAGCAACCGAAAAACAAATATGGCACCGCCAGATTCTATAGACTCCACACCAGCAAAACTCCATTTTTAGCATCTTTGTCAAAGATCATCTGTTCATACATGTGTGGGTTAATATCAGGGTTTTCAATTTTATTCCACTGGTCTACCTGTCTATTTTTTTGCCAATACCAAACTGTTTTCAGTACTTCAGTTCTATAATAGAGCTTGAGGTCAGGGATGGGGATGCCTCCAGACGTTGCTTTGTTGAGTAAGGTTGTTTTGCCTATCCTGGGTCTTTTGTTTTCCCATACAAAATTCATTATTGTTCTTTCAAGGTCTATGAAGAATTGTGGTGGTATGGGGATTGCATTGAATCTATAGATTGCTTTTGGCAGGATTGCCATTTTTACTACATTGATTCTATCCAAGAGCATGGAAGATCTTTCCATTTTCTGAGGGCTTCTTTAATTTCTTTCTTTAAATACTCAAAGTTCTTGTGATACAGGTTTTTCACTTGTTTAGTTAGCGTTACCCCCAAGGTACTTTATGTTGTTTGTGGCAATTGTAAAGGGTGATGTTTCTCTGGATTCTTTCTCAGCGATTTTATCATCAGTATATAGTAGGGCTACTGGTTTTCTTGAGTTGATCTTGTAGCCTGCCACTTTGCTGAAGGTGTTAATCAGCTGTTAGAATTCCGTGGTAGAGTTCTTTGAGTCATTTATGTAAACTATTATATCATCTTCAACTAGTTAAAGTTTGACCTCTTCCTTTCCAATCTGTATCCCCTTGATCTCCTTTTGTTGTCATATAGCTCGGGCTAGAACTTCAAGAACAATATTGAAAAGGTATGGAGAGAGTGGACAGCCTTGTCTTGTTCCTGATTTTAGAGGAATTGTGTTGAGTTTCTATCCATTTAGTTTGATGGTGGCTGTTGGTTTACTGTATATAGCCTCTATTAAGTTTAGGCATGTTCCTTTTATCCCAGATCTCTCCAAGACCTTTATCATGAAGGGGTGTTGGATTTTGTCAAAGGCTTTTTCAGCATCTAGTGAGATGATCATGTGATTTTTGTTTTTCAGCTTGTTTATATGGTGGGCTACACTGATGGATTTTCATATGTTGAACCATCCCTGCATCCCTGAGATGAAACCTACTTGATCGTGTTGAATGATTGTTTTGATGTGTTCTTGAATCTGATTTGCCAGTATTTTATTGAGTATTTTGCATCAATGTTCATGAGGGATATTGGTCTGAAGTTCTCTTTCTTAGTTGTGTCTTTGTGTGGATTGGGGATCAAGGTCATTGAAGCTTCATAGAAAGAGTTTGGCAAAGACCCTTCTGCTTCTATTGCGTGGAATACTTTGTGAAGAATTGGTATAAGCTGTTCTTTGAATTTCTGGTAGAATTCTGCACTGAGGCCATCTCAACTTGGGCTTTTTTGGCAAGTGATAGCTATCCAGGAAGTCGTCCATTTCCTTTAAATTTTCAAATTTTGTAGATTACAGGTTTTCAAAGTATGACCTGATGATTCTCTGAATTTCCTCAGAGTCTGTTGTTATGTCCCCCTTTTTCATTTCTGATTTTGTTAATTTGTAGGTTCATACTCTGCTGTTTGGTAAGTTTGGACAAAGGTTTGTCTATCTTGTTGATTTTCTCAAAGAACCAAGTCTTCGTTGCATTGATTCTTTGTATTGTTTTCCTAGTTTCTACTTTATGGATTTCAGCCCTCAGTTTGATTATTTACTGGCATCTACTTCTCCTGGGGAGTTTGCTTCTTTGTGTTCTAGAGATTTCAGCTATGCTGTTAGTTCTCTAGTATAACTATTCTCCATTTTCTTCATGTGAGCACTTAGTGCTATGTACTTCCCTCGTAGCACTGCTTTCAAAGTGTTCAATAGGTATGGGTATGTTGTGTCTTCATTCTCATTGAATTCTAGGAAGTCTTTAATTTCTTTTTTTATTTCTTCTTTGACTCAGGAATGGTGCAATTGTGCATTATTCAATTTCCATGAGTTTGTAGCGTTTTTGCAATTTGTGTTGTTGTTGAATTCTAATTTTAACATATGGTGGTCTGATAAGATGCATGGACTTATTCCAATTTTTATAGCTGCTGAGGTTTGATATGTTGCCAAGTATGTGGTCGATTTTTGAGAAGGTTCCATGTGGTGGTGAGAAGAAGGTATATTCTTTCTTATGTGAGTGGAATGTTCTATAGATGTCTGTTAATCCCGGTTGGGTCATTACTTCTATTAGAACCTTGGCTTCTTTGTTGAATTTCTGTCTGGTATTCCTGTCTAGTAGTGAGAGTAGGGTGTTGAAGTCTCCCACTATAAGTGTGTGGGTCTTTATATGTGATTTAAGTTTTAGCAATATTTCTATTACAAACAGGGATGCCATTGTATTTGGGACATAGATGTTCAGAATTGAAACTTCCTCTTGGTAGATTTCGCCTGTGATGACTGTGTAATGACTTCCTTCATCTCTTTTGATAGATTTTATTTTAAAGTCTAATTTGTTAGATATTAGGATTGCTATGCCTGCTTGTTTCTTGGGTCCATTTGATTGGAAAATCTTTTCCCAACCTTTAACTCTCAGGTAATGTCTGTCTTTGAGGGTGAGGTGTGTTTCTTGTATGTAGCAGAAGGATGGGTTCTGTCTTCAAATCCATTCTGTTAGTCTGTGTCTTTTTATAGGTGAGTTAAAGCTGTTAATATTGAGGGATATTAATGACCATTGATTGCACATTCTTCTTTGATTTGGAATGGTTGGTGGTGGTGGAATTATGTGTGGAATTCCACCCCTTTTTTCTTTTGGCTGTTGGTACAGTGAGATTATCTAATGCCTATGTTATTCTGGTTGTAGTTAACTTCCTTGGGTTGGAGTTTTTGTTCCCGAACTTTCTGTAGGGTTGTCTTAGTGGATATGTACTGCTTGAATCTAGTTTTGTCATGGAATATCTTGTTTTCTCCATCCATAGTAATTGAGAACTTTGCTGGTTATAGTAGTCTGGACTGGTCTCTTAGTGTTGGTAGAATATCTATCCAGAATCTTCTGGCTTTCAGAGTTTCCATGGAGAAGGCAGGTGTAATTCTGATAGGTTTGCCTTTATATGTTACTTGGCCTTTTTCCTTAGCTGCTCTTAATATTCTTTCTTTATTCTGTATATTTGGGGTCATGATTGTTATGTGGTGACGGGACTTTTTTGTCATCCACTCTATTTGGTGTTCTATAAGCTTCTTGTACCTTCATTGGCATGTCTTTCTTTAGGTTGGGAAAGTTTTCTTCTATGATTTTGTTGAATATGTTTTCTGCCCCTTTGAGGTGGTTTTCTTCACCTTCTTCTATGCCTATCATTTGTAGGTTTGGTCTTTTCATGGTGTCCCATATTTCCTGGATGTTTTATGTTAAGGATTTATTGGACTTATGATATTCTTTGGTTGAGCAGATCCAGGGAGTCCAGTGGACCAGCTAATCTGGCAGGACCAGGTACAACAGGCCCTACATCTGGGCCTGAGTTCCAGTGCCTTGGGATTGCCTGGGAACTGCACAGAGCTTCCAATCCCGGTGGGAGCCAAGCACCCCAGATTTCAAGTCTTCTCTTCCACCAGCGATACCAGGAAACCAGCAGATCAAGGAGACCAGGGGACCAGCTGTTCTGGCAGGACCAGGTAAAACAGGCCCTGCATCTTGGCCTGTGTTCCAGTGCCTGGGGATGGCCTGGGAACTGCACAGAGCTTCCAATCCCGGTGGGAGCCAAGCACCCCAGATTCCAGGTCTTCTCTTCCACCAATGAGAACAGGATACCAGTAGATCCAGCAACCAAACACTCCAGATCCTAGGTCTTCTCTTCCAACAAGGAGACCAGGGGGCCAGCTGTTCCAGCAAGACCAGGTAAAACAGGCCCTGCATCTGGGCCTGTGTTCCAGTGCCTGGCGATTGCCTGGGAACTGCACAGAGCTTCCAATCCTGGCGTGAGCCAAGCCCCCCAGATTCCAGGTCTTCTCTTCCACCAATGAGACCAGGAAACCAGCAGATCCAGCAAAGGGACCAGGGGGCCAGGTGGGAGGCTAAGCACCCCAGATTCCTGGCCTTCTTCTCCACACACGGGACCAGGACTAGGACCAGGAAGAGAAGAACTACCAGAGTATTGGACTTGCTTGCACTCACTGAAAGGGAACTCTGGTCCCCTAACCACCATACCAGTAAGGGGCTCTTTCTTCACCCACTAGAAGAAGAGACAATACAAAACACACTCAGCAACAGAAAAACGAATATGACACTGCCAGATTCTAGAGACTCCACACCAGCAAGACTCCAACATTCCAATGCAAATGAAGCAGAAGAGAGTGACCTTAAAACCACCTTCATGAAAATGATAGAGGCACTAAAAGAGGATATAGGACCATGTATAATATTATAATATTATATTATGCTACTACAAATCTTGATCTTATATACAAAGATATATGCAGCTATCACTGCCTATCAAAGAAGAATCTTCACAGCAAGTAGAGACCATCACAGAAATTCACAAGTGGATATTATGCCTACATCAATAATTCATTGGGATTCCAGCACTACTGGATACATCTACGCTATATCTCCTGCACCTGTGACTCAGGGAGCAAAGAAGAAGGAGTAGAAAGACGGTAAGAGACAGAATATCAGGAAGTGTGTTCTGAAATAGTCTTTCCTAAAAATGATGACATAAACAAGACAAACACAATAACAAAATCTGAAGATATATTAATATGTAAGATGTTAATTTCACAGAGTTCCACACCTAAACAAAGAACAATAATCTACTAGAGCTGCAAGAAAGATTATTAGTCTCTTCCAGGGATGAGAAGGCCCTTTGCTAGCTTTTCAAGATGGAGTGGTAAACCCTGAAACAATAGACACAGGAATAAAATGGATTCATCAGGTTATATTCATATATATGAAATTATATTTGTACAAACTGGAAGGGTGATACTTGGGAAGGGTTGAAGGGAGGGAAGGGAATGGGGAAGGTAATTATAATACCATTTCAATGAAACTATTTTAAAAATAACATAAAAATAAAAGTAACTTTTCAACAAATGATTTAAGATGTGAAATGTTTTTTGTAACATACACATATATTTTCACCGTTACTATTCTTTATATCAAAACAAGACCTATTTGCTCTCCTCCTGAATAAGAATTCCTTCAAGACACCACAGGTTAAGTCTGGTGTGCACAGCTTTCATAACTTCAAAATCAGTCCAGTCTCCTGATTTCCCTAGTGCTAAGGCCTCCTTTTCTCTTTTTAGCAATTGCATTTAGTAATTCATGCAGTGTATGTCTAGCAATTTCTTGTAATTTAGATTTTTTAAATATGGCTTCTGGAACTCTAATATTACTTCTCCAATTAATGATAAGCATGAAGGACAAATAATTTACAAGATTATGTGAGTGCTAGAGGGGAATATGGACTCTCAGTTGCTGAATTTCCCAAGATCTGTAGAGTTGCATCAGATTCTATTAGGAATCCAGTAATCATTATCTTCTCCTGATAACTATTAGTATATTTATCAAGCATATAAAACTGTCACATCTGCCAGACTTTGTAGAAGAACAAGTGACTTTATGTGTCATGCTTATCAGAGAGCAAGACTGGTCACTCAGAGAACATTTTGTGAGTAGTCCTTCCTAACATCCTCAAAGCCAGTTTCCTTTCAGAAGAATGGGAAGGACAACCATGGAGCTCCAAGCTTTCTAGAAAAAAGAATATATGTGAAATTCAGTCTTTATGTTTATAATGTCATGATCTTCTGTGTTCCTTTTTCCCCCTAATGAGATACGCATGAGCATATATGTGTGTTACACATGTGCATTATAGGAGCAGTGCTTCTTGATTAATAGTCTTCCTTGGCCTCCCCTGTCTCCTGCTGGGGAAGAGCATAGCAAGCCCTGTTCGTTTATCTGTTTCCGGAGTGCCAGTATGAGAGTTTGTGGCAGCTCTTTTTAATGCCTGTTCATGGTAAGGCTCATGCAGCCATTTTAAGTATATGTTGCTTTTCAGAAGTGTCATATGCACTGTACTCTACAATTTAGCAAGGAAGGGATTTTGGCATAACAATTATAAAAGCAGAATGTATATGTACATGTAAGCAAGAGAAATATCTTCCTTGAAACACAGATCATTGTCTTATTAATTATGTTTTTCAATATTAATCATCTTTAGTATTGCAAGTACAAAATAGGATGTATTAATAAAGATTTTTGAAGAAGATTCTAAAGTATTTGTATTGAAATTGAGGATTTTAATTATTTGTATTAGATGATGTCTCAATCATTTTATAATGTAAGTAGCTGGCTGAACTGTATTTGAGATACTGGAAAATATGGATAGAATAGGAAATTAATATGTAATAAAATATTGCACTATACTATTGTGGTATGAGGGATGGACAACTATGCTTGAGGAATAGAAAACACCAACAAGTAAAACCTATGATTATTTTTTTATAAATGTGTGGGGAGGCTGCTGCCAAGTCTCTGAGTCTTGAGTGGTGGGATGAACTATAAGTTATGTACCCACTAGGGGTGGAAACATGGAGCAAGCAGGAGGAAGGGAGAGATTGGAATTAAAAATAAAAATATTGTTTTTTAAAAAGGAAATAAATACAATAAAAATTACCAAAAGAAATCAGACTTACAAGGTCATTTGCTGCTGTTTTCTGCCTGAACCAGAAAGCAGCCACCTGGCTTTTTTTCCATGCTTAAGAAAGAATCACTCTTTGAAAAAAACGCCAAAAATAAATTTGTAGTTGAGTGAAAGATATTTCTGGGAGAAATCTCGTAGAGCACATTGTAAAGCAGCTTTAGTGTCTGGAGTTCCACATACATAAATATTTCATGTATATTTCTCACAGTGCAGGCTCTGCTTTATGAGAAGTTTGGGGAGTGGAACAACACTTCTTGAACAGAACAGTGAGTTAAATGTTTGGATATAACTTGTGTGTGGTGTATGTACTTGTTCTGGTAAACCTTCAATACTGAACCCGCAGCGAACCTTCTCTGAAATATCCTGTTTTGTCCCAAGTCGTGGAGACCCTGTGGTTCTGATTCCTTAGGGCCTGTCTCTTCATGTGTCCCAGTAGGTCACAGATGGGGCTGATTTTAGGACGGACAAACTCAAAGAACTGGGTTGGACCTGGGTGGTAGCTGAGTTTGCTATTCTGGCCCTCCACTGGGACCACCCACCATAGCCAAGTGTCAGGTCTACCTCTCCTATGCCCATACCATTAGGGTTAGCTGTGAGGGGTGGAGCCAGCTCTCTAATTACAGAGGCTGGCAAGGAGTATAGCTCTCCCAAGACCATCCAGGTTCAGGGCCAGATCCTCTACTCCTATGCCACTGGGGCCAGTTCATTCAGATGGAGTTGGGCAGCTTTCCTGTTGAGACAAACTGTAAGAAGCAGGGCCAGCTCTCTGATGACCAGGACATCATTGCCAATACTCCCAGAGCCCCTGGAGATAACACAACCATGAACATCTTCACATACCCTGTCTGAGATAGACTGATGGATCCAGACATGGCTCTCAAGCCCTGCCTGTGTCCAGACATCACCATAGATTCTGGTGGCAGCTCAGACCACTGACTTCAGTATGGCCTTAGAAGGCAACGGTGTGGTTCAATACAGGCATCTGAATGGCCCTCCCTGGCAACATGGGCCATGGACATCAACACCAACCCCAGATATGGTAGGGCCAGCACAGGGCTGGATATAACATGGCCCCATGTGACCTGTTCCTCACTGTCCTGCTTCTTCCAGTCAACTTCTCTCCACAGTGCACAGACCACTCCTCTTGTCTTCACTATCTTTACTCTAACACACACTGTTCATTGTAGCGGCATCCACCCCGTGGCTGTCTTTCACCTGAAAGGCCACAAGGCACCAGGCGATCCTGTGGCTTAGGGTGAATTTTTTAATTGAATTTTCCTAATCTACACAGATATTAAATCCAAATTCTACAAACTATGTAATTACAAGTGTGAACAGTATATAAAGCATAACAAATATTTTCTGTCAAAATGCTTGTAATTTACAAATGCAAATATTGTCTCAGGTTCTCTCACTTCACTCATGAAGTCCAATGCATGTAGACCAGCCAGTGTTCCCAATTTATCTGGGGAAAATGAAAGCATAATTGTCAGCCATCATGCTCATTTCCTAAAGATTGATAAACTCTGAAAAATAATCCAAGTCTCCAATTCATTGGAAAACTGCAAATGATAAAAGTGGTACTCTCTGAAAAGGGGTAATTTTCTCATCTTGAAGAGTCAATGGTACTGTGTTGAAGAAATTGGGAAACAATTTTGAGTTAAGATATTAATGATAAAAATGAGTAAAAATAAAAATCACTAATTTGTACATGGATTAGTTCCTCTGTTAATAAATCATAGAAAATATATGCAAATATTTTCAACTCAAGGTATGATGATAATATCTTTTTAATCTGAGAAAGAAAGAAAGTCCTCAAAGAAATAATCTAGAAAGGCATTTAATCCAGTGCTTTTTAAAATGTCTCTGATTTCTCTTGATTTCAAGACCTGCTTGTCTGTATTATGATTTGACCATGGGGTCACTGGTTGTCATACACAGGAATTACAGAAAATCATACGGTGTGTTACCTAACCTGAGGAGGGATGAAATAATAATATCCACATGATTTCTCTGCATGCATCTAAATTTATGTACACAGACATGTACCAACTCTATTAACTTTCTCTCTTTAAAATTTTGACAGGAAGATGGATGCTGGAAACCATTCTACAGTAAGTTTCTTCATCCTGGCTGAGGTGTCCAAGCAGCCAGCACTCCAGCTACCACTCTTCTTTCTCTTCCTACAAATCTACATCATCATTGTGATGGGAAATGTGGGCATGATCACACTGACTTGGCTTAGTTCTCACCTGCACACTCCTATGTACTATTTCCTCAGCAGACTGGCTTTCATTGACCTCATCATTCCACTGTCATTATGCCCAAAATTCTGGTGAACATCATCTCCTGCCCAGAATGCATGACTCAGCTCTACTTTTTCTCACTTTTTTGCTATTGCAGAATGTCACATGTTGGCTACAATGACTTATGACCACTGTGTTGCCATCTGTAACCCTTTACTTTGCAAAGTCATGTCTTACCATCTCTTACCATCTCTGCTTCTGGCTCACAATGGGAGTTTATACTTTGGATTTTATTGGGTCATCAGTTCACACAGTTCTCATGTTGAGACCTATTCTGTGCAAGGGCAATGTGATTAACCACTGCTTTTGGGATCCACTCTTGGAACTGTCTTGCACCAGCACATACATAATGAATTATTAGTTATCTTTCTAAGTGTGCTAAATATCCTCACTCCTAAGTTGACCATTTTTAGTTCATATGACTTCACTATTGCCAGCATCCTCCACATTAGTTCTGCTGAAGACAGGTCCAAAGCAATTAGCACCTGCAGCTCCCACATCGCTGCTGTTGTTTGGTTCTGCTGCATCTGTGAACTTACAGCCATCATCATTCAGCTCAATGTAACAAGGGTATTGGTCCAGGGTTCCCTTCCAGTAATTGCAAACAGGTCCAAAACTCCAAAGGCTCTCCTCTTCCCATGGGTGGAGTCAGGACTAGTAACTGGATGATGACAGTCTCTGGGTGGGCTAGACCGCCCTGATGTGTTCCCCATTGCCCAGTCCCCAGGCCTCAGGAGGCTCAGAGCAGGGCATCTGGAAGGAGGCCCAGAAACAGGCCCATGCTTATCTCCTCCTGTGGGTGGAGGCAGGACTAGGATGCTGGCAGTCTCTAGGTGGGCAGGACCACTAGTATGGATTCCCCAATAAGCTGTCCCCAGTCGTCAGGAGGCTCTGATCAGGGCACCAGAAGGCAGCCCAGTTTTCCTTTTAAGAAAGATTTTTAAGTGTGTCTAGATTTATTTCTTAAGATTTGAGAATATTTACAACAATTTTCAATGCTATAGAGCCCAAGAATTCCTCTTGTGTCCACTTTTTATGAATTTGTATTATAATTACTATACCTGAAGAAATATTAATACTTAAGTCAAAATAATTTTAAATTTTAAGGAATTTTTTCAAGATGGGGTTTCCGTCTGTCACTTTAGAGCCTATCCTGGTATTTGCTCTATAGATAAGACTGGTCTAGAACTCACAGGGATCCACCTGCCTCTGCCTCCAGAGTGCTGGGATTAAAGGCATGTACCACCACTCCCCGACATTTTTTGTTTGTTTTGTTTTGTTTTTCAAGACAGGGTTTCTCTGTGGCTTTGGAGGCTGTCCTGGAACTAGCTCTTGTAGACAAAGTTGGTCTCGAACTCATTGAGATCCACCTGCCTCTGCCTCCCGAGTGCTGGGATTAAAGGGGTGCACCACCACTGCCCGGCAAAACATAATTTTATTAAGATGCAACAGTGCCACTCCTGAACATATATTCAAAGGTAATAATATTTTATTCAACTATAGAAATAGACAAAATAATGAGATTTCTATGAGAATGGATGGATCTGGAAAACATCATAATAAGTAAAGTAACCCAGACTCAGTGTATCTCGTTTATGTGTATATTTTGTGTCTGTGTATAGCAACAAAAACCATTGTTTTTCCCTTTATCTCTGGAAAAAGAGCATTTAGATAAACAAGCTCAGCCTCCAAAGTTAAGTATTATTCGTTCTCCAATTATAACCTCATGACTAACAAAATACATCACAACTTAATTAAAGCTGACAGATAAATAGATGTATGCCTAGAACCGTTTTAAGTGGCTGAGGCAGGAAAATTGTAATTTGGTGGACAGACCACTCAACATAACTAAAAGTCACCTAAAGTTTAAATAGAAAAGGGTTTTGAATGAAGTACAGAAATCAAAGATTCAGTGCTTGGCTGTGAATCTCTGCTTCTGCTTCCATCAACTACTAGGTAAAGGTTTTATGATGGCGTTTAAGGTAGTCATCAATCTCATTACAGGGGAAGGGAATTTAAGGTAAGCACTCTAAGCCTAATTCCTGGAATCCAGATGTGGAAAGGGAGGAGTGATGAGCAAAGGGGTTAAGACCATGCTGGGGAAATCCACATAAACAGTTGACCCGAGCAAGTGGGAACTCCCTGACTCCAGTCTGACAGCTGGGGAACCAGCATAGAACTGAACCAGGGCCCCTGTATGTGGGTGTCAGTTGGGAGACCTGGATAGTCTGTGGCACCTCTGTCAGTGGAACCAATATTTATCCCTAGTGCATGAATGGGCTTTGGGAGCCCATTTCCTATTGACGGATACTCTCTCAGCCTAGATACATGGGGGAATGCCTAGGTCCTGCCTCTAATGATGTGACAGACTTTGATGATCCCCATGGGAGGCATCACCCTTCCTTTGGTGGAGGGCGTGGGAAGATGGGAGGGAGAGGTAACTGGAATTGGTATGTAAAATAAGATTTATTTTTAATTTAAATAAGAATTTATTTTAAAAAAGAAATCAAAGATTTATGCAAAGTTAGAAAATGAAGTTTTTGTTAAATGAAACAACTGTATTATTTTAAATTCTCTAGTCCTAATATGAATAAGATATAATTGGCCAAGGTATGTTCTGGCATGTTCAAACTTGTTCATTATAGTGTTACTTGCCAAGAAATAACAATGGCTATATGCTTGCATAATTGATTGCAGTTTGGTTTTTATTACACAGGATGACTATGTGCAAGTATTTGCCTATAATACACAAGTTTCTGGTGATAGAAATATTTCACCTGTTTTTTTATTATTGTCATACACACACATGTGCAAAATGTACAGCTACAACCCACTGAGCCTGTTTTTGTTTGTTTGATATTTTTATGTTGTTTCAGGGATGAAGACCTTGTGTTGGATAACCAAGTAGAAGATTTATACCAGGGAGAGGTTAATTTTTTCTCCTCCAGAATCATTAGTAATCTACAATTATTTGTCTAGAGATGGTGAGAGTCCCCTCATTCTACGTTTACATATGTATGATATTGCCATTATTCTGGCTTTGCTTATGCTACCATTTCTTAGAAAGATTATTTCACACCAGACTTCCTAGCATTCTAATTCGTATAGACATTCTGCATCCTTTTCTGCTTCGTCGCCTGAGCAATAGATGTAGGAGCTGTATTGTAGATGAATATATTGGGACTGAGCTTCCCAGAATCTATACATGTTTTATTGTGTCTGCTGGTGGTTTCTGAGATGATGTCTACTTGCTGTAAATATAAGCTTCTTGATGAGGGTTGATAGCTACACTGACTTGTGGGTATAAGGATGAAGTATAGAATGTAGTAGGAATTGTGCTGCTCCAGGACTCTCATTAGTAAATTCTCTTCTAAGAGCCGCATGTTTGCTAAGTGTCTGATACCAGTAATGATCTCTTTCCTGTTGATTTAATTGTTTTCCTATATCAGCAGCTTATACTGTATTTTTTGCTACCATGGAAGCCAGACTGCAAGAAAGAAGCTTTCAGATTAGATCTAGCTAGAATAATCTGAGTCCTGTGTTATAGGTAAATGATGTCTTCAGCAATAGGGGCCTACATTTAACCTCTGAGAGGCAACCAAGTGCAACAGTAATAGTCTGTATTGTTTTAGGATTTATTTGAACTAGTTAGACCAACCATTTGAAAGAGATGTCTCATGGGTGGTATTGGGTTTTTATACTACTATTGTTACTTTATGGTTCTTGTGGGGATCACTACTAGATCAAGTGACATAATTTCCACATATATGTGTGTGTGGTGTGTGTGTGTGTGTGAGAGAGAGAGAGAGAGAGAGAGAGAGAGAGAGTGTGTACATATGTTTACTATAATAATTTGTATAATTTAGGTAAATATAAACTAATGACTCTCTGATTCTATGAGACTTTGTCACATAGCCTTGGTGTTATCTGTCCTCCCACCTTCTGCTGTTCTAACCTCTCTTCCATCTCCAAAGTTGGAACCCCATCTCCATCTCGATTGTTTGATTTCCTGAATTTGAGAGTGGGGCAAGAGACATGGAAGTAATTTTACTGAGGATTGTTGGGATGGACTGGAGGGAGATAGAAGGGATAAAGCATTGTAATTCTATTTTAATAAAAATGTATTAAAATATAAAATTAATTTTAAATTAAAAACAAATGGAAAAGAATGCACAAATTTGGGAAGCAAAAGTGGTTGTGACATCAGAGATTAACAGAAGGAGAAAATAAAAAGGGGAAGTGATGTGATTATATTTTAAAGAAAATACATGAAAATTTTAAAATATTTTTAAAATTAAAAACTAAAATGAGAAGGAATGCATAAATTTGTGGGGTTAAAGTGGGACTAATAGGAGGAAATGGGGATGTATTTTGTCATATTATATATGTATGAATATATTTTTAAACAATAAAAATGAATTCTGTGGAAAAAAGAGGACATGTATTTGATAGACAGCAAGGGGCTACTTAGAAGAGGATTCAGTGAGAAAAAGGAAAAGATAAATTTGCTAATTATATTATAATTTAAAATAATAAAAGTAATTACTATTAAGGAAGGAAAAATTAGCCTAATGGGAAATGGCAACGACAACTACTTCTTTTTTTCAACAGTTTGCTCCCTCAGCATTGGAAATCCTTGGAGAGTGTCCTCTTGTTAATTAGTAGCTGAGATTATAAACTCAGAGCAAATGATCAGAAGAACACAATAGGGACCACTCAAGTGAGTGTGAAAGGTGAGTGTATGTGTTACCTTAGATCTGAAGAAGCCTTTAGCCTTGCTGTCCTGTGCCTGTGACTAAACTAGGTTCAAAAAGCTGAGACTGTGGCCTAGGTCTTAGCCTTTATCACTGAAGGTGATAGGATGCTGAGTAACTGTGATTTCCAATATCAGTATTTGTGATTATGCAAGTGAGGAGAAAAATTGGTGCTAAGGCTTTCATAAAGAAGGGTGAGCGTTCATCCCTAACTATGATGAAAATGCTTAGAATATTCACTTTGAACAGCTGGGAAAATGATTCTCAATACTTTCAGTTATTCAATTATTCACAAAGCCTTTCTTAACTTTCATAGAATACATCAGCCACATTCTGCTACCTGAAGGTTCAGTAAATTACAATGAATTGGAGTATGTTTGCATGGCTTTTAAGGAATTTAAAAACAACAACACAATATTTACTAGACAACAGAAGAATGGCATTGACTAGACTAAGCTACTTACAAACAATACACTGCATTAAAGAAGAGACAAACTGAATAATAAGAGTTTCTGGTTTTATAATCTTTTACATCTATCAGCTAGAAGAAGATCATTGTATCATGGGGAATTAAACACAGCTTGGTTTTAATTCACCAATGAACATTTCATAGTTTAACTCCATAAAACATGTTTAACCTGTGTTCTCAGCGATCACTCTTATGGTATTGAAGGACAGTTCAAAGAGCCCAGTAGACAGCTTTAATGTAGATGTGCTGTCAGCTTCTCTTCTAAAACATTACACCTAAATTATAGCTTCACTTAAATAGCTTTTATCAAATGTCAGATTTGAAACAACTTTGAGAATAGGTAACAGATGCTGGAATATTTTTAGTTTGTTCTTGTGAATATTGATAACCAAATTTCATTTTACACAAAAAGATAATTTTCAAAGTTCTATAATGAATCTATAAAGATTGATAAATATGAAAAAATATTATTTCAAGTAATAAAATATACTTAACAGCATATTTTTTTAATTTGGTTTGGAAACTATCTGAAATCGTATGTCTCTCAGAATTTACTCTAGGTTTTATGTTTTGTTTTGTTTTTGAGAGAGGGTTTCTCTATATTGCTTTGGAGCCTGTCCTGGAACTTGCTCTGTATACCATGCTGGCCTTGAACTCACAGAGATCCACCTGTTTCCACCTCCCAAGTGCATTATTGTGCCTGCTTGTATACTTTTGTAATTATTTTTATTTATTTATTTAAAATGTTATAGTTATGGGTGCATGACAAAGCTGAGGATCTTAGTATAAGCCACTGGATTCATGTGGTGGAAGGAACGAACCAACTCCTTCCACGTGTCCTCTGACCTCAATGGGAGCACAGTACACACATGTACACACACACACACACACACACACGTACACATACACACAATCAAAATATACTAAAGACTTAAAAATGTAGATAAACCATAACCTGAGTCTGCTGCACATGTGGATTGAGACTGACCAAAAGCTGACATGAATAAAGCTACTGCACACATATTTGTACAGACCTCTCCACAGAAAAATGTTGACATTTTCCTGGATAAAATTTGTGGCACAGGCTAGGGTCTTTTTAAATTTAGAGTAAATGATGAGGCTATTTTCTAAATTAGGAAAGTAGTTTCACACTGCACACAGATCTGTGTAAATATGTGGATACTCCTCGCCAATAGGAGCTATTGCCGCAACTACTTTAGCTGTTTGTAATAAAAATGTGTACAGACTGTATTCTTTTCATTTCACTGATGGTTAGTGACATTGCGCATTAAATATTTTTATTGACTATTTATATCACCTTTTTGTAATCTATGTTATGAAAACAATTGATTTAAAATTGGCATCATTTTACTTATTAAAATACTTTATGTATTTTTATTTTTTAAACTTGGGATGGAAATTTCATTTAGTTTTTTAAAAATTCAATTTTACCAAAGTTCAAACTAATCACTTTTACAGTTACAAGTTTTTCTTAGTTTTTATTTGTAAATTTGTTCATACTATTTTTAGGCATTAAATAACTTTTTTAATATTTTCATTCAGATATTTTAACCTAAGCTTTTTTGCTTTGTGTACAACTTTTCTTCAGACTTATTTTGTTGTATTAGTAACCCAAATTTTAGATTTAAAATATTTTATGATTTTGATAATTCTGACCTACTCATTTAGGAATTTGCTTTAGTTCACACAGTGATTATGGTAGCTAGCATTTAAGGTTAACAGGACATAACACTCAAGAGTCTGTGTTTCCTCATTATGTTTTTGCTTTTCATGCTATGATAACTCACAAGTGATAATTTCTTTATTATTTGGTAGACTATCAGCAATAGTCACACTAATGAATTAGTAGTTTTCTGATTGATTTATCACAGTTAATTTTGTGTGGAGACAGCATTCACTTTACATTCAAGACAAAACAATAACACAGCCCGAAAACATCATTTAAAGATGACTGGGTGTGAGGAGGAAGACAGATCCTTTGACTTCCTGTCTCACCATTTAACCACAATTATTTTGAATATTCTCAAGAATCAGTCCAGAAACAATGGATGGGCTAACAGTAGATTAGTCTATTCAGTTCATAGTCTATTCAGTAGCACCTTAGGATAGTATCAGATGTAGACCTCAGAGAGGAGATGCAAGCTTCAAGTAAATACATAGTTGTGAAGACACTGAAATGCTTTAATGCTCAGGGGAAGTATTTATATGCAATGCATTTTGAATTAAAAATAATGTCAATTAAGTTTTATCTCAATAAATTTTACTTAAGTATGTTTCTGTAGCTTTACTTATCATAAAGAGATTCAAATCATACATAGCTCAAAGTCATATGTATGCATAATTCTCCTGTAAATTTAAAACAACAATAGACACTGTAACAGAAATACATTTCTTTCTTCTTCAGTATTTGAACAGAGGATATGGCACCAGGAAACTATTGCACAGTGACTGAATTCATCCTGACTGGGCTCTCAAAGAAGCCAGAACTCCAGATGCCTCTGTTTATCCTCTTCCTAGGAATCTATGTGGTCACTGTGGTAGGGAATCTGGGCATGATAACACTGATTTGTCTCAGTTCCTACCTGCACACCCCCATGTACTATTTCCTGGCCAGTCTATCCTTCATTGATCTCTGTCATTCCACTGTCATCACCCCCAAAATGCTGGTGAACTTTGTGACAGAGAAGAACTTCATCTCCTATAATGGATGCATGACTCAGCTCTATTTCTTCCTCATTTTTGCCATTGCAGAGTGTCACATGTTGGCTGCAATGGCATATGATCGCTATGTTGCCATCTGTAACCCCTTACTTTACAATGTAACCATGTCCTTTCAAATTTACAGTTCCCTGATTTCAGAGGTGTACATTATTGGTGTGGTTTGTGCATCGACTCACACAGGCTTCATGATCAGAGTTCGGTTCTGTAACTTAGATGTGATCAACCACTATTTCTGTGATCTTCTTCCCCTCCTGAAGCTTGCTTACTCAAATACTTATGCTAATGAGTTGTTGATTCTATGTTTGGGTACATTTAACATCGTTGTCCCAACTATGACAATTATTACTTCTTACATCTTCATCATTGCCGCCATCCTTCATATTCGTTCTACTGATGGCAGATCCAAAGCCTTTAGTACCTGCAGCTCCCACATCTGTGCTGTTGCTGTCTTCTTTGGGTCTGCTGCATTCATGTACTTACAGCCATCATCAGTCAGCTCCATGGACCAAGGGAAAGTGTCGTCTGTGTTTTATACCATTGTTGTACCCATGCTGAACCCCTTGATCTACAGCCTAAGGAATAAGGATGTCAGTGTTGCCCTGAAGAAAATCATTCATGTAAACTAAACTAATGCAAGATTTATTTATTAGTGTAGAATCATCAAGTGATGCATAATTTCAATGACTATTACTCATTTGAATCAATTGTCAATAATTTGATCATCAATTCAAATATTGTATTATATCATATTTCTATAATTTTCCTTTGCTATTCCCTATATAAAAGCTGCCACATATGCATTATGGAGACTAATGTAAAAGAAATAGTGAGGATAGCATCAACCTATTTACTTATAATATCAACTCCATCTTCTTTATATCTCTTTGATTGTGCAATTAAGAAATAGAAATATTTCTTTCTTATTTTCAATGAAAGGATATTATTTTAAATATTATGCTGATCTTCAAACATGTGAAAGAACACAGCACTTACGATTATGATGGCTGTAATTTCTAGTTTGGAAATTCATACCCTGGAAACATCCACTTTCAGGCCTATTCTTCAATATTTCTCAGGTGCCTTCTTTAGTATATTTCTTCAGACACTGGATTTCCAATTTCAAATACAGTTACACACACTACTATATGTTGAACTTCTGCCTGATCCAGTATCTTCATTGTTTATTCATTGATTATTTGAATTTGTACTTCCACGCTTTAGCCAAACTCATTGTGACCCATACATCCAAGTAGAACTTTCTGTTCATAGAACTTTTTGGTGTGCAGGTCCTAGAATAATTCTTAAAATGTAATGCTTCCTTATTAATTTTCCTTATTCTCCCATGAAATATTTAAGGAAAGCTTTTGACATCATATCCATCAATGTTTTGATACCATTACATGGAGCTACAACTGTTTATAGACTAAACTTAACTCAGTACACTTTTGCTAATCAAATTCTTTGAAGTTCATTTGTGTGCATGTTTTAAGGAAACATAAAATAGTTGTGACATTCTGACATATTTTGCGTGAAGATTTAAAAGTTTTAGTCTTGAACAGTTTTTCTCTGGGAAACCAGTCCAAGTGAAATAATATGTGAGTAACTGATTTCTGCGTTCATAAAGAAGTCTTTAATCAATGCTTGGTTTATCCTGATTTTCAAGCTTGTGGACTAATTTGAAAATCTATAGATCAATAATGAAAAATCTGTGGAACAGTTTTACCAGAACAACCCCTTTCACTACTGACAATTATCGATACCCAGAGTAGAACAAAATTCCACCTATGAGAAAGTTTAAAACAATACATATTCAGTAATGGTACATATTCAGCAATATATACATATATATGTATATATATACACAGATTCAGATATATATATATATTAAGATAGAGTAAATGGCAAATGAAACCATCATATTATTAGGCACAATAATTTACTAGCCTGTAGAGAGATTTTGTCTCATTTACTTTTTTTTTTTACAAGACTGGGTTTCTCTGTATTGTTTTGGAGGCTGTCAGTCCAGCCCAGCTTCAAACTCACAGAGATCCTCCTACCTCTGCCTCCAGAGTGCTGGGATTAAAGGCGTGCGCCACCACCGCCCAGCCTCATTTACTTTTTATTTATATATATATATTTATTTATTATTGGTGGGGCTGGCTAAGTCCTCCATTATTCTCCCAGTTCGTCTATTATTTTTATTCACAGGTTTTCTGATCCTCCACATTGAGGTTTTTCCTGGTCCTTACATGAAGGGCAGAGAGATAAGCAAAGAGGCCAGTGCTCTAGAGATGTCCCCTGGGTGCTGAAAAATATGTCATGTGTCAAAATTATCACAGCATATAGTTGAACCTCGCCATCTTAGCATATTTCTAGGCATTCATGTATCTGCGGATCTGATTTTAAGGCAATTATTCTGTCAATCATTTTGCATGGATAGAAATATACACTCAAGTACAATAATATATATGTATATATAAATTAATGTGTGCCAATAAAACAAATAAAATGTAAACCAATAGCCCAATACTTCTTAAAAACAGGATATACAGAATGCTTGAAGATAGCCAATATGCATCCAATAGAATATCACTAGCTATCAATTATTTCAACTGTTATTCATGTAATATTTTGGGAATTTTTTTGAAATACACAGAATTTCCAATGTCTCACATAATTTTGTGATTCATTAAATGTAAGCATTAGTACAATTTTTACCTGAATGAAAAGGCTATGCATGTCTGTTTCCAATAAATATTTCTATGCAAATTATCACCAAAGTTATATTGAGTTTCTTTAGATCATTAATCTTGTGTGAAGTATTGAATGGCATAAAACATTAACTATATTTTACAGGAACTCCATTAATCTGTGCATATAATATTTTAATTTGGTTATAGAAGAAAAATAAGGGATGAATTATGAAAACCAAAATAATTTGTCATCAGAGAAGATACTTAGGTTACAAACCACTTTAATAGTTTGAGAATTTGAATTCCTCTGGTTTCTAACTTTTTAATCATGAAATAACTCACACCTGCTTCTATAGTACTAATAGTGTTCCCAATCCCCTTCATTTAGAACACTTTATTATTCTCCTGGGATTCTTTAATTTAGCAAAGCAAGACTATTTTTATTCTTGGAGAAACTGTCATTAATACTCATGCAATCTGCCACAAATTTAATAGATTTATTATTTAAAGATCATTAAACATTGATCAATAAGATATAACTTATCAGGAAAGGCATTGTTCCTCCAGAACCTGATTTCCTCAGTGTGTGCTCTGTCTGCTGTGTTAGCTAGAAGCTCACACCCATCCACATTTACTGGATCAGAATAAGCATTTTAACACAGTTCTATAGTGATCTACATACTCAAAATCTTTATTATGATCTGCAGGTTTAGAAATGACAGGAGCCAATTTGAAGAATAACAGGGCAGATGGGGAATTAGTACTGATAATTGCTTATTTTTCTCATGAGCATGTATCTAGACTAGTGAAAGTCCTTAGAGAATGTTGGTTTGCTGACATACAGTATCTGAAGAAATTAAACTCAGGACAGTGTTTCACAGCTGCTCAGGTGACTGCAGATCTGCAGAGGTACAAACTAGGTGAGTCCTGGAAGATGCTGACAAAAAAAGGCAGACCAGGTTCAAAGGTACTGTTGCCATTGAGAACTAAGTCTGACATTCTAAACACTAACTCTAGAATGTTAGGGGCATGTTTCTATCAATTTTAGGATTAGTGACATTTTCAAGTGGCAAATAAAATTTCATATTGAGAACTGCAACAGAATTTAGATGGGTGTGTTTTCCCCATGTAATCACACATGTTAATTAGGACTCTGAAGTCTGGAGTCTGTCTTAAATCAGGCAAATTCTAATTGTTCACTTAGTGCTAAAAGCACCTTTAAAAGCCTGCAATATGGCAGACTTGTATTCCTGAGGAAATAGTCAAATAAGTCCAACCTGTCATTTGGCTAATAGGGTAACTTATTACCCAAGAAGCAAGTGTGGACTTCAGAGATTACAACATCCTGAGCATATTATAGGAAGGATGAATTTAATACATGATTATGGAGAATCATCCCTTGTCAACCATAGTTTTAGGGTAGATATAAATGTAAATACATATGTAGCAGATAACAAAGAAAAAGTGCTTAGTGATACTATTGCAAGTAGAATGAACATTAATGCAAAATGCAGACAATAAATGACTATCACATTGTCTAGGAACTATAAGTAGCAATCTGCATCCATCACATATAGAGAGGGTTCTATGCATGAAGAATTTAGCAAGATCAATGTTACTGAATATTTGTGGTAACAAAAGGAATTAAGGGAATCTTTCCTCTAGATCTTTGAAAGTGAATCAAGAAACTTAGGACTCAGCATGGTATCAGTAACTTGTTCCGCTTTTAGAATAACAAACTGAAATAATTGTCCCTTATGATTATTAAATGCTGTATCCTCTGTGCTCTCAATCCTCATAACCTAAGAACACATAAGCTGCATGCTAATTATATTTCCTCTAATTGTTTTCCTACAGTTTCTGTGTTTCATCATGTCAGTGTCCTTTCTTTAGCAAGAACATCCACAGCTAAAGACATATCCCGAAAGCTAGCATAATAGCTTTACATCAGTGATTTCTAACTTCATGGAACACAGAAGAAATAGAAGCATGTGCAAGGCATCGCAGCAGTGGTAAATGGTGAGTACTAAGAGGCCCATTGGTTCAACCATCAGTCACCATTGTGGACTCTTGGCTTTATTTCAGGTTAATAGCACGTAAGATTAGAAGCCACTGCGAGGTATCACTATGTAATAAGGATTTAGGTTAACCTAAAATAATATAGTATCATTTGCTATATTCTAAGATTGGTATTTTCATGAAAAATCTGCATTTCCTTTTGTTTAATTTGGATTTATGAATTTCATTGCTTCATTGACTTGAAGGTATGTCTTTAGTTTTCATGCTAATTGCCCTTTCAAGATTTCTGAAGAATACTATCAAAATTTTGATGGGCATTGCACTGAATTTGTAGATTGTTTCTGGTAGGATGGTCATTTTTACAATGTTAATCCTACCTACACATGGCTCCATGTGTTTGCCAGTTATAGGAGTTTATTGGAGGAAATTTTGGGTCAATTATGTATATAATTATATCATCTTCAAATAAAGATAATTTACTTCTAATTCATTATGAATTTTTACATTTTGAAATAGCCAATATATTCATTTTATAACAGAACAAGGAAAGAAATCTGTAAATATTAATTTTATTTTCTGTGGCTCTACTTTTGACGCCTTCTAATTCACAGAAGTTAGAAGGAAAAGAAGAAAAATTGGAACACGAATATTGCTATTCCTGAAATTTTGTCAGTAATTGTTATTTGCTTAACAATTGGTTTAATGCAGTTAACTAAAAGTTTGATTGATAACTTTCATGCATTTATGAGTTACATGGAATTATTCTTTCAAAAATATTTTGAAATTATGATTCTAAACCAGCTTGTTTTTGGGCAAATATATCTTTTTGTAAATGATGTGGTTTACAAACACTAGGTTAAAAGGTTTGACATATTGATAATAAAAAATGTACATTGTAAAAAATTTCAATGCTACAAACACAAATAAAATGTTTTCTATAAAATATTATTAATTTTGAAACTCTAGTTTATTAAATATTAAAATTAGAGAACTTCCATATAGTAGTGATGGTACAGAGAGAAGTGATTATAAAGAGTTTAAGGGGCACCTCCTTCCAAAAAAAAAGCAGCCATGCCTTTCAAAAGAACCTATTTTTCCCTTTCAGAAACTGAACCCAGGTCATGGAAAAGGGCAATCACTCCACAGTGACCAAATTCTTCCTTTCTGGGTTAACAGACCAACCAGAGCTGCAGCTGCCTCTGTTCCTCCTCTTCCTTGGAATCTACCTGCTCACAGTTCTGGGGAACCTGGGAATGATCATCCTGATCCTGCTCAGCTCCCACCTACACACCCCCATGTACTTCTTCCTCAGCAGTCTGTCCTTCATTGACCTCTGCCAATCTACTGTCATTACCCCCAAAATGCAGGTGAAATTTGTGATGGAGAATAATGACATCTCCTACCCTGAGTGCATGATCCAACTTTACTTCTTTCTCCTTTTTGCTATTTCAGAATGTTATATGCTGGCTGCAATGGCATATGATCGCTATGTCGCCATCTGCAGCCCCTTGCTTTACAGCATCATCATGTCCCAACAGGCCTGCCTTTCTCTTGTTTTAGGAGTTTATATTTTAGGTGTAGTTTGTGCATCAGCTCACGTAGGATGTATGTTTAGGATTCATTTCTGCAGATTTGATTTGATCAACCATTATTTCTGTGACCTTATTTCTATCCTTAAACTCTCCTGCTCTAGTATTTATGTGAATGAATTGATGATTCTAATATTTAGTGGAATTAATATCATTGTCCCAACCCTGACCATCCTTAGTTCTTATGCTTTCATCATTATCAGCATCCTACACATTAAATCCACTGAGGGCAGATCCAAAGCCTTCAGCACCTGCAGCTCTCACATCTTGGCTGTTGCTGTCTTTTTTGGTTCTGCTGCGTTTATGTATCTGAATCCATCATCTTCCAGCTCCATGGATGAAGGGAAAGTATCTTCTGTGTTTTACACCATCATTGTGCCCATGCTCAACCCTCTGATATACAGTCTGAGGAATAAGGATGTCAATATTGCACTGAAGAAAATAAAAGAAAGAAGACCATTCTTGTGAAAAACATAATGTGTAAAATACTCCATTAGATCTTAATCTGTGGCTACTACATAGTATGAACTGAATATGTATTATTTTAATCAGGCTATGTAATTTTTCTTCATCTAATGTGATTCTATTGCTTTATTTACTTTCAACGGTCTTCTTAGTGCCGTTCCCTCAATATTCCTCCTCATATCTTCTCCTTTGGGGTCACTGATATATTCTTAGTGTCTGGAATATATTTGCTACTACCAGGTCTTGATAATTTTCTTGATATTAACTTAGGCAAAAGACAGCCAATATGTAACCAACATAGTTGTTGATTATTAACTATTCTGTGTTTCATTCAGCATTTTCTTGTTAGGTTGAAATGCATCATACATAAATTTCACAAATTCTTCAAATATCTGTAAGACAATTTCTGGCCTTCTTATGTTACTAGAGAAAGTTTTAAAAAATATTAGCATTGAGATTTTTCTGAAATAAATCATAGCAAAGATGTGACAATATTGTTTTATTTATTTGTTTATTTATTGCATTATTTTCTTTTTGGTGTCCATATGTGTGTCTATGTGTTAATGAGAATGTCTACATGTGCACATATGTGTCAGAAGGCAAAGGGGAAGTTCAGCTATTGTTCCTATGAGCTGTATATCTTGTTATAATGATAGCACCCCCTTTCCTGGCCACAGCCTAGAATCCGTGATATCCAGACAGAGCCTGTTCTTCCAAGTGCCATGATCCTGCCTAATGACCTGAAGAACACAGAGACTTCTGTGTATACCCCCACAGGCTTCTAAAGATCTACACTTGGAACCTGGTATCACCGCTGGGCTCATTATTGTGCTAAGAAGCTAAACCTTGTCATGACTGAACTAGAACCACTTTTTAAAAACCTTTATTATTTCTTTGCAAATTTCACATCAGGCATCCTGATCCGACTTTTCTCCTTGTCCCCCCACATCTGCTCTCTACCTTTGTAACCCCAAAAAATCACAAAGGAAAAATTTAAACAAAAGGCAAAGCAAAACAAAAACCAAAACACCAAAACAATAATCAAAAGACAGGGTGGGATGGGGAGAAGCTTGTGGTGGAAGCTGTAGTGTGGCCCAGTGAGCCAGCTCACACGATTCACTCTTAGGCCCTTTCACCTTCACTTGCAAGTGTTCATTGCCATGAGTCATTTGTCTGGTTCAAGGCCTCTCACCTCTGATACACCATGAATAAGGGACTCTCACTGGGACTCCTGTTGGATATCTTGTTGTTATTCTGTGTCAAGGTGATCCTACAGTTTTGAATCCTTAGGTTCCTCAATTTCACATGCTTTAATAGTTCATAGATAAGGTGGGTAATGGGGTGGGCTGACTCACAGCCCTGGTAGCTGCTTAATTCATCTAAAAGGCCACAAGCATTTCAAGATTTCAAGTGAACATCCACATCTTTGCTATTCTCAGCAAAACAGCTCACATGAGCTACCACAGCAGAAAGATAAGAGGCATCAACTCTGGGATCATGTTTGAGTTTTAATCTTAGATCAGTTATTTCCAACTGGATAATCAATTCATTACATCTTTTTGAGTTCAAATATACCTATGGATTCATAAAAAATTATCATAATGCATTCCAAATTCTCAATCCATGTATTATTTTTATTAAAACAATTCCAAATGGGGTGGTTGATTTCCTCATTACTGATTTGTACTATTCCCGGTGAAGTACATTATTGTTTTTCAAGGCTGTACTAGAAGGATACATAAAATAATTAATCGATCTATTCATTGAATCCCATTTTAAGTTGTGATATGCATGCTAAATAGCTACAGATTTCCCAAAATGTATATATGACTGAAGTGGAAGTATTATAGTGTTAACATATGCAAATAATTGAACAGATAACACAGAAAAGGAAGCATCTGTCATGATGTCTCAAGGTATACATTGGAGTCCATTTCCTAAGCTTGCGCACAGAGGAAAGATGCAGATATTATTTCGGGTAAGTTGGCTAGCTTTAATCTAATTGATCCCTCAGGGCTATAAATGACTGAATCAAGAGATACCCAAAGGGATATGAAAGAAGTGATCTGGGGGAAAATAAATTAGTTTAAGACACATACCCAGATATCTTTTGCACACATTAAACCTCAGCTCCTGAGGTTGAGGTACTTTGAACTTGTCTAAGAACCAAAGAATGTGATTGAGTCATCTTTAAAACACTGTAGAAAACCCAATGCTAGGGCAGGCAATGCATGTCTGCAGTTCCAGCATCTTGTCAGAAAGACTGGATATGACATCCAGGAGAGCTCCACACTGAAGTCAAGGCTAGCATTCTGGTGACAGCTTGTCATAGAACACCGCGGGTTCAGATATAGCTTGTGGCAGAGCACTTCTCTAAGATGTGTGTCCTCAATTTTTTGGAGAAAAATGATACCTTAGTGTGATGGAAAAGTAAGTGTTTTAATTTTTTTTTCTTCTCCCTGACTCCTTTTGTCTTTTATTCACTGAACTGCTGACATCTAAAAGAAGGAAGTTCTTAGATTTTCAGAATTTTGGTAGATACTTATTTTTTAATTTTCAAATGAGAATTGCAAACTCACTTTTTGACATGTGTTTTGATGTCAAAATAAATGGCAAAAATAAATGCAGCTTAATGTCTAAGCTGTTGACTCATATATATGAGGATCAAAGTTCAAGATCTAGTAGTTTCTCCTATAAACATAATCAATTGTCACTGCTGCCATATAAACCCACACCAGTGGCAGTCTATATTCTGTGACACTTGGTTCCCTCACTTTGTAGTTTATCCTTTCATACCAGGTTCACATTCACATCTAATTATTATTTTATTTGCACCTCTTTGGCAAGGATGATGGTTACCTTCTACAGTATTGTTTTACATTCAGGTATCTTACTCAATAATTAATATTCAAAGTAGTTTTCTAATATTCTTGAAGCTGAGGAATTATTTTATTTTTTGAGTAAAATACTATAAATGGATCAGCCCTTCCAAGACCCCAAGCCCAGCGAGTCCAGCTTCAGGTCGCACCTGGCATCGAGAAGACCCGCCAACACAGGAAAGACATCAGCCCTTCCAAGACCCAACCCCAGCGAGTCCAGCTTCAGGTGAGAATGGGTCTCTGGCGGGACCCCCCACCCAACACCCATCCTCTTGATCTTCCGGGGCCTCTCCTGGCATCCAGAAGACCCGCCCACACAGGAAAGACATCAGCCATTCCAAGACCCCAACCCCAGTGAGTCCAGCTTCAGGAAAGACATCAGCCCTTCCAGACCCCAAACTCCGTGTCAGCATCCCCAGCTTCAGCTTCAGGAAGGAAGGAGACCAGTGGAGACGGAAAGACCCCAGCAGCACCCACTGGAAGAAGAGATGGGAAGAAGACAGAATAAGAGCTCACTCAGCAATAGAAAGACCAACATTACCCCACCAGAATATAGGTATCCAACACCAGCAAGACCCGAAAAGCACTACATAGACGAAGAAGAGGAGACAGACCTTAAAAATTATTTCATGAAGAGACCCTCAAAGAAGAAACAAGGAAATCCCTTAAAGAAATAGAAGAAAAATCAAACAAAAAAATCCATGAAATGGAGGGAAATATCAAGAAATAAACAAATCTCTCAAAGAATCTAAAGAGCACCAAGAAAAAAACAACCAAAAAAATTAAGGAAACAACTCAAACAGTTGAAGGATTGAAAGCTGAAATAGAAACGATAAAGAAAACACAAAATGAAGGGAGGCTGGAAATAGAAAAGCTGGGTAAATGATCAGGAACTACAGATGTAATTATCACCAATAGAATACAAGAGATAGAAGAGAGAATCTCAGGTGTTGAAGACTCATTAGAGGATATAGACTCTTCAACCAAAGAAAATTTCAAAACCAACAAATCCTAAACACAAAATATCCAGGAAATATGGGACACCGTGAAGAAGCCAAACCTGAGAATAATAGGTATAGAAGAAGGTGAAGAAATACAACTCAAAGGTACAGAAAACATATTCAACAAAATCATAGAAGAAAACTTCCCTAACCTAAAGAAAGATATGCCTATGAAAATAAAAGAATCTTACATAACACCAAATAGGCTCAACCAGAAAAAGAAGTCACCTCGCCATATAATAATCAAAACATCAAACCTACAGAGTAAAGAGAAAATATTAAGAGCAGCTAAAGAAAAAGGCCAAGTAACATACAAAGGCAGACCTATCCGAATTACACCTGACTTCTCAATG
The DNA here is from genome assembly GCF_017639785.1 of Mesocricetus auratus. Classification (NCBI taxonomy): domain Eukaryota; kingdom Metazoa; phylum Chordata; class Mammalia; order Rodentia; family Cricetidae; genus Mesocricetus; species Mesocricetus auratus. The sequence continues at coordinate 18,002,241 of NW_024429203.1, read as the reverse complement.
GAAATGATGAAAGCCAGAAAATCCTGGACAGATGTCCTACAAACACTAAGGGAACAAGGATGCCTGCCCAGACTACTATATCCAGCAAAGCTTTCAATTACCATAGATGGAGAAAACAAAATATTCCATGACAAAGCCAGATTTAAATAATACGTGTCCATGAATACAGCTCTACAGAAAGTGCTAGAAGGAAAACTTAGATCCAAGGAAGATAACTACACTCACAAAGCCACAGGCAATATATAATCCCACTTTACATAACAACAAAAGAAAAACGGTGGAGAAACTACACAAAATAACTTCACTAACAATAAATCAAGCACAAATAAGAATCACCAATCAATGGACATTGATATCCCTCAATGTCAACGGCCTCAACTTGCCTATAAAAAGACACAGACTAGCAGAATGGATAAGAAGACAGAACCCTTCCTTCTGCTGCATACAAGAAACATATCTCAACATCAAAGACAAATGTTATCTCAGAGTAAAGGGTTGGGAAAAGATGTTCCAATCAAACGGTCCCAAGAAACAAGCGAGTATAGCAATCCTAATATCTAACAAATTAGACTTCAAATTAAAATGAATCAAAAGAGATGAAGAAGTACACTTCATATTCATCAAAGGAAAAGTACATCAAAATGAAGTATCAATTTTAAACATTTACGTCCCAAATACAAAGGCACCTACATTCGTTAAAGAAACATTACTAAAGCTCAAAATGCACACAAAATCCCAAACACTAATAGTAGGAGACTTCAACACTCCGCTCTCACCGCTAGACAGGACCTCCAGACAGAAACTTAACAAAGAAACAAAAGAACTAATAGAAGTTATGACCCAACTGGGTTTAACAGACATCTATAGGACATTCGACCCAAATACAAAGGGATATACCTTCTTCTTGGCACCACATGGAACCTTCTCTCAAATTTACCACATAATAGGAAACACAGCAAATCTCCACAGATACAAAAAAATTGGAATAACCCCCTGCATCTTATCAGACCACCATGCATTAACATTAGAATTCAACAATAACACAAATCGCAGAAACCCTACAAACTCATGGAGATTGAACAATGCACAATTGCACCATCCATGGGTAAAGGAAGAAATAAATAAAGAAATTAAAGACTACCTCGATTGCAATGAGAATGAAGACACAACATACACAAACTTATGGGACACTTTGAAAGCAGTGCTGAGAGGAAAGTTGATAGCACTAAGTGCCCACATGAAAAAACTAGAGAACAGTCATACTAGAGAATTAATAGCACAGCTGAATGTTCTAGAACAAAAAGAAGCAAACTCGCCCAGGAGGAGCAGACGCCAGGAAATAATAAAATTGAGGGCTGAAATCAATCAAGTAGAAACCAGAAAAACACTGAGAAGAATCAAAGAAACAAAGAGTTGGTTCTTTGAAAAAACAAACAAAATAGACAAACCTCTGTCCAAACTAACCAAAATACATAGAGAGAGCATGCTAATTAACAAAATCAGGGATGAAAAAGGGGACATAACAATGGACTATGAGGAAATCAAGAGAATCATCAGGGCATACTTTGAAAATCTGTACTCCACAAAATTTGAAAATTTAAAGGAAATGGACAGTTTCCCGGATAGATATCACTTGCCAAAACTAAATCAAGAACAGATATCTAAACAGACCACCTATAACCCCTAATGAAATAGAAGCAGTCATCAAAAGTCTCCCAAACAAAAAAAGCCCAGGCACAGATGGCTTCAGTGCAGAATTCTACCAGAAATTCAAAAAAGAGCTAATTCCAATACTCCTCAAAGTATTCCACACAATAGAAGCAGGAGGCTCACTGCCAAACTCTTTTTATGAGGCTACAATTACCTTGATGCCCAAGCCACACAAAGACACAACTAAGAAAGAGAACTATAGACCAATTTCCCTCATGAACATCGATGCAAAAATACTCAATAAAATACTCACAAACCAGATTCAAGAACACATCAGAAAAATCATCCACCATGATCAAGTAGGCTTCATCCCAGGAATGCAGTGATGATTCAACATTAGAAAATCTATCAATGTAATCCACCATATTAACAAACTGGGAAAGAAAAACCACATGATCATCTCACTAGATGCTGAAAACCCCTTTGACAAAATCCAGCACCCCTTCATGATAAAGGTCCTAGAAAGATCAGGGATAACAGGAATGTACCTGAATGTAATAAAAGCAATATATAGTAGACCAACAGCTAACATCAAACTAAATGGAGAGAAACTCAAAGCAATTCCTCTAAAATCAGGAACAAGACAAGGCTGTCCACTCTCTCCATATCTCTTCAATATTGTACTTGAAGTTCTAGCTACAGCAATAACACAACAAAAGGAGATAAAGGGGATACAAATAGGAAAAGAAGAAGTCAAACTTTCACTGTTTGCAGATGATATGATAGTTTACATAAGTGACCCAAAAAACTCCGCAAGGTTACTCCTAGAGCTGATAAACACCTTCAGCAATGTGGCAGGATACAAGGTAAACTCAAAAAAAATCAGTGGCCCTATTATATACAGATGATGAAGTGACTGAGAAAGAAATCAGAGAAACATCACCCTTTACAATAGCCAAAAGCAGCATCAAATATCTGGGGATAATGTTAACCAAGGAAGTGAAAGACCTGTATATCAAGAACTTTGTGTCTTTAAAGAAAGAAATCAAAGAAGATACCAGAAAATGAAGAGATATCCCATCTTCTTGGACTGGTAGGATCAACATAATGAAAATGGCAATCATGCCAAAAGCAGTCTACAGATTCAATGCAATCCCTATCAAAATTCCATCACAATTATTCAAGGACCTGGAAAGAACATTAATCAACTTTATATGGAAAAACAAAAGGTCCAGGATAGCCAAAACAACCCTATACAATAAAGGAACTTCAGGAGGCATCACCATACCTGACTTCAAGCTCTATTATAGAGCTATAGTCCTGAAAACAGCTTGGTATTGGCACAAAAATAGGCAGGTAGACCAATTGAACCGAATTGAACCGAATTGAAAGCCCTAATTTTAACCCACACACCTATGAACACTTGATTTTTGACAAAGAAGCTAAAAGTGTACAATGGAAAAAAGAAAGCATCTTCAACAAATGGTGCTGGCATAATTGGGTACTGGTATGCAGAAGACTGCAGATAGATCCATGTTTATCTCCTTGTACAAAACTTAAGTCCAAATGGATCAAAGATCTCAACATAAATCCAGCCACACTGAAACTTTTAGAAGGGAAAGTGGGAGATACCCTTCAACGAGTTGGTACAGGAGACCACTTCCTGAACATAACACCAGTGGCACAGACACTGAGATCGACAATTAACAAATGGGACCTCCTGAAACTAAAAAGCTTCTGTAAGGCAAAGGACACAGTCAACAAGACAAAAAGGCAGTCCACAGAATGGGAAAAGATATTTACTAACCCCACCTCTGACAGAGGGCTAATCTCCAAAATTTACAAGAACTCAAGAAGCAAGTCTCCAAAACACCAAAGGATCCAATTAAAAGGTGGGGTACAGAACTAAACAGAGAATTCTCAATAGAGGAGGCTAAAATGGCCAAGAGACACTTAAGAAAGTGCTCAACATTCTTAGCCATCAGGGAAATGCAAATCAAAACAACTTTGAGATACCATCTTACTCCTGTCAGAATGGCTAAAATCAAAAACACCGAAGACAATTTATGCTGGAGAAGATGTGGAAAGAGGGGAACACTCCTCCACTGCTGGTGGGAGTGCCGACTCGTACAGCCTCTTTGGAAATCAGTATGGAGATTCCTCAGGAAAATGGAAATTAATCTATCACAAGACCCAGCAATTCCACTCTTAGGCATATATCCAAAGGAGGCAAATTCATACAACAAGGGCATCTGCTCTACTATGTTCATACCAGCATTATTTGTAATAGCCAGAACCTGGAAGCAACCTAGATGCCCCTCAACTGAACAGTGGATAGAGAAAATGTGGTACATTTACACAATGGAGTATTACTCAGCAGAAAAAAAAATGGAATCTTGAAATTCGCAGGTAAATGGATAGCACTGGAAGAAACCATCCTGAGTGAGGTAACCCAGTCACAAAAAGACAAACATGGTATGTACTCACTCATATATGGATTTTAGACATGGATCAGGATAGTGCCAATCTGCACATCCACTGATAGAGAGTCTGGGAAACAGGAAAGAACCTAAAAGATATGCATGGTACCCAAGAGAAGAGGATTGAGACAAGATCCTCTGAATTGATGGGGAACACGGCGAGGCGTGGGGGGGAGTGGGAGCTGGGAAGAAGAGAGGGGGAGAAGAGGAAGTGAGAGTAGGTCATGGGGGAACAGGAAGTTGAGGGGGTGGGGGTAGAATAGGGGAAGAGGGAATCATAGGTTAGAAGACAGATCAGGCACCAGAGTGACCTCGAGTGATCTAAAGGGATAACACCAATTGGCAAGCTAAGCAATAGTGGAGAGACCACCTCGAATGCCCATTCCTGATATTGAACTTGATGTCTATAACCATCCGGGAGCCTTCATCCAGTGATTAATGGAAGCAGAGGCAAACACACACTTAATAACTGAACTGAACCCAAGGAACCCAGTGACAGAGAGAGGAGTGATGAGCAAATTGGCAAAGAATGGGCTGGCAAAACCAGCAGAGACAGCTGATCTGAACAGGGGAGAGCTCTTGGACCCCAGACCGACAGCGGGGAGGCCAGCATGGGCCTGATCTGGACCCCCCAAATGTGAGTGTCAGCGAGAAGGCCTGGGCAACCTATGGGGCCCTGAGCTGTGGATCAGTGTCCATCCCTGAAATACAAACAGTCATCGTGTGCCCATAGCACAAAGAGGGATGCTCTCTCATCCTGGACTCTTAGGGGAGTGCCTGGGCACTACCCTGAGTGAAATGACAGACTCTAGATATCCCCTATGTGGAAGGAATTGGCAATAGGGTGGGAGGCTGGGGGGGAAGGGGAGCACGGGAGGAGGGAAGGGAGAGGGAACTGGGATTGACATGTAAAACAAGCTATTTAAAATTAAAATAAAAAATGATAAAAGAAAAAATACTATAAATGTTTTTTCTATAAATGTTGGATATGCAACTTGTTTATTTTATTCCCTATGAGCTAGTTTTTATTTCCTTGTTGAAAATATTACGTTTCAATTTTTAACTTCGAATCAATTTGAGATTTAAAGTTCGAAATATGATGTAATTTAAAATATACAGTACCACATATCCTTAAACAACGTGCAAAACATTTTTAATTCTTTTGTTTAAAGTTAAGTAAATAATATTGACACATTTATTATTGCCTAATGACCTCATTTTAACATCACTGACTTACCAACTACTGCTTTATTTTTGTGCCAGAAGCCTCCATTGTTATTCAATTATGTTTTATTGTTTTCTCTCTTTAGTTCCCTGTACTTCTTAACAGTTCTGAATTCTTTTGCTGTCTTTCATGACCTTGACATTATACTTTAATTCTCCATTAATTCAAATTAATACATTAAGAGAAAATCATGGATTACAATTATGATTGTGTAGAAAACCAAAGTCACAGAGAGATGATTCTGTTAGTATTTGGAGAAAGTATATGCTAGAATTTTGTGTTCTGAATTATATATGTATTTGATCCATGTTATGTACTTTTGTATTAGCTGTTAGCTATTGATCTATGATAATTTACTTTTTTTTAGCTTTCTTCTTTCTTTTTTTTTTAAATTTTATTTTCCAGTTTAAATTTAGATAAGAAACGAGGTTGCTTCACAAGTCAGTTCCAGGTCCCTCTCCCATTCCCTCCCCTCCTCCCGTGCCCTCCCCCAACCCCCCCCCGTTATCCCCTCATTTCCCCAGGGAGGGTGAGGCCCTCCATGGGGTTGTGCATAGTCTGTCATTTCATATAGGGCAGGGCCTAGACCCTTCCCCAAGAGTTCAGGGTGAGAGTGCACCTCACATTGTTCTATGGGAGTCCAAAGTCCGTGTGTATACTTGGGATGGGTACTGATCTGCTGCCCAAGGCTCAATAGATTCCCTAGGCCTCCTCACTGACACCCAGATTCAGGGGGTCTTGATCAGTCCCATGCTGGATTCCCAGGCTGATGCCTGGGATTCAGGAGTTAACCTTTGTCTGGTCAGCTGTTTCTGGGGGTTAAACCAGCCCAGTCTTAATCCCTTTGATCATCTGTCCTCCCTCTCTGTTACTGGCTTTCTTGAGTTCAGCTCAGTACTTAACCAAGGGAGTCTGCCTCTTCTTCGATCAGCCACTAAATAAAGTTTCTGTTTCCCAGACTCTCTGGCCATAGGATTGTAGGCTGGCACTCCCCAGATCTATGTCTAAAATCCATATATGAGAGAGTATATGCCATGTTTCTCTTTTTGTGACTGGGTTACCTCACTCAGGATGGTTTCTTCTAGTGTCATCCATTTGCCTGCGAATCTCATGATTCCATTATTTTTTTCTGCTGAATAGTACTCCATTGTGTAGATGTACCACATTTTCTCTATCCACTCTTCGGGTGAGGGACATCTAGGTTGCTTCCAAGTTCTGGCTATTACAAATAAAGCTGCTATGAACATAGTGGAACAGACATCTTTGTTGTATGAATGGGCATCTTTTGGATATATGCCTAAGAGTGGAGTTGCTGGGTCTTGTGGTAGGTTTATTCCCATTTTTCTGAGGAATCTCCATACTGATTTCCAAAGTGGCTAAACCAGTTGGCACTCCCACCAGCAATGGAGGAGTGTCCCCCTTTCACCACATCCTCTCCAGCATAAATTGTCATTGGTGTTTTTGATTTTAGCCATTCTGACAGGGGTGAGATGGTATCTGAGAGTTGTTTTGATTTGCATTTCCCGGATGGCTAAGGATGTTGAGCACTTTCTTAAGTGCCTCTCAGCCATTTTAGACTCCTCTATTGAAAACTCTCTATTTAGTTCTGCAGCCCACTTTTTAATAGGGTCCTTTGGTGTTTTGGAGACTTGCTTCTTGAGTTTTTTGTAAATTTTGGAGATCAACCCTCTGTCAGATGTGGGATTAGTGAATATTTTTTCCCATTCTGTGGGCTGCCTATTTGTCTTGCTGACTGTGTCCTTTGCCTTACAGAAGCTTCTCAGTTTCAGTAGGTCCCATTTATTAATTGTTGATCTCACTGTCTGTGCTACTGGTGTTATGTTCAGGAAGCTGTCTCCTGTACCAATTCGTTCAAGAGTACCACCCACTTTCTCTTCTAAGAGGTTCAGTGTGGCTGGATTTATGTTGAGGTCTTTGATCCATTTGGACTTAAGTTTTGTGCATGGCGATAAACATGGATCGATCCGCATTCTTCTGCATGCCAGTCTCCAATTATGCCAGCACCATTTGTTGAAGATGCTTTCTTTATTCCATTGTATATTTTTAGCTTCTTTGTCAAAGATCAGATGTTCGTACGTGTGTGGGTTAATACCCGGATTTTCAATTCGATTCCATTGGTCTACCTGTCTATTTTTGTGCCAATACCAAGCTGTTTTCAGGACTATAGCTCTATAATAGAGCTTGAAGTCAGGGATGGTGATGCCTCCGGACGTTGCCTTGTTGAACAGGGTTGTTTTGGCTATCCTGGGTCTTTTGTTTTTCCATACAAAATTGATTATTGTTCTTTCAAGGTCTGTGAAGAATTGTGCTGGGATTTTAATGGGGATTGCATTGAATCTGTATATTGCTTTTGGCAGGATTGGCATGTTTACTACACTGATCCTACCTATCCAAGAGCATGGGAGATCTTTCCATTTTCTGAGGGCTTCTTTAATTTCTTTCTTTAAAGATTCAAAGTTCTTACGATACAGCTCTTTCACTTGTATGGTTAGCGTTACCCCAAGGTATTTTATGTTGTTTGTGGCAATTGTAAAGGGTGATGTTTCTCTGATTTCTCTTTCAACCCTTTTATCATCTGTATATAGTAGGGCTACTGATTTTCTTGAGTTGATCTTGTAGCCTGCCACTTTGCTGAAGGTGTTAATCAGCTGTAAGAGTTCCCTGATAGAGTTCTGTAGGAGGAAGTCTGATGCCGCCATTAAACATGTGACTTATTAGAGGCACATACAGATGAGGTAATAAAAGGGCGGTTTACCACACTGCTAACCACACCCACTTTAGGCAGGACTAAAGACGTATACGGCTGGACGTAAAGACGTATACGTACCTAGGCGGAACTACGTCACTAGCCAGGCCCACTTTTGGGCATGGCTAGGGGCGTTACGGGGGGAAGGCATAAAAGACAGCACACAGGAAGTCTCTGTCTTTTTTCTGGAGTTCGGCTTCCGGTTCGGCCACAGCAAACTGCTCCTCTGGGTTTGGTATCTTGTGAGTAATTTTCTACATTAAATACTTAGCTTTACTGTCAGTAATTTTGTGTCGCGTATCGTTACAGCGTCCGGTAAAACGTACAGAGTTCTATGGGTCATTGATGTAAACTATCATATCGACTGCAAACAGTGAAAGTTTGACCTCTTCCTTCCCAATTTGTATCCCCTTGATCCCCCTTTGTTGTCATATGGCAATAGCTAGAACTTCAAGTACCATGTTGAAAAGGTATGGAGAGAGTGGACAGCCTTGTTTTGTTCCTGATTTTAGAGGAATTGCGTTGAGTTTCTGTCCATTTATTTTGATGTTGGCTGTTGGTTTACTGTATATAGCTTTTATTATGTTTAAGTATGTCCCTGTTATCCCAGATCTCTCAAAGATCTTTATCATGAAGGGGTGTTGGATTTTGTCAAAGTCTTTTTCAGCATCTAGTGAGATGATCATGTGATTTTTGTTTTTCAGCTTGTTTATATGGTGGATTACATTGGTGGATTTTCGTATGTTGAACCATCCCTGCATCCCTGGGATGAAACCTACTTGATCGTGGTGAATGATTGTTTTGATGTGTTCTTGGATCCGATTTGCCAGTATTTTATTGAGTATTTTTGCATCAATGTTCATGAGGGATATTGGTCTGAAGTTCTCTTTCTTAGTTGTATCATTGTGTGGCTTGGGGATCAAGGTTATTGAAGCCTCATAGAAAGAGTTTGGCAAAGACCCTTCTGCTTCTATTGTGTGGAACACTTTGAGAAGAATTGGTATAAGCTGTTCTTTGAATTTCTGGTAGAATTCTGCACTGAGGCCATATGGACCTGGGCTTTTTTTGGTTGGGAGACTTTTGATGACAGCTTCTATTTCCATAGGGGTTATAGGTCTATTTAAATTGCTTATCTGTTCTTGATTTAGTTTTGGCAATTGATAGCTGTCCAGGAAGTCATCCATTTCCTTTAAATTTTTGAATTTTGTGGACTACAGGTTTTCAAAGTATGACCTATTGATTCTCTGGATTTCCTCAGAGTCTGTTGTTATGTCCCCCTTTTCATTTCTAATTTTGTTAATTTGCGTGTTCACTCTCTGCTGTTTGGTAAGTTTGGACAAAGGTTTGTCTATCTTGTTAATTTACTCAAAGAACCAACTCTTCGTTGCATTGATTCTTTGTATTGTTTTCCTGGTTTCTACTTTATTGATTTCAGCCCTCAATTTGATTATTTCCTGGCGTCTACTCCTCCTGGGGAAGTGTGCTTCTTTGTGTTCTAGAGCTTTCAGCTGTGATGTTAATTCTCTGGTATAACTGTTCTCCTGTTTCTTCATGTGAGCACTTAGTGCTATGAACTTCCCCCGTAGCACTGCTTTCAAAGTGTCCCATAGGTTTGGGTATGTTGTGTCTTCATTCTCATTGAATTCGAGGAAGTCTTTAATTTCTTTTTTTATTTCCTCTTTGACCCAGGGATGGTGCAGTTGAGCATTATTCAATTTCCATGAGTTTGTAGGTTTTCTGCAATTTGTGTTGTTGTTGAATTCTAATTTTAAAGCCTGGTGGTCTGATAAGATGCATGGAGTTATTCCAATTTTTTTGTAGCTGCTGAGGTTTGATATGTTGCCAAGTATGTGGTCGATTTTTGAGAAGGTTCCATGTGGTGGTGAGAAGAAGGTATATTCTTTTTTATGTGGATGAAATGTTCTATAGATATCTGTTAATCCCAGTTGGGTCATTACTTCTATTAGACCTTTTGCTTCTTTGTTGAGGGTCTGTTTGGTATTCCTGTCTAGTGGTGAGAGTGGTGTGTTGAAATCTCCCACTATAACTGTGTGGGGCTTTAGATGAGATTTAAGTTCTAATAATGTTTCTTTAACGAATGTGGATGCCTTTGTATTTGGGGCATATATGTTCAGGATAGACACTTCATCTTGGTGGGTTTCACCTGTGATGAGTATGTAACGACCTCCTTCATCTCTTTTGATTGATTTTATTTTAAAGTCTAGTTTGTTAGAAATTAGGATTGCTACCCCTGCTTGTTTCTTGGGTCCATTTGATTGAAAAAATTTTTCCCAACCTTTAACTCTCAGGTAATGTCTGTCTTTAAGGGTGAGGTGTGTTTCTTGTATGCAGCAGAAGGAAGGGTTCTGTCTTCGAATCCATTCTGCTAGTCTGTGTCTTTTTATGGGTGAGTTAAGGCCATCAATATTGAGGGATATTAATGACCATTGATTGCTCATCCTTCTTCGATTTGCGATGGTTGTTGTTGGTGGAATTATGTGTGGAATTTCACCCCTTTGTTCTTTTGGCTGTTGGTAGAGAGGGATTCTCTAATGCTTATGTTTTTCTGGTTGTAGTTAGCTTCCTTGGGTTGGAGTTTACCTTCCAAAATTTTCTGTAGGGCTGGGTTAGTGGACACATATTGCTTGAATCTAGTTTTGTCATGGAATATCTTGTTTTCTCCATCTATAGTGATTGAGAGCTTTGCCGGGTATAGTAGTCTGGGCTGGCATCCATGGTCTCTTAGTGTAGGTAGAATATCTATCCAGGACCTTCTGGCTTTCAGAGTTTCCATGGAGAAATCACGTGTAATTCTGATAGGTCTGCCTTTATATGTTACTTGACCTTTTTCCTTAGCTGCTCTTAATATTCTTTCTTTATTCTGTATGTTTGGGGTCTTGATTATTATGTGGCGAGGGATTTTTTTGTGGTCCACTCTATTTGGTGTTCTGTAGGCTTCTTGTACCTTCATTGGCATGTCTTTCTTAAGGTTGGGAAAGTTTTCTTCTATGATTTTGTTGAATATGCCTTCTGCCCCTTTGAGGTGGATTTCTTCTCCTTCTTCTATACCTATTATTCTTAGGTTTGGTCTTTTCATGGTGTCCCATATTTCCTGGATGTTTTGTGTTAAGGATTTGTTGGATTTAAGGTTTTCTTTGATTGATAAATCCATTTCTCCTAGCGTATCTTCAACACTTGAGATTCTCTCTTCCATCTCTTCTATTCTGTTGGTAATGCTTGTATCGGTAGTGCCTGACTGTTTGTCCAGCTTTTCTATTTTCTGCCTTTCTTCAGATTGTGTTTTTTTTAATGACTCTATTTCAGTTTTCAACCCTTGCAGTGTTTGCATTGCTTCTTGCAATTTTATGTTTATCTCTTCGTCCATTTGTTGCCTTTTATGAATTTTTTGGTTTGTTCTTTCTTCCATTTCTTGCATTTTTTGGTTTGCTTTTTGTTCCATTTCTCGCATTTTGTGCTTTGTTTCTTCTTCCATTTCCTGCCTTTTTGGTTTGTTTCTTCTTCCATTTTTTTCATTTTTTGCTTTGTTTTTTCTACCATTTCTTGCATTTTTTGCTTTGTTTCTTCTTCCATTTCCTGCCTTTTTTGGTATGTTTCTTCTTCCAATTCTTGCATTTTTTGCTTTGTTTTTTCTTCCATTTCTTGCATTTTTTGCTTCATTTCTTCTTCCATTTCCTGCCTTTTTTGGTTTGTTTTTTCTTCCAATTCTTGCATTTTTTGGTTTGTTTTTCTTCCATTTCTTGCATTTTTTTGGTTTGTTTTTTCTTCCATTTCTTTGAGGGATTTTCCAATATCCTCTTTTAGGGCCTCTATCATTTTCATGAAAGTGCTTTTAAGGTCGTTCTCTTCTGCTTCGTTCGCATTGGAATGTTGGGGTCTTGCTGGTGTGGAGTCTCTAGAATCTGGCGGTGTCATATTTGTTTTTCTGTTGCTGACTGTGTTTTTGTATTGTCTCTTTCCCATCTCTTCTTCTAGTGGGTGCAGAAAGAGCCCCTTACTGGTCTGGGGACCAGAGTTCCCTTTTGGTGGGTGCTAGCTAGTCCAATAATCTGGTGGTTCTTCTATTCCTTGTCCGAATGCTGGTCCCATGGGTGGAGAAGAAGAACAGGAATCTGGGGCGCTTATCCTCTTACCTGGTCCCCTGGACCCTATGCTGGGTCCTGTTGTACTTGATCCAGAACAGCTACTCCCCTGGTCTCCCTGGGTCCTCTGGTTTCCTGGTCTCGTTGGTGGGAGAGAAGACCTGGGGTCTGGGTGCTTGGCTCCCGCCGGGATTGGGAGCTCTGTGCAGGTCCCAGGCGATCTGCAGGCACTGGAACACAGGCCAGGAAGCCGGCCTGTTTACCTGATGCTACCAGAGGAACAGCTGCTTCCCTGGACTCCCAGCCTCCTCTCGTTTCCTGGTCTCGTTGGTGGGAGAGAAAATCTGGAGTCTGGGGTGCTTGGCTCCCGCCGGGATTGGGAGCTCTGTGCAGTTCCCAGGCGATCTGCAGGCACTGGAGCACAGGCCGGAAAGCCGGCCTGTTTACCTGATGCTGCCAGAGGAACAGCTGCTTCCCTGGACTCCCAGCCTCCTCTCCTCGATAATTTACTTTTTGATTATTTGTTTCTATGGATGTTTAATTTTTCCAGAGTTAATGTTGAGAAATCAATTCTCCAATTACGTTTTTTGCACAGTTTGTTGAAATTCAAATAACTATGTATTTGTAGGTATGTTCCTGAATTATGTATTCTGTTCTACTTCTACTTTCGCTAATGGCAAGTAATCCCAATTAATGTGGTACCATAGTAGTATTAAAATCTGGTAATGTGAGTCTTACAAAACTTTGTTTTGTAAAATTCTTTTCATTTTATAATATATTATTTTGAGGATAAATAACAGAATAAGTTTGATGCTAGCATTAAAATTATACTAATTATATATTAGCTTGAAAACACTGATTTCTTGTCAATATTGACTTTTTCAATCCAGGAAAATAGCCATTCCTCCATTTATTAATCAGTACTTTGAATGTTATTTTACCAATATTTTGTTTAAAATATGATGATGCTGCACATATTTCCCTTTTTATTAACCATAGAGTCTTTTCTCATACATTAAAATCTGAATCAGACTCCCCTTCCTCTACTCCTACCAGCTTCTCCCCATCTCCTCTCCAATTATGATCCACTCCCTTTCAGTGTCTCATTAGAAAAGAACAGGCTACTAAGAGATAACAGCAAAACATAGCAACATAAAATAAATTGAAAAACATTTTATTGAAGTTGGACAAGACAAATCAACACAAAAATAAGAGACCCCTAAGAGAAGGCACAAGATTCAGAGACCCACTCATTTACACATTCAGGAATCCAATAAAATTGCTGACTGAAAGCTATAGTATATATTTATAAGATGTTTAATTAGATTTCACAGAATACATTTTGTTGCTGTACTATACACCATGGTTTAATTTGAATATCTCTCTTTTGTTTGCTGATATGAAATGCAAGAATTTTATGTCTTTTGGTTTTGTATCTACACATCCTTATTCTTTTCTAGAAATTGTTGATTTATTTATCAGTGGGAGAAAACAAGAGAATTCCTTTATATTTTAGGAAAATAAGATCTGTGTTATCAAAAAATTGTTCAAGCATTAGAGTGTCATTATCCTGAACAGCCATGACACAATTGATTTGAATGTTCATCTAAAACAAAACCAAAAGCAAACAAAACAAACCGAAACCAAATCCAAGAGTGCTGTGGAAGGCAAAAACCAGATATTTTCCTGTGTATGGGGTTTTCAAGATTTCGTCCTACTGGCTTACTTCAGGGTCCTTAGGAAAATGCTTATATCTAACTCTAGATCTGACCTAAATTTAATTTCTAAGAGTAGTTAATTACAAATTATAATCAAAACTTTATTGTGTTTATGTTTTATGTAGGTCTGCTCCATATAAGAAAAACAATTGCACAAAAAATACATGCATGCTCCAACCAGAGAGCATGTGGGTTTGTCTTCAGGTTTCATGTCCGGGAGAGGTTATTTTGTATTCTGCTTTGAAAATTTGACATTCTCAAATCAATGAGGAATCTCTCAGTGGTGACTCAGTTTGTCCTGATGGGCATTCCATACACACAGAGTGCCCTGTTTATGTCTTTCTACATCTTCACTTTGCTGGGAAACCTGCTCATACTCCACACAATTATGTCCTCCACTCAGCTTCACATTCCCTTGTACTTCTTCTTTTGCCATCTGTCCATGTGTGACATATTTTTCCCTTCAGTGACTTCTCCCAAGATGCTTTTCTACCTCTCAGGAAACAGCCAAACCATCTCCTATGCTGTATATGCCAGCATTTCTTCTACCATTTCCTGGGTTGTATTGAAGGTTTTCTGTACACAGAGATGGGCTATGACTGCTTTGTAGCCATATGCTACCCTCTAAGGTATAGAATAATCATGAACAACAAAGTATGTGCCATTCTTGCTATGGGGACATCATTTTTTGCTCGCATTCAGGCTACATTTTTAACCACTGTCACTTTTCAGTTACTCTACTGTGGTCCCAATGAAGTGGCCTATTCTTCCTGTGATATGCTAGTGTTGTTGAAGCTGCCTTGTGCAGACAAATCAGCCCAGGAAATGGTGAGTTTCATAAATGTGGACCTCATGCCTCTCAGCTGCTTCTTATTCATCCTCATGTCCTACAGCTGTATAGTCTATTCCATCCTGAAGATCCTCTCTGCTGAATGTAGACACAAAGCCTTCTCTACCAGCATTGTCCACATCACTGCCATCCTGCTTTTATTTATCCCAGTGGTGCTCATATACCTCAGGCCAACATCAAGACCTTGTTTAGATGCAGCCATTCAAGTTTTTAACAGCCTGGTTATCCCCATGCTGAATCCTTTGATCTATAGCTTGAGGAATAAGGAAGTAAAAGGTTCTTTAAAGAAAGTGCATAACTGGGTACTGGTATGCAGAAGACTGCAGATAGATCCATGTGTATCGCCTTGTACAAAACTTAAGTCCAAATGGATCAAAGATCTCAACATAAATCCAGCCACACTGAAACTTTTAGAAGGGAAAGTGGGAGATACTCTTCAACGAGTTGGTACAGGAGACCACTTCCTGAACATAACACCAATGGCACAGACACTGAGATCGACAATTAACAAATGGGACCTCATGAAACTAAAAAGCTTCTGTAAGGCAAAGGACACAGTCAACAAGACAGAAAGGCAGGCCACAGAATGGGAAAAGATATTCACTGACCCCACATCTGACAGAGGGCTAATCTCCGAAATTTACAAGCAAGTCTCCAAAACACCAAAGGATCCAATCAAAAGGTGGGGTACAGAACTAAACAGAGAATTCTCAATAGAGGAGGCTAAAATGGCCAAGAGACACTTAAGAAAGTGCTCAACATCCTTAGCCATCAGGGAAATGCAAATCAAAACAACTTTGAGATACCACTTACTCCAGTCAGAATGGCTAAAATCAAAAACACCGAAGACAATTTATGCTGGAGAAGATGTGGAGAGAGGGGAACACTCCTCCACTGCTGGTGGGAGTGCCAACTCGTACAGCCACTTTGGAAAGCAGTATGGAGATTCCTCAGGAAAATGGAAATTAATCTACCACAAGACCCAGCAATTCCACTCTTAGGCATATATCCAAAGGAGGCAAATTCATACAACAAGGGCATCTGCTCCACTATGTTCATAGCAGCATTATTTGTAATAGCCAGAACCTGGAAGCAACCTAGATGCCCCTCAACTGAACAGTGGATAGAGAAAATGTGGTACATTTACACAATGGAGTATTACTCAGCAGAAAAAAACAATGGAATCTTGAAATTTGCAGGTAAATCGATAGCACTGGAAGAAACCATCCTGAGTGAGGTAACCCAGTCACAAAAAGACAAACATGGTATGTACTCACTCATATATGGATTTTAGACATGGATAAGGAGAGTGCCAGTCTGCACTTCCACTGACAGAGAGTCTGGGAAACAGGAAAGAACCTAAAAGATATGCATGGTACCCAAGAGAAGAGAAATGAGGCAAGATCCTCTGAACAGATGGGGAACACGGTGAGGGGTGAGGGGGATGGGGACCTGGGAAATAGAGAGGGGGAGAAGTTGAAGAGAGAGCAGGTCGTGGAGGAACAGGAAGGTTGACTGGGGGTGTAGGATAGGGGGAAGAGGGAATCATAGGTTAGAAGACAGATCAGGCACCATTGTGACCTCTAGTGATCTAAAGAGATGACACCAATTGGCAAGCTGAGCAATAGTGGAGAGACCACCTCGAATGCCCATTCCTGATAATGAACTTGATGTCTGTAACCATCCTGGAGCCTTCATCCAGTGACTGATGGAAGCAGAGGCAAACACCCACAGTTAAACACTGAACAGAACCCAAGGAAGTCAGCGACAGAGAGAGAGAGGAGCGATGAGCAAACTGGCAAAGAATGGGCTGGCAAAACCAGCAGAGACAGCTGATCCGAACAGGGGAGAGCTCTTGGACCCCAGACCGACAGCTAGGAGGCCAGCATGGGACCGATCCAGACCCCCTGAATGTGAGAGTCAGTGAGGAGGCCTGGGCTACCTATGAGGTCCTGAGCAGTGGATCAGTGTTTATCCCTCAAATTCTAACAGACATCTTGTGTCCATAACACAAAGAGGGTTGCTCTCTCTGCCTGGACTCTTAGGGAAGTGCCTGGACCCTACCCTGAGTGAAATGATAGACTCTAGATATCCCCTATGTGGAAGGAATTGGCAATAGGGCTGGAGGATGGGGGGATGGTGGGGGGTTGCAGGAGGAGGGGAGGGAGAGGGAACTGGGATTGACATGTAAAACAAGCTATTTGAAATTAAAATTAAAAAAAGATCATGTCTTTAAAAAAAAAGAAAGTGCTATGGAAAGTGGCCTCCATACTTGAGAAATGCAAGAGAAAGTAACAGAAACTATTACTTTAATATTATACTTATTACATAAGGTATTTCATTTTGTATGACCAAGATCACAGATATAAATAACCATTGCCTTACTTTACCAGTGCTCAGCACTTAAAGACCAAGACAACTCACTAAAATTAAAAAACTAATAAATTCCTCTACCAAGAAGAATGATATTTTTCTGAATTTTCTTCCTCTTTTTACATTAGGATTGGCTTCCTATACATATTTGCCCCACCATCATTGACATATTTAATTAGTTATCTCTTCAAATGTCTGCATGGAATATATTTTCATTTCAAGGTCTAGAATTTGCTGCAAAAGAACCAAGAGTAGATCAAACAAATGTATTTGGGAACTTTTCTGTGATTTGAAACCACAGCAACTGTTCAGTAAAAATGAAAACAACAGGCAAGCGCCTCTGGATAAGGTCTAATTTAGGTGGCCTCCAGATGAGTCAAGATCCTGGTGTGACATAGTATAGCCATCTGCTAGTCTCATTCATAGGGTAATGGAAGTGTGGAGACTGCAATCAGGAAGTTTCTGTGAATGGAAAGCTGACTTTTTGATGGTTTGAATTTTGCTTTGGAATCCTCAGCACAAGCAAAAGTGCATGAAAAGACAGCAGTTGATTTGTGGCTCTGAATACTCTGCCTACTTAAAGGGTGTTGCCTTAGTGTTCCCCATCATAAAGCCCTTCCTTCTTTTGGCTTATTTTTGAGATTATAGTGTAATTACATTATCTCTTTCCTCTCTTTCCTCCCTTTAAACCTGACCGTATGCTTTTCCCCATTTTCTGTCAAATTCATGGCCTCTGTTTTCATTGTTATTGCATGTTTGTATGTGTCTGTATATACATGTATATTTCTAAATATACTCTGTTGAGATCTTTTTGTAGGGTTGAGGCTGAGTAGGTTTTTACCCATTCAGTTTGCAATGGTAGTTAATGTTCTTGTTTGTAATTGAGCTTTTATTAAGTATAATAAAGATGTGGTAGTATTGTTTTCCATTCATGCAATCAATGAATATTTTTGGAGTCCACATTCTTTGGACCAAGTATAAGAGAGTGAATAGTTAGGAAAGCAGATCATAAGAGAAGTGATGAATCAGCTAGTACTGACAGAAATGGATGCTGGGGATGTTAAGGCACTTTTTGTAATGCTGTCTTTACCTGGTTACTCACTAAGGGCTCCAAATGATTTACAAGTAATGGAAACATCAAATTATTTCTTAGAAAGAAACAGTATACTTAGAGTTACTGTTTTTTATTTTTCTTATCACAGATTGTATCAACTTTCACCTTCAATACGAAGGGGATAGCAATTTTCTTTTGTATTCATTTTATATTTGATATAAACAAGAAAAAAAACAAATTCTCACTCAATTTATTAAAGGTATTCCAAAAGCTGATAACTGTATTTTTGTCGTTTTGCTCAATATTTAAACAATTGTGTTATTGTACGTCAGTAATCACAGAGGAAGGACAAGAAAGAGATACAGCTGGCTGTTAGTATCCCAGTGTGGGTGACATAACCTAACTTGGGCCACCTGGAGGAGCAGCAAATGCTTTTATACTGAGTCATTTTGCCATTCCTTTATTCAACATTATTGCAACTCTACCTGGCTATGTCTAAAGCTTTAATACTAAATTTCAGAAGAACAGTTTTCACACTCATGCTACTAAATATTGTTCATGCATGCTTATATCACACTTTTTCAGTTCATCTTGCTGTCTTTAGTTCTCTGACTTGTTTAACATTATTATTGTTTCTCTCCCCACTAAAACATAAGCAAAGTGTTAGGAGCTTTTTCTATGTTGCTTACTGTTTTACTTAAAGAATCTCACATTATTTTAATCAAATTTTAGAGAAAATAGAATATGAAGTTTGAAATCATACTTTTGACTTTTCTCTTAGGCTGTGATGAACTGGTTTCCATTTATTTTGAAATAGATGTGCCTTGAATTTGCTTATCCTTTCCCTTTCTAAAACCTTTCATGCATGCACTAATTTCTTCTACACTATATCTTAAATAGGACAGATTTCTGTGCATGATAATTTCTGGGAAGAAGTGTGACTAAATAGACTGATTAGAACTTCAGTGATATAGAGTGTTTGGGACACTGTGTGTCCACAGTTAAATTATCCCGGGGCATATTTAGTATACGTAGGAGTTATTTATCAACTTCTTAACTACCTTTATAACAATTAGGTCAATTCTTTGCATTGTCTTAGCCTTTGGTTAGTAGAGCCTTAGTGTCTACTAACCAAAAAACTAAAAAGGCTGTCATTTAGCTTTTAAGGCCATATAGCATAGTACTCCTACCTCTACTTTTCTGTGACCGACCTGACTATATACCCATTTGAAGACAGAGTTTTTGTCCTGCCTGAACACGCAGCTGTTCAGTCCCAAATAAACACACAGAGGCTTTTATTAATTATAAGGAGTTTGACCAATGGATTAGCCTTCTTACTGGCTAGCTCTCTCTTAATTATTAACCCATTTTTCAAGGCTGTGACTTATCCCTAATTCTTTGGCATCTCTCCCAGGACTCACTCTCTTTGTGCTTCTCCAAAAATTCTCCTAGTCTGGTAGCTCTGCCAACACTTTGTGCCTGTCTACTGACCAAAATAACTTTATTCATCAACCAATAAGAGAAACATATTTACAACATTCAGAATGACATCCCCCTTCACCAATAAATTCATTTGAAAATCATGTTAATGTTACTGCATTTTTTGTTCTTTTACTCTAAAATATTTATGAAACTGCTAGTTTTTTGTATCATCATGTTTGGGAACTCCTAAACCTGTGTTCCTGGGGTATGATTACTCATATTTTGCTACAGAATAAACCATCTCCTTTATTCATTTAGAACAGAGCTGTTAAGTTCATCGGCCACAGCTAAGATTATATTAAACAATTTCCTTAAAACAGAAGACTAATTAGCCATACAACTGTAGCATTCAGTCTATCTAAAAAGGATAGTTAACAAACTAATTATAATGAGACACATGAACTGCTAACAGCAATGTATAAAATTGAATAATAGCATAGATATTGGTGTTGGCAACTCTTATAAGAGAAAGGGACAGAGGAAGACAAGTTTTAAGATCCATTTGTATAGTATATTAAATCCTCACTTTGCATGATAAAATGTCTATCAGCCATTTTAGATCCTGTATTGAGAATTCTCTATTTAGTTCTGCACCCCACTTCTTAATTGTATTGTTTGGTGTTTTGGTGGCTAGCTTCTTGAGTTCATTGTATATTTTGGAGAACAGCCCTCTGTCTGATGTGGGGTTGGTGAAGATATTTTCCCATTCCGTGAGCTGCAAACACCAAATCTCAGGTCCCAAGGTTGAGAGACCCTGAACTTTTCTAAGTATCAAAGAACATTATTTGGGTTACATTTATGTTACCATAGAAAGTCCCACGCAGTGTATAAAGTGGCAAGTATCTCCTCTTCCAGTGTTCTTGCAGGAACTGGATTAGACATCATCAGTGTGACCATCATAGTAATTCCAAGATCAGCCTGAACTGGTGAGACATTATC
The DNA here is from genome assembly GCF_017639785.1 of Mesocricetus auratus. Lineage (NCBI taxonomy): Eukaryota > Metazoa > Chordata > Mammalia > Rodentia > Cricetidae > Mesocricetus > Mesocricetus auratus. The sequence continues at coordinate 17,981,603 of NW_024429203.1, read as the reverse complement.
TCAGAAAATCCTGGGCCTAGGATACAGCTCAGTGACAGAGCATTGAGGTAACAAGCTTAGACAGTGAGACTAATCCTTAGTACTGGAAGAAATCCAGCTTTATTATGGCAGAAAATGTGTTTCATTTTACATATTTTTCTATTCTTTAGTGATCTCTTTATTTCTTAATCACTGAATAAATGAATTGCATCTAAAAGCAAGAAGCTTATAAATAATCAGTTACATTTTCCTGAAAATGTTTTTAATTAAGAGTTTTGCAGAATTACCTTCTTAGCTACATGTTTTTATATAAGAATGAAGTATCCTTTCTCTCTTATAAGTGGGTAAAATACTAATCTATATTCTGTGGCATTTGTTTTTTTCATTTGTCAACCTAAAACTTGTAAGTACATAATAGGGTCCTATTGTGATTTAATTTGTATTTCTTTTGATTGATGATGTTGAGTGTATTTCTATTATTTACCTGACAATTATTTAATAGTTTTTATGAAAAAATGAGCACAAACCAGTTGCTTGTTTTTCTTCATGTTGAACAATTTCCTGATATTTTGGCTACATTAATACATAATTATTGATTTTATTTCTCATTGGATATATACAATTAGTAAACATCTTCCTCAAGATGAATTATTTTTAATCCTATGAACACTTTTAATCAATGTTAAACTTAAATATCCAGTATCCAGAATATTTTGATGGCAACATGTATCTTGCTATATAACTCATACCCTTTGTCAGTGGTTTAACACAGTTACAGGTTTTACTGCCTCGTGATGTAATTTCACTTTTTCTTTTTTGTCATCTCATGAACTACTATACTGTCATGAATTTTACAGGAATCTCCCATTCATTTTATGCTTTCTCACTTCAGCCCCCTACTGACCTTAATTGATTTGTATTCTTTTGTTTTCTTTCATGACTTCAATGTAGATAATTTTAATTATCCTGGAGTTTGTTTGGTTTAAAAAAAGAATCATGGATTGCAGTTGTGTTACATGTAAAACTAAGATCTACTCAGGAGATCTATTTTATTTCCCCTTCCCAGGAGGATCCGTGTATATCCCTCCTTAGGGTTCTCCTTGTTACCGAGCTTCTGTGGGGTTGTGGACTATAGGCCGGTTATACTTTGCTTTATGTCTAATATCTTGTTTACTCCCCATAGGAGTCTTACCCTCTCTGAGGAGTGGAAGGGGGATGGGGTGGGGAGAAGGTGGGGAAGCAGGAGGAGGGAAAAGATGGGAACTGGGATTGGTATATAAAATAAAATGATTGTTTTTAAATAAAAAGATAAGACATTAGAAGATTATATATAATAATATTACCAGAATGTTAATTTGTTAATAACTAGATGAATATTGCATTCAAAATTTATATCTAAATCATGTATTAGGTAAGTATATTTTATGTACATTGTTAGACATTGCTCTAGGAAAATAGACTTTCACTTTTATTTGCTATATATCTCTCAGTTATTCCAGAATTAGTATTGAAATGACTATTCTTGGGCTACCTTCTTTGTACAATTTGCCAAAAATAAATTAACTATAAATACCAGAGACTATTTTCTGAATTCTCTATTTGGTACTGCTGAGATATGTCCCTATCTTAACTGATATACATGAACTCAATAATTCAATGTTAGAGTAAGTATTGCAAGTAATTTGAGCTTTACCACTTCATTTTGTATATGAAAGGGGAAATGATTAGAATACGGACAGAAGAAAAATTATCTATTATGATCCTTTTGTTTTAGTCTAAACTATCAAATTAATTAGTTTAGGTTAGAAATGTAGGTTAAGTTTTCCAAACTATGAAAGCACTATTTTCTTCCAAATAGAAGTCTTTTATGACCTTTTTCTGAAAATATTATTTAAAATACAATAAGAATGTCCACACTTTGTTAGTTTTCTGCTTGATTTTTTTTTAAATTGAAGTTCCCAATTATGCTCTTCATGTTTTTTCTCCATGTAGATATGCTCCTAAATTGTAAGGGTTTTTGTTGAAAATGAAACCAATATATGCATGTGAAAAATCCTTGGTTTGACATCAGTGTTTATGTCTTGGAGATCTGCGTTCTACTTTTAAGTCAGAAAACCTCAAAGCTATGAGGAATCTCTCCATAATGATTCAGTTTGATCTTTTTATCACCCTGCACAGCATGCAGAGGGTCTGGAGACTACACTCTTTTCCTGTTTTTGTCTTTCTACATCTTCATCCTGGTGGGAAACCTGCTCAGATTCCTTGCAATTGTCTTTTCTACGAGGCTTCACACTCCCATGTACTTCTTTCTGTGCCAGTTGTACATGTATGACATACTTTCCCCTCCAATGATTTCTACCATGATTCTCTTCAACCTCTCATGAAACAGCTGAGCCATCTCCTAAGCAGACAATAGTTTCCCTTAAAAATATTTTCAGAATTGTGTGAATTTTTTCCTTAAACATTTAGATGAAGGCTTTATGATACATCAAGCCTTTAGTCTAGATCTCCTATATATTCTAGATCTCATATATGCTGCATTTCTCCAGCATTGAAATTCCCCGAAAGTTTTGTTTGAATAATAATTCTTATAGAAAATTTTATGATCTGAGTAATACAACATCTTTTGTAACTTAACAGAAGCATCATTTTTATTGATAGTATATTTATGCAAGATGCAGGAGAATAAATCTTTATTGACATTAGTGATAACATATTATATCCATAGTTATTAGTTCAGCAGAGATGTGTCAGGTCCTGTGAATGAACCCTCTCTGGATTTACTACTACTCAATATTATCTATAAGAACAGACTTGATAAAATGAAATAAATGAAGAGTAAGCACATGAAAATATATTTTATATCTTTTATAACCAGCAACAGCAAGTTCAAAAACATAAAATATCCATACATTAGAACTGTTAAAATTAAAACATGATTCCGGTATTGACTTTAAAATAGAGCAATTGCAACTCTTATCTATAACTATTAAAGGTTTAAATTTTACCTTATTGACAAGCAGATTTGCAGTTAGGTGGATGGATAATAGTCAAATATAATATACAATTAACATAATTTATTAATATTTCAGCTAGATATATTTTACATTAAATAAAATATATGATCATAACAGTATAGAACTGATAATAACCTTATTTGTAATAGACTGAAAAACCTTGAGTCAAAAATAACTAAATGAAAAGGGATAACACCAATTGGCAAGCTAAGCAATAGTGGAGAGACCACCTCGAATGCCCATTCCTGATAATGAACTTGATGTCTATAACCATCCGGGAGCCTTCATCCTGTGACTGATGGAAGCAGAGGCAAACACACAATTAATCACTGAACTGAACCCAAGGAACCCAGTGACAGAGAGAGAGGAGTGATGAGCAAATTGGCAAAGAATGGGCTGGCAAAACCAGCAGAGACAGCTGATCTGAACAGGGGGAGAGCTCTTGGACCCCAGACCGACAGTGGGGAGGCCAGCATGGGACTGATCTGGACCCCCCCAAATGTGAGTGTCAGTGAGCAGGCCTGGGCAACCTATGGGGCCCTGAGCTGTGGATCAGTGTCTATCCCTGGTATACAAACAGTCTTCGTGTGCCTATAGCACAAAGAGGGATGCTCTCTTAGCCTGGACTCTTAGGGGAGTGCCTGGACCCTACCCAGAGTAAAATGAGGGACTCTAGATATCCCCTATGTGGAAGGATTTGGCAATAGGGTGGGAGGGTGGAGGGGAAGGGGAGTGCGGGAGGAGGGGAGAGAGAGGGAACTGGGATTGACATGTAAAACAAGCTATTTAAAATTAAAATAAAAAATGATTAAAAAAATAACTAAATGAGGAGATGGTGTTAAATCCATACAATGGTATTCTGAACAATAAAATGGAATTATGGAATGGAAATAAATTTTTGTATAAAGAAAAACATATGTATTTATATGATATTATATAAATGTCAATCATGAGTCCACTGAGACAATGTGGAAATCAGCTGTTGTCTACGAATGGAGGTCAAAAGAAGAGTCATGAAATATAATCAACTATATTTTATTTTGATTGCGGTAATAGTTCCAAAATTCATAAATGTGCCCAAAGTAATCTTTTTCCTTTTTATATATGTGCAGTTTTATGTACTTCAACTTCCCTTCATAAATTTTTCATGATGATATTTCATGAACATAAAGATTAATGGCTATATCCATAAAAATAATTTGGGGGATTTTGTTAGTATTGTAAAATTTGTAAGTTAATTGTAAAAACTAATGTCTTTAAATGTTGTTTCATTCTACTCAAAACTTGAGGTCTCACTTGTTCAAATCTACTTTTGTACATTTTAGAAGTAGCTGAGAGTTTCACTAGGGAAAGATCTTCACTCCTTTTGTTCAGTGCATGCACACATATTCTGTCTCGTTGTTATAGATCAGGGTTTATAGTATGTAGCAGATGTATTTCATACTGAATTCTGAATGTTAGTTTACCTCTCAGTCACTTTCTGAAGCCTTAGATTACTTTTATTACCATTTTTTAGAGATTTTTCAGTAAGATATTATATTGTTCACAATTAAAAGTAACTTTTCCTTCTTTTCTAAATGTTATACTCCTCAGGTATTTCTTATATCACAGCTAACTGAATAACAATTCATATTTAATAATACAACATGATATTTTGGGGACATACTTCCCTTAAATTGTTCTGACTGAAGAGATATTGACCCATGGTAATCAAGCAGCAAATGGAAATCAAGTACTCTCGCACATTCTATAGAAAACCATAAAAACACATTGAGCACATTGGGAATAATATGCAGACTTAACCTGCCAAACTTTTCTGCTTCTCTGTCACCTCCACCCCCCCTCTTTCTCTTGAGTTTCTCCTGCATTTGTCTTGTCATCACAAGTATTTATGGATGGACCTAGGATCCAGTTCCATGTTTCTAAACATTCCATATTAGTGAGAAGCCCAGTACCCCTCTGTCTGCTTGTTTTCATTTGTTCTTGGCCAGTACTGTCGATGTGTACCATGCAGTTGACATTTTGATTGTTTTTCACTCTAGCACATCTCTTCTCCCTCCCTCTCATGTCTACCCCCCTTTCCCACACTAGTCTCCTTTTTAATTTCAGTGTATTAATTCCTATCCCTTGTTTTATGACAAGGAACATCTGTGTCCTTAGAATTAGAACTATGCTTTGGAGTCTGGTAGGAACAATGATGATAAAACTGAAGATAGTGACTCCTCCCCAACTCCCAGATCCCATCAGGAGTCTATAAATCAGTTCTGTAAGGAAAATTATGGCTAATGATTATTTAAATGGACATAGTTACAAATTGCATTCTAAATATTTGTGTTTGCATCCTTAGACAAAAGCCTCTCTCAACACTGAGAAAAGGTTCCATTTACACTGAACAGTGGTAAACAGAGACTCATGGCTTCCCAGAATGCTGAGAATAAGTGATAGATAAGATCGGAAAACTAAACAAAGCATTTGCATTAACATACCATCTAAGGAATGAGAAATATTTCAGATGAGGGACAGAAGGAATGTAAGATGTAAAAGACAGGAGAAAGGTAGGAAAGTATACCTTCTATAACTCAATCATTATACTGATGAACAAAAAGAACCAGGGAGTCTAGACTAGAGAGACCAACTCACAATTACTTACGGATAGTGGAAGGGTTCATGACCCCTCATCCCTTACTGCTGAATTAAGCACAAAAAAAGGTAAGCAACTACTGAACATTCAAATTAGAGACTGATGTTAGAAATAAATAATCATTTCACTTATTTGATGGAAAGATCAGTTTTCTTGTAAAATCACTAATACCTGCTTTACAAAATCATTTTCTATGCTAATGGAAAAATAATCAACAATATATGTTAAAGCACTTTCAAAATTATACATACTGCATGCAGGCATATGGCATAATAGGATACTCTGAGACCAAATCTAGAATCATAAACATAGATACGTTGCACTTTACAAGAGACAAATAAAATGAATAGAAAGAGCATGTTTTCATTAGAATAATCTCTTCTCTCATTTACTGTTAGCCAAAAATAAGATTATCTCCCCAACAAGAATCTACCCAATGCTTTTTTCACATCTTTGTTCCTCAAGCTATATATTAGTGGGTTCAGCAAGGGGATCACTGTGGTATAAAACACAGAAGACACCTTTTCTTGTTCCAGAGTATTACTGGAAGAAGGCTTGAAATACATAAAGGTGATAGACCCAAAGAAAATTCCCACAGCCATAAGATGAGAGCTGCAGGTTCCAAAGGCTTTGAAACGCCCCTCTGATGACCTAATGTGAAGGATGCTTCTAAAGATAAAGATGTAGGAAATGGCAACAGCTAGGGTGGGCACCAAGGTGTTGATCCCTCCAATGATAAAGAGAAGCAGCTCATTGAGGTGTGTGTTAGAGCAGGAAAGGTTGAGGAGGGGAAGGACATCACAGAAGTAATGGCTTATGATGTGAGATTTACAAAAGTTCAGTTTCATCATAGCGCTTGTGTGTGCAATGGCAGACAAAAGGCCTAGGATGAAGGAAACCAGAACCAACAGTGAGCAGAGTCTAGAGGACATGATCACATTATACATTAATGGTCTGCAGATGGCTACATAGCGATCATATGCCATGGCAGTCAGGAGGTATCCCTCAGCCACCACAAAGATCACAAAGAAAAAAAGCTGGGCCAGGCACTCAGAATAGAAGATCAAATTCTTCTTCCCAAGAAAGTTCACCAGCATTTTGGGTGTAATGACAGTGGAATAGCAGAGATCAACAAATGATAAGCTGCGGAGGAAATAATACATGGGAGTTTGCAGCAGAGGGCTGACTGTGATGAGCAGGATCATGCCCAGGTTCCCCACTACTGTCACCACATAGATTCCCAGGAACAGGAGAAAAAGAGGCAGTAAGAGCTCTGGCTGCTCTGTTAATCCCACCAACACAAACCCAGCTGCAGTAGAATGATTCCCATTCCCCATTCTTTGACGATTTCTGTGAAAATAAAAAATAGACTTTAGTTTACTATCATACCACCATGAATATGACAAATTCCATACACAATTAAAAATTACAAATGGAAGACTCTAGTCCTCTTCCAAATGAAAGCAAATCTTCAAAGAGTGATTAAAAATTGTAAATATATTGTTTGTATCCCTGGTCCATGATCCTTTTATATACATACATTTTAATTTTATCTCTAAGTTATTGGTGATTTTATTAGATTACAAAATGAGGTACTTCCTTACTGACTAGAAACATTTGAATCCTGGATTTAGCAGCAAAATTACAGTTATCTTTTATGGAGAGAAGGAAGCATTTGCTGACAGGTGAACAGTAGAAAAAGCTGTTGCGTTTGCTCATGCCTTTAAACATCATAGCTCAAGGATCTGGAAGCCTGGGATTAATTGTGACATTGAGCACTCTTTAACTCTTAGGCTTACTATGGGTAGTGTGGGGCCAGCAGCACAGCCATATCTGATGGGAGCTGCAAAAGTCTTAAAGCAAGCACAGCATTTAACAAAGATCCAGCAAAGCTGAGTCACATGATGGTCGCTGTGTCTCTTTTCGTTTTGAACTCGATTTGTACAATTTGGGGATGTTGGATTGATGGACATTTTCTTAGGAATCTTTTGCCTTCTCCAAGGAGTACTACTTCTAAGATTCCCCAGGAAAGTCCTGAACATACTATTCCTCCTGCTTTTAGGTAGATATTTTTATCTACTTGAAAATCTTCCTTACACTTTGTGGGTTATGATACACATAAAGAAGGCACACGTCTTTTATGTGGTTATGAAATATTCTTGAAACATCTGTCCCTGTTCTTGCTGAGGAAGAAGATAATCAAAACAAAGTAAATTTTAAAGGGTGAACAAGAGTCAGTGGGCTAGAGGAGTTGACTACAGTTCAGATTACAAGCTTCTTGCCACTATATACTCAGGCAATTATTTGCCATATAGGGCAACAAATTTAGATTACCTGAAGCTACTTCTTTCTGCCCTGCACAGAGACTTCTAGTGATGCACAAAGAATGCTGTAGAAAGATGATAAAATTATGAGATTCAGAACCTCCCTTTCTTAGAAAAGTTAGGTCATGTAGGTTAGGTTATTTGTCATGGATGGATTAAGGATCTCCCTCCTCATTGTGTGAGATGATTCCTTCACAAAGAAGCAGCAATTTGTGTTTCCCGAGGGATGATATATTTAAAGTTGGATTTATCCTTGCTTTCTTTCTCTTACAGATATGTGTATGTGTGCAAGATACAGAGTGACTAATAAATATATCCTATGAAAGTTCAATAGGGGATCAGATGATTCAGAGTTATAGAAATACCTGTAAGTTCTCTGTAGCATAAATGGTTAAATTTGGATTGGAAATCATTCCTTCAGATTGTGTGACCCAATCATAGACATAGCAAGAAAGGATGACAGTAAAAGAAACAAGAAGACCTTATCTACTGGAAACAATACTAAAGCAATTACTCTATTTAGGTGAGCATAATTCTTATGCCAGCCATGCCTTTATGAGATATCAAGCTGTTTCCATAAATGAAACTGTACACTCACCTAGGTCCTGCACAGAGAGCAAGGTTCTTAGAAATTACTTGGTTTCTTTCTCACGTCACAGATAAATTTTATGGTATTCAAATAAATGCCTCCTACTTTTCTACATACATTAATGTCAATGACTGACAAACTACCATTGTCCTAAAGCATATCACCTCTATCTTCTCAGGAATGATAATCATGAGTATAGTGTGTTATGGAGCTTTTATGTGGTGTCCTGAGACTTGGGATTTATTAGGAATACAAAACAATCATGAGTATACAAATCCCCTAGAGTACCCAGCATTTAAGAACAAACTTCAAGAATGCTTTTTGGCTTCCTGTTACCACCTGCCCCAAGAGTAATGGCAGTTGGAAAGAAACTCCTTGTTATGAATTCACAAGATATCTATGGAGTGCAAATAAATTAGACATCACTTGCTGGTCCTTGACTAAGATTTTATTGATTTTTGTATACAGAAAATAATTTATTTTGTTTAGCTTTGAGTAACTAAATAAAAAAACCAACCACATAAAAAACTATTTACACTTTATTTCAGTGGTCTCAAGAGTGGCACTATATTTTTTCCATATATTTTTTATTTAAATTTTACGCATGTCACTTTCAGTTACCTCTTCCTCCCCTCCTCCCCCATCCCCCAATCTTCCCAACCCATCACCCCCAATCCATCCCCCCTCTGCTCCCCAGGGAGGACAAGGGCCTCCATGAGGGATTTTCAGAGTCTGTCACATCATCCCGGGAAGGGCCCAGTTTCTTCCTTATGCCTCCAGGCTGAAAGAGCATTCCTCCATGGGGCATGGGTTCCCAGAGTCCTTCTGTATGCCAGGAATAAATACTGCTCCACTCTCGCAGGTCCCACAGATGACTGAGGGGCCAGTATGGGACTGATCCAGACACCCTCCCACCGAACCTGGGTGACAAAGAGTGGCATTATATTTATTAGGAGGAAATTAACAAGTCCTTCAGCAGCCAATGAATCATTTCTGTGTTGCTGGGTGATACATACACAAGCTTTTCCCCAGTCTAAGCCAAAACCATCATGCTTTTAAAGATTTTCCTTCAGCAATATATTCAGAGATTTGTTAATCCACCATGAAACACAGAATTCTTCCCCTAACCTCTTTATGTCACAACTTTTTTGTTGCTGTTGCTTGTTTTGGAGGTGAATCTTGCTGTGTAGTCTAAGGATGCAAATGGCAATTCTCATGACTCAGCATCCAGGTGTTTGGGTCACACAAAAGCCCTAGTTCTTTGATTTTTTTTACATTTAATGAAAAAATATTTTTTGCAGTATAATATATCCTAATTAGGGTTTCCATTCCCTCTATTTCTCATAAATCCTTCCCATCTGCATTCGCCCTCTTTCTGTCTCTCAGTAAAAAGCAAAAGCGGGCTTCTAAGGGATAATAATAAAATAAAATAAGATAGAAGATGAAATAAACAAACAGAAGAAAAGAGCCCAGAAAGGAGCAAGAAGACAATATTCATTTGCATACTCAAGAATCCCTTAAAAATACTAAACTGAAGGCCATAATGCCTGTAGGGTAAAAAGAGGGAAAAAAAACCTCTCGCTCATTATATATTTAGGTGTGTGTAGGTATATATTAAAATAAATATTTATGTACATTTTATAGTATAACATACATTATATATGTACACACAAAAGATAACTATTAAAAAAGCCCTAACACTACATTATGAGAAAAATATCCCTGAAGATGTCAGTGAGTTCACTTTTTGTTGGCTATCCACTGTAGGACAGAGTACTTCACTTCCCCCGTGAAATTCCCTTGCCAATTCCAAATTTTCATTTGCAGGTGGTTATCAAATGGAGATAGCTTCTGGGTCAGGGATGAGGTATGGGTACACTTCTTTCAGCTCTAGGATACCATCTGCTTCAGACTCCTGCTGGCCCTGTGTGTGCTGCTTCAGTCTTAATGAGCTGATGTGTGATCTGACCCTCTTGATATAGAGGGCCTCATTTCCATGGAGTTCTCCATCCTTTCTGGCTCTTATACTCTTTCTACTTCCTCTACCATTTCCAGGATGCTTTCCAATATGGTGTTTTATTCCATGTATGGAGACATTTTACATCCATGATGTCTTTACTTAGTTACCTCTGAGAAATCTTCAGCCTTAAGCATCTTTTTATTTGTAAGGAAAATTAGTAAATTTAATCACACTATACATATTTTTTCATTTTAAAGACAATTTGATGAGGATGGCAAACTGCAGCATAGGCATACTCAAGTTAAATATTATAAAGCCTGAAAAACAACAGATGACAAACAATCAGCATGAACTATAAAGTGCTCATTGTGCATGAAGAATGGCTTTGAGTGGGTAATTTCAGTTTTTCTCAATGTAAGATTTACAGGTGTACAGTGGGTTTTCATTTTGAGGACACCATGATTTCTTTCCACATTTCATGGTCCCATGCCATTTTCTTGTGCATTCAGTGATCTTTCCTCAAATACTTAGGACTTTTAGCCCACACATAACATATTAGGATGTTACCTTGAACTCTGTATTGATTTTTACAGTTGGTGTAAATATTTTTTCTTAATGTAGAGACTTAAATTCAGAGGAACTTGTTAAGCTACAGTTCTAGAGATATCTTTAAAATTATATTATCTGGCCCAAGCTGATGCTGAAACTGCACTTTCCTCCTCCTGGATGTGCCAAGAGAAGAGATATACAAACAATTCTGAGCATCTTGTAGCTGCTGGAATGCCTCACTGTGTGTTGTATCACTCCAGGCTCTATCTTGTGGCCATAAATAAACAAGTATGTTCATGAATGAGCTGGTGTGCCCAACACTCAGGAAGACACTTCTTCAAACATAGCTATGCTATCTTTACTATCCAGAAAATGAGAGCAATATTATAATTAAAATAAAAATATTTCTGCATGCTTAAACCCTTTCTCCTCCATCAATTTCTATTTCTCTTAAACATCTACTAAGAAAACTCTATACATCAGTAAAATATATTGTTTGATAATGCACAAAAATATTTAAGACATTGTCAAACACGAAATAACTATTTCTCCAGTAATAATGACTATTTTCTCTGAAAGAAAGGAAAAAATACAAAGCAAAGGTGAGAACTTTTCATGTTTAATTTTTCTTTCCATCAATTTTAGGATGACTGACTTCCCTCAACTACCCTTTTAAGTGCATTCTTTACAACCTTGTTCTTCAAGATGTATATTAGGGGATTCAGCATTGGGATCACTGTGGTGTAGGATGTTTTCTCTTGTTCCATATTGTTGCTGGCAGGTTGCTTGAATACATGAATGTTAGAGAACCAATGAAGATTCCACAGTCATAATATAAGAGCTACAGGTGTCAAAGACTTTGGAATATCCTTCACTGGAGCAGATGCAAAGAATACTAATTAGGATGAATGCATGACAGATAATGACCATCAGTATATGTGCTAGCATTAATTCTACAAACAGCAAATAGCAGTATCTTGTTGATATGGGTGGGTGCTGGAACAAGACAGAATCAACAAAGACAAAATGTCACAAAAGTAATGGTTGTCAATATGAGACCCACAGAAGTGCAACATTATCATGCATGTGGTATGGACAGCAACCACAAAGAAACCCAGTGAGTATACCACAGCCATGATTACGGAACAGACCCTTTGGGACATGACAATGTTGTAAAGTTGTGAGCTACTGATGTTAACATAGCCTTCAGCCCATATTATGTTACTCATATGTGTATTTTCAGGGATGATTTTTTTGTATTGGATAGGAAATAATTGAGCTCTTCCCTAGGTAGGACAATTTTTCCTGCTTTCAACACTACTTCACTGCATGTGATTCTTTGAATGGGTTGAGGCCTCATGGGTTTATTTTCCTTTCCTACCAATGAGCTATTTTTAAATAATTAAGAAAATAATCATTGAATTTAAGAAAATAGTACAGTGCCCTACATTTGTTCAATCAATATTGATCTTTAAATTAAATCATATCTACATGGAAGAGTTTATATACACAATACTGATTTATAATTTTCCTTTGAATATCATTTGAATATTCTGTTTTAACACTCTTTTCAAAGTACCTTACTGTAAGGACACACAGCTCAGGAATGTTTCTGTCCTATTCATTAGATTGTTTCAAATTGCTAAGTCAATTTTAGATAGTTACAGAATCCTGGAAATGTTTATAAAATTGAAGTGAGAGTGTTACAATGTTGCCCAAGGCAAACATATTAATATGTGAGACAGGCAATAGAAATTGTCAAGATCCTTCCAGTCTGAGATTAGTCTATCAGGCAGGCTGGCACACTAGAAAATTCTTTTATTTCTATTACCAAACCTCCATTGTTTAAATTTAATGAAGAATGTAGTAAACTTATATCTAATTGGTTCCTCAGGGATACCAATGACTAAATCATGAAAAATTCCCCATGGGCATCTGAAAGACATGATCTAGGGAGGAATGAAGTTGTTAAAGTTTTGAAAGCTGCACAGGTGATGACTATTGCTGTCCAAACACCAAGTCTCAGATCTTAAGGCTCAGAGACCCTGAGCTTTTCTAAACACCAAAGAACATGTCTTGGTTTACATTTACAATAGCATAGAAAATTCCATGCTGTGTAAAATGACAAGTATCCTCGTTTCCAAAGTTATTGCAGGACTGGATTGGACGTCATCAGTGAGAGCATCATAGTAAGTTGAAGGTCAGCCTGAATAGTGAGGCAGTATCTTGAAAACACGGGATCTCAGATATAGGTCAGTGACATAATGTGTCTAAACCTCAACACTGGAAGAAATCCAGCTTGATTCCACAGAAAACGTTTCCATTTTTTTCCTTTTTTCAAAAGCAGAAATCTTCCAAAAACTCAGTTATTCAAAACTGTTTCAGTTTTCTGAAAAATGTTTAATTAGGAATATCACAGAGTATTTTCTTAGACACATGTTTTTACATAAGAACAAATTGTCCTTCTCTCATAAGCAGGTGAAAGTGGTAATATATATCCAGCTGCATTTGATTTTCTCATTTTGTATTTAACTTCAAAATTAAAGTGCATAATAGTGTCCCATTGTGATTCAAAAAACATTGCATTTGATGATACTCAATATATTACTATAACTTAACTTCAGTTATTTATTAACAGTTTTGATTAAAACTGTCTTCAAATTAGTTCCTTGTTTTTCTAGAGTAATTGTCTGTCTTTTTGTATTTGCATTTTAAAAATATGTATGTGTACTATTTATCATTGGACATACAATTTGAAAATATTTTTTCTTCTTCATAAGGAAGCATCACAGAATTTTTAATTTTGTAAATTTTACTTATAATCAGTTATACAATTGTGTTTTCAAAATTAATGTAATTTACAAACATCTAGTACCCAGAATATCTTGATGGCAACATGTATCATATTGTGTAATTTCTTTCCTTCATTTATTTTCAGTATATTAATACTCTTACAATTAATATCGCCTACTGATCTCATTTTTTAATTTTACTTGATTTTTCATCTCACTAATAACTATGTTGTCAGTAAACTACCTGGAATGTCTCATTGCATTTCACTTGTTTCTCTTGTCAGTCCTCAACTGATTTTAATTGATCTGTATTCTTTTGTTCTCTTTCACTATAGGAAATTTTATTTTTCAGTTGGTTTAGTTTGTTTTATTTGAAAGAAGATCATGAGTTGCAATTATGATTTGTATGAAACTAAAATCATAATAAAATGCTTCTGTTTATTCTAGAGAAGTTGTATATTTTTAAAAATGCACTTAAACCATGATGCATCTAAATATTTTTCTTTGTGTGTGTGTGTAAATGATTAGACATGATCTAGTTTAATTAAGTTTTCATTTTTAATATTCTATTATTGCTCCATTATTCCATAATTAACATTGAAAATATTATTTTGGGGCTACTTTTTTTTAAAGTTTGCCAAAAATAAATTAACCATGTATATGAGAGTCTATTTGGTTCTGTGAAGATATGCCCTACCTTCTCCAGTGCACTTGGACTCAAAAATACAATGCTAAAGTAAGTACTTAAATCTTATAATTCTAATTATGTAGTGTGGTATTACTGTGGAATTCCCTAACAGTGGAATTAGGAGTGACTCTGATTCTTTTTCCTGCTCTTGGGACCTTTCCCCTCCTATCCTGCTATTTCATCCAACCTACATATGAGGGTTTGTGCCTAGTCTTTTTGTAATTTGTGCTGATGTTTTGTCATACCTGGAAGGCTTGATATAAAGGAGGAGTATATCTGGTGGGTAGGGGAGGTAGTGGTGGTGGGGAATTGGGAGGAACAGAGGAAGGAGAAATTGCAGCAGTCAGGATGTAATGCATGACAGAAGACTAAACAAATAAATAGTACATAAATCTGGAAGTTTCAGCTTTACAACTTCATTTTGTATAAGAAAGGAGAAATACTTTATTGCATTTTAGTTAGAATAAAAAGTTAAGAAAAACTATTTCCCTACTATGATCATTATGGTTTTTGTAAGGTATAAAATTAACTTGTTATTATCATTAAAAATTCTAATACAGTTCAAATTGAGATTTTATTTATTGTAGTATGAATAAAGTATTTTCTTAGCAAATTGAGTTTTCCAATCTATGAAAGTACAATTTTCCTCCAATTATAAGTGTCTTTTCTGACTGCTTTGTGCAAAGTTTTGTTTAAAATATACTTTTTATCACAGCAAGTCCAATGAAGGGTTCACTTATATTTTTATTTATTTTGTCTCTTCATCTGTGTGGGTCTGTATATGTGTATATGTTTCTATGTGTGTTGTAGCATGCATGCTGTGTGCATGTAGACATTAGAAATTGAACTAGTGGATTTTCTACATCTGGCATGTGGGTACTATGGATTGAATTCATGTCCTCAGTCTAGGGATCAAGTGCCTTTATCCCATGAACCATCTGGCTGGGCAATCTATATGTCTTAAAGCCATGGTTCTCAACCATCCTAATGCTTGACCCTTTAATACAGGTCTGGTTGTGATGACCCCAACCAAAAAATTATTTCATTGTTATTTCAGAACTTTAATTTTTCTATTGTTATATATCATAGGTTACATATCTCAGATATAGGATATCTGATTTACAATTCCCAAAGGGGTTATGATGACAGTTGATAACCAGTGCCTTAAAGTGTGTATGTTATTTCTATCATAATTGAATATTTTTCTTGTTTGATTACATGCACAAGTACAGGGTATTTTGGGCATATTGTTTTATATATCCTGATCTTATTACTTTCTAATTCTAAGGTTTAGTTCTAAAGACTTTTTGTGGAATCATTGAGACATAAATAAATATGCAAGTTATTTTGTTCTGAAAAATACCTGCTTGCCTTTTTTCCTGTCCTTTGCTACAATAGCTTCAATCCCAATTTCATATTAAACGTATGTTTGTTAAACATTTATTAATTTTCAATATCAAGGTTTTGTCTACTTAATTTTTATACTTTGTGTGTCACTATTGAGATAGGCTGTCTTTACAGAGATTTCAAATCTCCCTATCCACACCTGCTGAAATATTTGCATAATCTCAGAGCTAATATCTGATTATTATATTTTCTTAAAAAGTGATTTCATATTTCTGTATAGATTGCTTTAATACACTTCCTATGCATTTTAGATTCTGGATTGCATTGAAATTTTCTAGACAATATTGACTTGTGTTAGCTTCCTTGTGTCCATCGAAACAGCTAGTGTCAAACAACTGGTTTCTCCTGTTTCCGTTCCTAGACAATGCTTCTAGAACTAGTTCTAAAGCCTTTACAGTGCTATACTGGTTTGTCTCCAAGGGTCTAACTGAATACTCCACATGAGACAAGTGGTTTGAGTTCTCCACATCTCTAGGATAATCCTTACTTTCGTTCTATACATGTAATATCTAAGAGTCCTGGCTCTGTCTGCTTCCATAATTCCTTTGCTTTTAGAAATGCACACTGCATGAACACACACAAACACACCACACACACGAGAGAGAGAGAGAGAGAGAGAGAGAGAGAGAGAGAGAACAAGTCAATGTAAGTTTCCTCTCTCCAAAAAGTTTTTCCAAAAGTTTTTTGTTTCTCATGTTGTTCATACATTTTTTTCCAAAACTCATGATAGTTGTTGGGGGCACAGCTGTAAAGAAGCAGGAAAATAGTAAGGAGGAGAGATAGAGAGAAATTGTTGGGAAGAAGACCAGTAATTATCCAACATTTTATATAGACCAAGATAAATTGCATCAGGTTTCTCAATGTAGGATATATGTTGCAGTTTGATTATCATGACTAGTCATGACATAATCATGTAATTTCTTTTCCTACATTTATTTATGAGATTATAATTTAGATCGTCCTTGCTCTTTCTTTTCTTCCCCAAATTCCTCCCATATACCATTTCCTTGCTATTTTTCAGATTAATAGCTTCCTTTTTATCATTTTTATTACATGTATTCTTAAATACAACCTTCGTAGTCTCTATAGTACTTCTTCCATGTTTGTTTTCAACGCTGTTCCTGCAGTAATGGATAGCTAATAGTGCTCTGACCATGGTAAAACTGTTTTTCCACTTTTCTCCTAGTTTTGTAAGAAGCTCTACCCATGAAGTCTCAGTCTTGTAACTTTAAATCCCCACACGCACTAGATCAGAATAGCAAGGAGAGGATCAGAATCTCTCTTATAAATGAGGTACTATCTATATCTGCTTCCTTTTACTTAGGGAAGAACTTAAGAACATGAATTGTTTTCTACCTAACATCTAAAGTTTAATCTTTGTCAAATCAAGTTTGTAGTGTCCAAGTTAGCAAAGACTGAAGTTCCTAATTATATACTTCATTGATTTTTTTGCCTCCATGTAGATCTGCTGATATAATATAATGGGTTTTTCTAAAAACTGAAAACAATGTATTCATGATATAACTTTGTGGTTTGACTTCAATATTTGTGTCTTGGAGATCTGTGTTCTCTTTTGAAGTCAGACATCTTTGAAAACATGACAAATCTCTCTATAGTGACTCAGTTTGTCCTGATGGGCATCCCTCATGCCGAGGGTCTGGAGACCATGCTCTTTATCATGTTTTTATCTTTCTACATTTTCACCTTGCTGGGAAACCTGCTCATATTCCTTGCAATTATCTCCTCCACTCGGCTTCACACTCCCATGTACTTCTTCCTGTGCCAGTTGTCCATGTGTGACATATTTTTCCCTTCAGTGAGTTCTCCCAAGATGCTGTTCTACCTCTCAGGAAACAGCAGAGCCATCTCCTATGCAGGCTGTGTATGCCAGCTCTTCTTCTACCATTTCCTGGGTTGCACAGAGTGTTTTCTGTACACAGTCATGGCCTATGACCGCTTTGTGGCAATATGCTACCCTCTAAGGTACTCAACAATCATGAACCACAGAGTGTGTGCTTTCCTGGCAATAGGGACATCATTTTTTGGCTGTATTCAAGCTACCTTTCTGACCACTCTCACTTTCCAGTTGCCATACTGTGGTCCCAATGAGGTGGACTATTACTTCTGTGATATCCCTGCTATGCTAAAGCTGGCCTGTGCAGACACATCAGCCCTGGAGATGGTGGGACTCATCAGTGTGGGCCTGATGCCCCTTAGCTGCTTTTTCCTCATCCTCACCTCCTACAGCTGCATCCTCTGCTCCATTCTACGGATCCCATCTGCTGAGGGGCAGCATAGAGCCTTCTCCACCTGCAGTGCCCACCTCACTGCCATCCTCCTCGCCTTCATGCCAGTGGTCCTCATATACCTCCAGCCTACTCCAAATCCCTGGCTTAATGCAGCTGTTCAGGTCTTGAATAACCTGGTCACACCCATGCTGAATCCTTTGATCTATAGCCTGAGAAATAAGGAAGTAAAATGTTCTCTGAAGAAAGTGTTGCAGCAAGTGCCCATTCTGTCAAAGAAGTGACAGACAAAGCTTAGATCCAAATACTTTAATAATACCATATCTTCTTCAAAACCTATTCGTTTCTGTGAAAGGGCTAACACAGTCACCATTTTTTTTGTGGACTTTGGGAGGGATGGCAAATTACTCATGGTGAACTAAGAATTTATTTCATCAGCAAGGACCATCTCTTTCCAGTTGTCAAAATGTCTTGAAATTTTTCATCCTTTGTTTTATTTATGCTCTTATTGGTACAACTTATTTTTTGTACTACTTATTCTATTGCTCATTAACACATGATTTTATAAATAGCTCCCCAATTATCTGCAGTAAAGTAGCTCTCATTACAAAATTTTGCTTCTTGCTAACTATGGAAGAAATTTAAGCTTGCGACTTTGCCACACATTTGTGGCTTCTGAAACATGACTAAGTCATGTATCAAAAACCTAATCCTGGATGGGACTTTGCCATGCTCTTAAGGATGAAAGTGTATTCATGTGGTCAGCCACCTGGGAAGCATTTGTACTTGCTTTATAGCAGGAATGGTGAAAGAGAATGTAGACAGAGTAGACAGGGCAGAAATTCTTGGTTGTCATTTCTAGTAAATTTGAATTTTGGTTTGAAATCCTTAGCATACCTAAATGGCCCATTAATGTCCAAGCTGCAGTTGATTTGTCATTTCAAATAATTTGCTTACAAACATATGGTCTTTGTGTTATCCTGTAACTTTCCTCCTGTTTGTATCAATGGTGGACATGTTGAATCCTTTTATTTAATTGTTTGTTTGTTTAGTGTGTGTGTGTGTGTGTGTGTGTGTGTGTGTGTGTGTGAATATCTGTATTGGTATGAATATGTGAGTATTTTCAGGTGCTTTTGGAGTGCAGAAGATAATGTTAGATTCTTTGGTTCCAGAGTTGACAGAATTTGAAAGATACCTGAAGTAGACTTTGGGTGCTGAGTCATCTCTTTAGTCCATTATTGTTTAAGTTATACTGATAGCTTTCATCTGCTGGGAGTCATGTGACTTCTTTCAGGCATAAATCCTGACAATAGCATGAACAAGTCCTCCTGTGGCAAGGCCATGGAGAATTTAACACATTTTTGGCAAGTCTAATGGATAGTTTGCTTCATAGTTCTGGGCATGACCCCAGGAACCTGTGTGCTGTCTGATCTTCTTGCTTCCCTTATACAAAATGTTGCTGAATATCTCTAATTTCCCTTTCTTAGAGCTATGGATGAAATGGCTTTTACACAGGTAAAGCCTCCCTCTGATGACTGTCCTCTGGGTGAGTCAGAGGGGATGCTGCTAAAAATATACAGCGACTCCCTCAGCTCAGCCTGGTACTTGACTATGGATCTCTGAATCTGTTTCCATCAGACACTGGATAAAGGTATATAGACAGTTAGGATAGCATCTAATCTGAACACAGGGGAGGACCAGTTTAGGTACCCTCTCCACTACTGCTAGCAGCCTTGTCTTGGGTCATCCTTATGGATTCCTGGGAATGTCCTTAGCACGAGGTTACTTCTTAACCCTGTAATGGCCCCTTTTATCAAGACATATCTTTCCTTGTTCTACCCCTATGAGAGAAAGTGGAGGAAAGAAGGAGAGGAGGGAGGAAGAAGGAAGAACTGTAATTGGTATGTAAAATGAATAAAAAAATTAAACATAAAAATTCATACAGTGAACCTAAAATATTTGATGTTTCAAGCCTGACAATGAATTCAGGATTCTCAGGAAAAGAATGTTGCCTTTCTAATGTACTTTGTGACTAGCCTGAAAAGAGTCACAGTAGTTCATGACATCGCAAATCTGCATAACTGCTTTGGAGAGAATGATATCAATCACAAGAGTCTAGGAAAAATATGAATAAATAGGTGGTATCAGGAGTTAATGGGAACAGTCTAGGAAGAGGAAATAAAACAAAATCATACAAACTCACAGTGTATTCACTTCTATATCTGTGCTAATACTGTGGGAGCCAACACTGTAGGAAGCTGACAGCAAGGAGACATGAGAACAAGAGATAAGCAGTGCCAATTACTAAGAGTAAGTTTTTAAGTTATGTAATTTATAGGATAATAGGAGAAAACCTGGTATATCCCACAGTGAAGACAGAATAGTACAGGATGAAAAATAAATTGATTCAGCTTTGGCTGTAGGGTTGATTGTGAAATATTAGATTTGACCAGAGGTAAAACCTTAATCAGTAGAGCCAAAATTATTTCACTTTGCATGACACTGTAACTACAAATGCTGCCAACTGGGCATACTATTCTATTTGTAGGTGTGCCTAATTAGAAAACATCCTTTTGGGGAGGGCCTAGGCCTTGCCCTGGAAGAAATGGCAGACTCTGGAGATCCTCCATGGAGGGCCTCACCCTCCCTGGGGATCAGAGTAGGGTTTGGGTAGGGGCCTGGGGGTCCTGGTGGAAGGGGTGGGGAGTAGGAGGAGGGAGAGGAGCATGGGATTGACATGTGAAGCAAGCTTCTTTCTAACTGAAATACAAAAAAGGGAAAAATGGAAAAAAAAGAAAAGTTCCTTTGTTACTTGGTACACTACTTATGCTTTTAATATTAAAACTATGAATCAAGTAGGCAGTTGTTACTGGTGGGGAAGTTGGGGTATGAAGGAAAATTAGATAAAGGAACAATCTGGAAATTATTGTAGTCATTACCAGAAACTTAAAGAAACAAATTAGATTATAAAACTGTTCATGCAAACTCTTGAAACTGTGTAAATAAAAATAGTTCAGACTATCCAGAGTCACTTGTTTGAAACAGGTGGTCAGAGTTTTGTCACTGGGATGACTTCACACATCAATCCTAGGTCATTGGACCCATTGGGAATTAAGAGTTAGACTCCCAACATCAATCTATAATACCACATTTATTAACATTTACTAATTCTGTATATAAGTAAAACTATTTATAATGTAGTTAAATATTGTTTGGTGTAGTAAAGTGGCAATTATAAGTTATTCTCCAAGATCCATGACTTCACTAGGTCTATGTAAGAACAATTAATGAAAAATAGCTGGTATGAACTAGAAAGAGAGCAAGGAAGGAGAAACAATATAAATATAATATACTGGCAAAAAGAAAAACATTTCCACAAAGTATTTATATAAAGAAAACTATGATAGAAACAATGTTATCTATTTATTGAATACGTAAACATTTAGGCAGTCCTAGGTCTCTAGATAGGATAGTGACAGAGGGAGGCCAAGTGCTATTTAATGAAGTGTTAGGGTCCCCATACTGGCACTCTGAGGAGACTAACAGGAAGCAAGGCCCGATCTTCTGAGGTCATCTTGTCCTACATGCTTCATGTAGGCACCAAATAAAATGGCTTGATTATTGTACCATGTGCAAAGAACATAATGTATACCCTGCTGTAGAGAGAAGCCTTCCAGGCAGCCTGGTTCCAGAGCCGCATAAGTCCCAAATAAACACACAGGAGGCTATATTAATTATGAAGCTGTTGGCCTTGCTTGTTTCTTACTGGCTAGCTCTGACTTAAGTACTTACCCCATAATTGTTAATCTAAGTATTTCTCTTACTGGAGAAGTTTCCAGGCTTCCTACCCCATGGCAGTTACATCTTGACTTCCCTGTGTTTCTCCTTCCCAGCATACTCCTCGACTCCTAGTCCCACCTATCTTGCTTCCCTACTGGCCAACAGTGCTTTATTGACATATACACAGGACTTCCCCCATCACCCTGTTACAATTTTTGAATAACAATTTATATTTAATACTAAATCATGATGGGTTGAGGGCACAGTTCCTTTACCTTGTCTTGGTATAAGGAGATACTGACTTACAAAGTCAAGGGGCAAATGGAAATCAAGTGATCTTGTATATTCTCAGTAGAAAGGAGTTTTAAAACACATTGAGCAGACCATGTTGTCAGAATTGCCAATTATTCTGCTACTGTTTTTTCATACGTTTCTCTTGATTTCCTTATTCATTTGTCTTGTCCTGTCAATGATCAATGAATGGACATAGGATCCAATTCCAAGTTTCTGAACATTCTATATTTGTGAGCAGGTGAGTGCCTCTAACATTGCACATTTTTCTTTTGAAAAATAAAATTTCTATTTTGATAGTCCCATATGCTGTATCATGAACTTTGTATTTTGATTGTTCTTAACTCTAGTCTCTCTCCTCTCCTTCCCTCTCATGTCTACTCTTGTTTCCCCTACTAATCTCCTCTTCATATTTGTGTGTATTGATTTCTGTCTTCTAGTAATGTTCAGAAATATCTGTGTCCTTGTTCTTGGAGTTATGTGTTTCTTTCTGATTGGTTCCATGCTGACAAAACAAAAGATAGTGACGGCCCAACTCTGTACTCTATACATCAGTTCTGAGAGAGGAAATTACTACCAATAAATACCTAAAGTGAGATGGTTACAATTTTCTATCTAAATACTTATGTTTATACCCTTAGGCACATTCTATCCTCAATATCAATGAGAGAAGCTTCTGTTTACACTTAACAATTAATAGAGATGCATAGCCCACTGGGATGATGAGAATAAATGATAGATAAGATCTGAAGCCTAAACAAGGTATTTGGACTACTATACTATCTAAGGGTCAAGAATCATTGCAGATGAGGGGCAGAATGAATGTAAGAGGTAGAAGAGAGGAGAAAGAGTGAATGTACATCCATAACACAATCATTGTATCCATGTAACAAAACCAAGCTATGACCACTTCTACTGAGGCTATACTTCTACTGAGTGGTCCACTCATAGTTACTCATGGAGAGTGGAATAGTAAATGGGACCACATCTCTACAGCTGACCTAGAGATAATGAAAGGTTATGGAAGGTTTAGCAACTACTGAACATTTGGATGAGAAAAGTGATGTTAGAGAATAATTTAAATCATCACTTCATTTATATGAAACAGAAACAGATCCATTTTCCAATCAAAGTAGTAATACGTGTTTTACCTAAAATTTTTCCATCTTATTGGAAAATTTGAAAAAACAACACAATGAAAAACATTTTGAAAAATACAGATACTTGATGTATCTCTGTGACATAGTACAGGTTGCTATGAGGTCAATCACAAGCCAACAAACATAGATATGGTTATGTGTTACGAGGAAGAATTAAAAATGAAAGGAAAGAACATATTTTCAGTAGGATTATTCTATTCCCCATCTATTGATTACCAACAATAAAACTTATCTACACACCAAGAATCTGCCTAATGCTTCAACACATCTTTGTTCCTCAATCTATATATTAATGGGTTCAGCATGGGGATTACTGTGGTATAAAACACAGAAGAAACCTTCTCTTCCTCCAGAGTATTACTTGAAGGAGGTTTGAAATACATGCAGGTGATTGACCCAAAGAAGATCCCCACAGCCATGAGATGAGAGCTGCAGGTGCCAAAGGCTTTGGACCGGCCCTCTGATGAACTGATGTGAAGGATGCAGCCAAAGATGAAGACATAGGAGATGGTGACCGCTAGGGTGGGAACCAAGGTGTTTATTCCTGCAATGGTATATAGGAGAAGTTCTTGAGATGTGTGTTAGAGCAGGAGAGGTTGAGAAGGGGGAGGACATCACAAAAATAATGGCTGATGATGTGGTATTTACAGAAGCTCAGTTTCATCCTAGCAGTTGTATGTGCAATGGCAGACAAAAGGCCTAGGAGGAAGGAAACCAGAACCAACAGTGAACAAAGCCTAGATGACATGATCACATGGTACATCAATGGGCTGCAGATGGCTACATAGCGATCATATGCCATGACAGTTAGGAGGTAGCACTCAGCAACCACAAAGATCACAAAGAAAAAGAGCTGAGCCAGGCACTCAGAATAGAAGATCAAAATTTTCTTCCCAAGAAAGTTCACCAGCATTTTGGGTGTAATGACAGTGGAATAGCAGAGATCAACAAATGATAAGCTGCAGAGGAAATAATGCATGGGAATTTGCAGCAGAGGGCTGATTGTGATGAGCAGGATCATGCCCAGGTTCCCCACTACTGTCACCACATAGATTCCCAGGAACAGGAGCAAGAGAGGCAGTAAGAGCTCCGGTTGCTCTGTTAATCCCACCAACACAAACCAAGCTGCATTAGAATGATTTCCATTTCCCATTCTTTGAAGATTTCTGTGAAAACAAAAAATAGACTTTAGTTTACTATTATGTCAACATAACATGTCTGAACTCATATGCAACTAAAAATTACAGTACAGACGAAATTTATTTCTTATCCAAGTAAAACGAAAGCTTTAAAGTGAGATTAGAAAATTGTCAAGGTATTGTTTTCATCTACATACTATGGACCACATAAGTATATCTCCTTTAATTTTCTCTCAAAGAAGTTGTGAGGTTAGATTACAAAATGATGGACCTTTTTACTTGCTTTGACTTTTATATTTAGAAACAAAATAAACATTTTGATTTATGGAGATAAAGAAGCCTTTTATAACAGGTGAAGTGAAGAAATAACGAGTGTGTTTATGCATGCATTTAACATCATAGCTCAAGAGAGTGAGACAGTGGATTGCTGTTACTTTGAGACCAGTTTTGCATGCATGGGGTAGAGCATCAGTTTTGGTTTTAGTGTTAAATAGATCCTTTCTAAAGAGAAAAAATGCTAAGTCATCCAGCCAACCAAAGTTCAATAAAATAAATCAAGCAATAATAAGATAGACAAGATTATAGAAGGTTCTAACATCACTTCTCTTGTGTATTTACACGCAGATATCTTTATGATAGCCACACAAAAGAAATTATGAATCTTCAATCCCTCTGCATTAGAACTAGATTTTATATCAAGCTGAAAGGAAGGTAAACACACACATATATAAAAATAGTGGGTCACTCCAAGAAGGAGAATTTCTTGAAGCTACTCCTCATGGATCCTTACCTTTCCCCACTGCTCTCTGGTGGAACACAGACACCTTGGATAAAGAGATTCCTCATGTATAACCATTCTCAAAAGGATCAGCTTCTTAGTACCCTACTCATGAGGTAAAAACCATTGCTCATAGCCGTTAAAGCTGATAGACAATCATTATAAGCATTTGCTCTTCAATATACTAGGAAGAACTCTACTACTATAAATTTGGCCATTCTAGTAATTGATTCCCCCCCATACATTTGATGCTGAATTGAACAAATAATATCATACGCTACATTTCTTCCTTCAAGAAACTTAACTTTCCAGTGGTGCCACAGATTTTCCAAGTATGAAATGTTTTTTTTTTGGATGGAGACAATTTGCATGGCAGTGTGTTTTGTTGGGATAAAGATAGAAGAGGCAGCTGGAAATAATCTTTAACCTCCTCCCATATCTTCTTCTTCTACACATCCCTCTTTCCTACCTCCTTCATCATCACATACTACTTGATGTTTCCATGTGCTTCACATTCACTATGACATTGAATTCATTAAAACCCTGGTAGGATTATGTGTTTCTAATGTAGAAATCCAGGTTCAGGTAATATAAGAGTAGGTTCAGGATTTTAGTTCAGTGTATATGATTCTACAGCAACCCTTCAGTAGTTTATAGTTTATACTAGAAATGGTTGATATTTTCCTGAAGTTAGTTATCTAACTCATCACAAGCTTGTGGTATGAGAGAGTTCCAATATGAAGTTTTCAGACATCAAAAGAGGTCCAGATTTCTGAATCTTGCCATAAAGAGGAATTACGATGATGTGAAAGAGGAAGAGCATGGGGTCACCTTAAAGAGATAAACCTGAGACTGGAGCTCATCCTAGAGAGTTTAACACATTGATAGAACAATTGTAACAACGAGTACTTTGTCATAGCATTTTATCTAATTTGGAAAATAATTAGAATTGGGGAAAACTAGATTTTTCTTTACTAGAGCTTATCAGAAGTGATATTAAATATTTGGATAAAAATGTAAGACTATTCTCCCAAAGCATCCTTAAAAGGAAAGAACCCCTTATGAGAATAGCTTTGAGTTTCATTTTACACAATAAAATCTCAAGATCATCTGTAAAGACATTTAAAAAATAAAAAAATGTGTATTTTGATTTCAAATGAGCATTTTCATTTACTTTGACAGTCAGAGTGAACATGTGTGCATTGAAATCACCTAATAATCCACCGGCATATATAGCTTGCCATCTTCATAAACTCAGTATTTCCAAAATCATTTGGATAACAACAATTCCAATTAGATTAAAAGCTGGAATTATAGATTCAACATCAATATAGTCTTAATTTCATATTTGACTTTTTGCTAATCAGTTTGACATGTTGTACAAGACATTTAATGACTTTTAATGTGAAGGGAGAATGACTGTACAACGTTCTAAGAATCCATATATTCAACTAAAGCCATGAATGTAAATATTCAATACATAAAACAGTAATCAATATTTCATATATGTTTTTAAACATGAGCATGTTCATACATCATGGAGATGTGAAAATATACCAGCTTGGCATTAGGGATATAGATTTGTGCATTGCACCTTCATCCTATACTCTTCACCTAGATGAGATTGATAACAATGTATTAACATCTGAAACTATTTGACTTTTATATACTTTCTAAATTTTAAAATTCAGAGTAAGGTTAGAAGTAACAAGCAGCATTCTGCAGGCCTGAAAACAATTATGACATTGAAGACACTTCATCTTGTACAGTGTGTTCTACCTTGATGGGGGAAGTCATGTGTATATGTCAATAAAGCACTGTTGGCCAATAGGGAACCAAGATAGGTGGGACTAGGAGTCCAGGAGGACTCTGGGAAGGAGAAACACAAGAAGTCAAGATGCAACGCCATGGGGTAGGAAGCCTGGAAACTTCTGCGGTAAGAGAAATACTTAGATTAGCAATTATGGGATAAATACTTAAGTCAGAGCTAGCCAGTAAGAAACAAGCAAGGCCAACAGCTTCATAATTAATACAGCCTCCTGTGTGTTCATTTGGGACTGATGGGGCTCTAGAACCAGGCTGGCGGGAAGGCTTCTCTCAAGAAAAAGGCTTCCCTTTACATAATGGTGATCAGCAGTGGGATGATGAATTTCCATGTAGAATGACAAAAGCTTTAAAGGAATTTTAGAAACAGAAGAATGGAAAGAAGCACAGATTTTTGGTAGCAGCATTTTTTCAGGGGTGCTCTGTTTTGCTAGCGACAAGCAGAACCTCATGTGATTCGCTTAAGAGAGTCTTCCTGACTCAGCATAAGCAAAAAAACAAAAAACAAACAAAAAAAACCCAGCAAGGTTCTTTTAATAGGCTCTGCTAACAATTGAAAGGTGTGTATGTACAGCTGGAAGTGGCAGTGACCACATCTCCAAGCACAGACTGAGGCAATGAGCTGGAATCACTCTTATGCCTGCCATCTTGGAAAAATGGCAGTTTAAACAGCTGCGGTTTTAACAGGTAAGACACATGGCCAGAAAAACATAAAGATTTACAGTAAAGTCAGACTTGGATGAAGAAAAACCTCTAAAGGTTTACAGTGTGTTTAAAAATATACGGAGATGGCAAAGTGGTAAATATAGAAGCCCGGGCTGTGGTGGCTCAAGCCGGTAGGAATTGCTTCAGAGGCAGAGGCAGGCAGGTTTCCAAAGAGAAACCCTGTCTCAGCAAAAAATAAATAAAAGTAAAAGAAATAAAGTAATAATAGATAAATAAATAAGCCACGTAAAGATGGAAAATACACAGAGAGTCTGGATACTGTATGCTATTGTGTTTTTCAGTTTTTTGATTGCTCAGGAAGGAACAGCTGCTAAAGTACACTTGATTATAAATGCTGCTGAATTAATTCAACTTATATCTCTTGAAAATGCCTTGACTTCAAAATTTAAGTATAAGGATATGTTACTTGGGAAAGGAGTTTTTGTTTATGTTTCTACAGAAAATGAAAATCTGAGGATTCCTTCCAGACTTCTGTGGTTTGATGAACCAAGACCCCCGGAAGCAGTGGACCAATTTTCCAACAACTGAAACAGCTAAGATGATTCAACCTTACAGACCCTTAAACTAAGGAATTAGACAGGTTTCTGAGTCTTGTCATGATCCCCATGGTATGAACAGCGCCCCCTTCCAGCACAAAGCAGTTTGGAATGAGCGACGTCCTAATTCTCATCTTGTTTACAAACCTTTGTTTTCATTTAAATGGGATTGTTTATAATTGGTTAATGATCACAACCAATCTCTTTTTAAAGGAAAAAGGGGATTATGGTATGAAAATGAATACTTTGTATTGATATGGTTTTTCATTTATTGAGACAAATTCAAGGTCAATTTTGTGATGTGTATATTTCTCTTCTTGATTAAGTATTGTGCTTATACTGATCTTTTAAAACATAATGCATAATTAAATACAGACTATAGATAGTTATAATAGTCAGAATTTATAGTTAGGTAAGTTAGGTTTTCTAGATATATAGAGATGTATTTGAGACAGAAAGTCTTCAAACCTTTCAAAGACCTTCAGAAAATGGCATTTAAAATGGTTTAGGGTTTTTCTTGACAATGAGAAATGTCTGCTCCTGGCAGCACCAATTACATCCGAGAGGAAGATGGGCATCGAAGAGACTCATTATGGAGTTTGCTTTCAACATGGCAAGATTAGCCATTTGGGCAAGAAACTGCTCTTGCCTAGACTGCTTGACTGTTGCTGTATAAACTGGACATGCAGGACCCACAGGACAGTGACTATTAAACTCAAACAGTCCTTCAGGGTTCCTGATTCATGGAAGAGTCTACTAGACTTTCTGGAGGACACAGAAAAATGACTGACAGACTACTGATGCAGATGGACAGTTTGAAATTTCCTGCTTTGTTGAGAAGTATTCCAGACACACTGTGGCCTATGGGCTGAAGATCGATGCTCCGACAATAGAGAGGAACTTCAGGTGACTGTACAGGCAGCAAGATGTCTGTCAATTCTAGTATTTATATATTATCCTTCTGTGGTCTTTGATAGAGTTGAAGACAGATATGTTAAGAGAAGCTTTTTCTTTGCTAGCCGCTTTGGTTTATCCCCCGCCAGCCACCTGGGCTCTGCCGAGATGTAGTCCCCAAATAACACACAGGAGGCTATATTAATTATGAAGCTGTTGGCCTTGCTTGTTTCTTACTGGCTACCTCTGCCTTAAGTAATTACCCCATAATTGTTAATCTAAGTATTTCTCTTACCGGAGAATAGTCCCGGGCTTCCTACCCCCATGGCGTTACATGTTGACTCTCAGTGTTTCTCCTACCCAGAGTTCTCCTGGACTCCTAGTCCCTCCTATCTTGGTTCCCTATAGGCTCAACAGTACTTTATTGACAAATGCACAGGACTTCCCCCAACACAGATAATTATAGATTTCCTTAGTTATGATAAAAGACAAGCTACATATAGAACTTTGGACTCATAAGGATGGGATGGATAATATTTTCTTTATATCTTACTGAATGTTGATAGACAAAGTATTGTAACTGTGTTCTTTCTTGGTAGCTGTTCTGTTATATATAATTTGACTTTGTTAAAGTTAAGACCTTTCTTTTTATTTAGACAAAAAAGAGGAGATGATGGGGGAAGTCGTGTGTATATGTCAATAAGGCACTGTTTGACATCCATTCATGATTTCCTGAAACATAACTAAGCCAAATATCAAAAAAATCATTTCTTGATGAGACTTAGTCATGCTCTTACAAACGTTACAGAGTCCTGATACACTCAGCCTTCTATGAAACACTTGTATTTGTATATAAAAAGAGTGGCGAAAGAAAATGTAGGCAGAGTCCACAGAGAGTCTCTGTTAAGGCTACACATATTTTGTTTTTCATTTCCAGGAAATCTGAATTTTGTTTTAGAATCCTCAGCACTTCCCCAAACCCTTGCAATGTCCAAGTTGCAGGTGATTTGTCATTTCAAACATTTTGTTTCCACACAATCTGTGGCTTGTGTATCCTCCTGTAACTTCTTTCCTCTTGTGGGTGCCAATGACAGACAGATAGAGGCCTTGTGTCTATTTATTTGAGTGTGTGTGTGTGTGTGTAAATGTCTATATATGTGTGAGAATATGCACTCTGGGCATGTGTGTGTGTTTTTGGAGTAAAGAAGATATTAGATGCTTTGGAGCTGGAGTTACAGAAATTTATGAGATGCCTGAAGTAGATTCTGTGTTCTGAGCAAAGTATTTAGAATGTAGTTTAATATATTCATGGTGTAGCAGTTGGAAGTTCTCCTTCAAGATCCATGAATTCACTGGCTCTGTGTAAGAAAAATGGATGAAAAATAAAGTCTATGGCTTGCTAAGAGAAAATGGTGGTGTACTTATGAGGGTTTAGAGGGATGAAAGCAAAAGGGGAAATTAAATATATATATATATATATATGTATGTATATATGAAATAAATAATTCCAAAAAGCATTTATTAAAGAAGTAATATGATAGTGCAACAGTTTTTATTAATTGAACACATAAACATTTATGGAGTGCTTGCTAACTGTTTAGGGTAGTAAAAGAGGAAAGTAAAGTTCTAATTAGCAAAGGATTACGGAACCAGTCCAGGTACTCTGGGGATCCTAGAGATGAAAAGGATCTGTGTTAAGAGAAGCTTTCCTTGAGAGGAGCCTTCTCACCCGCCTGGTTCCAGATCCGCATCAGTCCCAAATAAACACACAGGAGGCTATATTAATTATGAAGCTGTTGGCCTTGCTTGTTTCTTACTAGCTAGCTCTGACTTAAGTAATTACCCCATAATTGTTAATCTAAGTATGTTTCTTACCGGAGAATAGTTCCAGGCTTCCTACCCCCATGGCGTTACATGCTGACTCTCTTGTGTTTCTCCTTCCCAGAATCCTCCTGGATTCCTAGCCCCACCTATCTAGATTCCTATTGGCCAGACAGTCTTTATTGACAAATGCACAGGACTTCCCCAACATCTCCTCTTTTCTGTTTAAACAAAAATAAAGGTCTTAACTTTAACATAGTCAAATCATATATAACAGAACAGTTATCAAGTAAGAATACAGTTACAATATTTTAGCAAGATTTAAAGAAAATATCATCCATCTCATCCTTGTGAGTCCAAAGTTCTATATGTAGTTTATCTTTTATCATAACTAAGGAAAACTATAATTATAGCTATCTGTCTTCAACTCGATCAAAGACCACAGAAGGATAATATATAATCACTAGGATTGACAAAGACATCTTGCTACCTGGGCAGTCACCTGAAGTTCCTCTGTAACGTTGGGGCATCCATCTTCAGCCCATAGGCCACAATGTGTCTGGAACACTTCTCAGCAAAGCAGGAAATTTCAAACTGTCCATCTGCGTTGGCAGTCTGTCAGTCATTTTTCTTTGTCCTGCAGAAAGTCTCGCGGACTCTTCCATGAAGCAGGAACCCTGTAAGACTGAGTTCAGCAGTCACTTTCCTGTGGGTCCTGCATGTCCAGATTATACAACAACAGTCAAACAGTCTAGGCAAGAGCAGTTTCTTGCCCAAATGGCTAATCTTGCCATGTTGAAAGCAAACTCCATAATGAGTCTCTTCGATGCCCACCTTCCTCTCAGACATAATTGGTGCTGCCAGGAGCAGACATTTCTCATTGTCAAGAAAAACCCTAAACCATTTTAAATGCCATTTTCTGAAGGTCTTTGAGAGGTTTGAAGACTGTTTATCTATCTCAAATATATTTCTGTATATCTAGAAAACCTAACTAACCTAACTATAAATTCTATTATCATTAACTATCTATAGTCTGTATTCAATTATGCATTACATTTTAAAAGATCAGTATAAGCACAATACTTAATCAAGAGGAGAAATATACATATCACAAAATTGACTTTGAATTTGTATCAATAAATGAAAAACAATACCTATATCATAATTCCCTTTTTTACCATTAAAAAAGATTGGCTGTGATCACTAGCCAATTATAAACAATCCCATTTAAATGAAAACAAAGGTTTATAAACAAGGTGGGAATTAGGACGTCGCTCATTCCAAACTGCTTCCTGCTGGAAGGGGGCGCTGTTCACACCATGGGGATCATGACAAAACTCAGAAACCTGTATAAGTCCTTATTTTCGTGGTCTGTAAAGCTGCATCATCTTAGCTGTTTCAATTGTTGGAACATGTGATCCACTGCTTCCGGGGGTCTTGGTTTGTCAAACCACAGAAGCCTGGCCAGAATCCTCAGCTTTTCATTTTCTGTAGAAACATAAGCAAGATCTCCTTTTCCAAGTAACATATCCTTATACTTAAATTTTGAAGTCAAGGCATTTTCAAAAGATAGAAGTTGGATTAATTCAGCAGCATTTATAATCAAGTGTACTTTAGCAGCTGTTCCTTCCTGAGCAATCAAAAAACTGAAAAACACAATACCATACAGTATCCAGACTCTCTGTGTATTTTTCATCCTTACGTGGCTTATTTATTTATCTATTATTACTTTATTTATTTCACTTTTATCTATTTTTATTTGAGACAGGGTTTCTCTTTGGAAATCCGCCTGCCTCTGCCTCTGGAGTAAGTCCTACCAGCATGTGCCACCACAATGCCAGCTTTTGTATTTATATCCACTTTGCCATTTCATTTTCTCTCTCAATCTCACGTATATTTTTAAACACACTGTAAACCTTTAGAGATTTTCTTCATACAAGTCTGACTTTACTGTAAATCTTTATGTTTTTCTGGCCACGTGTCTTATTTGTAAAACCGCGGCTGTTTTAAACTGCCGGTTTTTCGTCAAGATGGCGGGCGTAAGCGTGACTCCAGCTTACCGCCTCAGTCCATGCTGACATCCAGCAAAAGCTGCCACTTCCAGCTGTACGTACACACCTTTTAATTGTTAGCAGGGTCTCTTAAAACAACCTTGCTGTTTTATTTTTCTTTTTATGCCGAGTCAGGAAGACTCCGGTAAGCGAGCCACGTGAATCTCAGCTTGTGGCTAGCTAAACAGAGCACACCTGAGAAAAACGCTGCTATCAAAAATCTGTGCTTCTCTCTGTTCCTAAAATTCCTTTAAAGCTTTTGTCATTCTACTTGGTATTCATCATCCCACTCCTGACACCATTATGTTAAGAGAAGCTTTTCTTGAGAGGAGCCTTCTCGCCCGCCTGGTTCCAGATCCGCATCAGTCCCAAATAAACACACAGGAGGCTATATTAATTATGAAGCTGTTGGCCTTGCTTATTTCTTACTGGCTAGCTCTGACTTAAGTAATTACCCCATAATTGTTAATCTAAGTATGTTTCTTACCGGAGAATAGTTCCAGGCTTCCTACCCCCATGGCGTTACATGTTGACTCTCTTGTGTTCCTCCTTCCCAGAATCCTCCTGGATTCCTAGCCCCACCTATCTAGATTCCTATTGGCCAGACAGTCTTTATTGACAAATGCACAGGACTTCCCCAACAGATCTGTTGTCTAAAGCCATCTTCTCTTATTTGGTTCATATAGACCCCAAATCAAATGGCTTAATTTTATTGCAGGTACAATGAACATATTGTGTTTTGTTGTCAGAAGAAATGATTCACTTTACTTTTCCTGTTGCAATTTCTGAGAATTATTTTTCCTTCAGTAAGTTGGTCATAAAAATAATTTCCCTTAAATATTTTTAAATATTTGTTATACTATTTTCCTTATGAACTTAGATTAAGGTTTGCAATACATGACGCCGTTAAAGATCCCACATTTGCAAGTTTTCTCAAGTGCTAATATTCCTTAAAGTTTATATAACAATAAGAAATTATTATGAGACTTTTATCTGAATAATTACACATCATTCATAATATAACAGAGTCATCATCATTGATAATGATAACTATATTTATGCATAATTCAAGAAAATAAATCTTTATTGAAATCAATCATAAAAGTCATACCCATAGTCAATAGTTTTGTAGAGATGAGTGGGGTCCTCTGAGGGAACCTCTCTCTGATTGTATTATTATACAGTGTTATCTATAGGAACAAAACTAATAGAATGAAATAAATGAACTGTAAGCACATAAGAACACATTTTGTATCTTTATCACTTAGTAAAGCAAATTTGAAATCATAAACTATGAATACATTAGATCTAGTACAATGAAATTTATATATGAAATCACATTTTGGCTTTAAAATATATCAACTATAGCATATATATATGTATATAATTTAAATTAGAAACATGCTTGCTTCACATGTCAATCCCAGCTTCCTTTCCCACCTCTCCTCCCTTGTCCCTCCACCAGTCTCCCCCAACCCCAGACCATTCCCCAGGCAGGGTGAGGCCCTCCATGGGGGGACCTCCAGAGTCTGTCATTTCATCCAAGGAAGGACCTAGGCCCTTCCCCATGTGTCCAGGCTGAGAGAACATCGCTCCATGTGGAATGGGCGCCCAAAGCTCATTCCTATGCCATGTTAAACAATGATCTGCTATCCAAGATCACAGAGATTGCTGAGGCCTCCTCACTGAAACTACATTCAGGGAGTCTGGATCAGTCCCCTGCTGGGCTCTCAGCCATCTATCTGGGGTTCAAGAGCTCCTGCTTTTCCGGTCAGTGGTCTTTGTGGGTTTCACCAGCACGGTCTTGACCACTTTGCTCATCACTCCTCCATCTCTGTCACTAGGTTCAGTGTTTAGCTGTGGGTATCTGCCTCTGCTTCCATCAGGCACTGGATAAAGGTTCTAGGATGGCATATGAGGTAGTCATCAATCTTATCATCAGTGAGGGGCTATTCAGGTGTTCTCTCAGCTATTGCTTAGTTTGCCAGTTGGAGTTATTCTTGTAGATCTCTGGAAATCTCACTAGTGTCAGCTCTCTCCTCAAGCCTTTAATGACTCCATCTATTAAAGTATCTCTCATCCTGCTCTACTCTATTCTCATCCTGGCTCAACCTTCCTTATCCCCCATGTCTTCTTCTACCACCAGAGACCCTATACCAGGAAGACCTGCACATCCCAACTGTAACTTTTATCCATAACTGTTCAAAGTTTAAAAGTTACCTGATTCAGAAGTAGATTTGAAGTTTGAGGGAGGGATAAAAGCTCACTTAACACAATATACAAGCATTTCAGCTAGATATTTGTGTAAATTAAATAATATATGATCATAAAAGTATCAAACTGTTAGCAAATTCATTTATTGTAGACTAAAAATCCCCAACTGATCAACAAAATTAAGTGAGTAGATTTTGATAAATCTATGTGATAGTATTCTCAACAATAAAATGGATTTATATATAAATATTTAAATGGTTACCTTGAATAAAGAGAAACTAAGAACACATTAATAAAATATCTATTTATATGAAATGGTACAAATGCCAATCACCAGTCTTCTGTGGCAATGTGAAAGTCAGCTACTGTCTATAGGAAGACAAATGTAAAAAGAAGAGTCATGAAACATAATCAGCTCTTTGTTATTTTGATTGCAGCACAGTTTTCAGACGTTATAATTGTGTCAAAAGTTATCTTGTCCTCTTACAGATGTGAAGTTTCATATCCTTCAATTTCCCCTGGGTAATTCTGATCATGAGATGTTTCACTAAAGTAAATAATTATTGGTGACAACCATAAAAATTATTATGGGGTTTTTGTTAATGCTTAGTCAAATTTCGAATTGCTTGTGAATACTAGTATCTTTAAATGTTATGTCATTCTCTTCATGTATTAACTTTTCAGATGTTCAGGTCTACACCTGGACCCACTGGAAACATTTTATAATTTCCCTCAGGTCAGCTCCTCACTCTTTTTGCTCAGTGCATGCATATATATTAGTTCCTCCGCATTGCTCTGCAGTGGGATTTATTTCTTATAGATAGATGTGATTTATATTAATTTCTGAATGTTAATTTACCACTCAATGCCTTATTGAAGTCTCAGGTTGGTTTTGTTACAGGTACTCTAAGCATTTTTGGATTAAGGTATTTTATCATCTACAATGAAAGATAGTGATTCTCCTGTTTCTAATTGTTGCCCTCTGTCTCAGCTGCCTCACTACCGCGGACTCTGACTGATGACACCCTAGGCGAGTTGGGGTGACCACTTCAGCAAGAAAAGATCTCAAAACTTCAAGGGGAGTCAGGAGGAACCAGGAGATGGAAAACGCACACACACACACACACACACACACACACACACACACACACACACACACACACACACACACACACACACACGAGAGAGACAGAGAGAGAGAGAGACAGAGGCACAGAGACACAGAGACAGAGAGACAGAGAGACAGAGGCCGACTGAAAGGGAGGGCCAGAGAGAGTGAGACAGACAGGCAGACAGACAGACAGAGCATGTGGGTGGGGTTTCCCACGTCTAATCCTTGCGGGCAGGTGGACTCAGAGACAGGAGGATGAAGTAAAATTTCCTGCCTTCCAGCTGGGTCTCCACAGTGTTGCAGCAAAAGCAGTTCATACTGAGATGGAAAGGCCAGAGGCGAGGAGAAAAAAAGTGTAGTCCAGGTTGGCCTCGAACTCAAGATCCTCCTGCCTCTGCCTCCTTCAGCAAATCCTACCGGTGCACGCCACCACAACCGGCAAGAGCAGCCTGCGACAGAGTCCTACTCGAATGTCCCAAGTAATGACGTGCACTCTACGGACACGCCCCCCGACACTTGCGCCCCGCCCGCCTGGGGCCTGAAGCCTGCTGCTGTCCACTCTTGCTCTCAGGCCCGAACACTCACAAGAAACTCGCGATCCACAAACTCTCAACATCTCCTCACAAACAACAACAGAAGGTGCTTGCCCTTCACACACACACAGCATTTTGGTGCAATGACAGTAGAATA
The DNA here is from genome assembly GCF_017639785.1 of Mesocricetus auratus. Lineage (NCBI taxonomy): Eukaryota > Metazoa > Chordata > Mammalia > Rodentia > Cricetidae > Mesocricetus > Mesocricetus auratus. Next base: position 17,944,396 of record NW_024429203.1, on the reverse strand, counting down.
GCAGAGATCAACCTATGATAAACTGCAGAGGAAATAATACAAAAAAGGAGAATTTTCTGACAGGTGAAGAGTAGAAGTGCTGAGTGTGTTTGCTCATGCATTTATCATCACAGCCCAAGGAGCTGAGACAAAGGATTGCTGTTGCTTTGAGAGCAGATTGATTGCATGGAGTATAGCGTCAAAGTTGGTTTGAGTTAAACTCTTTCTGAAAACAAACAACAAGAAGCAAGCTAACTGATTCAACAAAACAAAAGTCCAATAAAATTAATCAAGTAAGAATAAAAGGAGACAATATTTTGGAAGATTCTAGCATTGTTTCTCTCTTTTTTTAAATACATGGTAGCTTCAAAATATCCACAAAAATGAAACTATAAGTTTTCCATTCCACTGCACTGGAAACGGATTTATATCCTGCTGGACAGAAGGTAGATATGCATGTGTGTAGAAATAGTGAGTCTTTCCAAGATGGAAAATCACTCTCACCAAAAATACCTAAGCAACTCCTCCTGGATCCCTATGATGTTGTTGAAAGCTGAGGACACAGCTGTTTTCCCACTGTGCTCTGGTGGAACACAGACACTTGGAATATAGAGTTTCCTCCTGCTTAACCATTCTCAAGAGTGTCAGCTGCTTAGTACCCTACTCATGAGTTAAAAAGCCATCACTGATAATTCTGACATCTGATAGACAATCATTATAAGACAGGGACATTTGCTGTTGAACATACTAGGAATAATTCTGTTATTATAGCCTTGGCCATTCGAGTAATTAAGTCCTACAGTGCTTTTGAGCCTGAATCTGAACAAATAAAAACATATGCCATATTTCTTCCCTCAAGAAACATCACTATCCAGTGATGTCACAGTTTTTCCAAGTAGGAAATGTGTTTTTTTGATGGAGCTAATTTGAATGGCAGTGTGTGTTGTTAGGGTATATTTAGAATGGGCCACTGGAGATAATTAGTAACCTCTTTACATCACCTCTGCTTGTATGCCTCCCTCTTTTCTAACTCCTTCTTCATCACACATTATATGCTGTTTCCATGTGCTTTACCTACATTGTGACATTGAATTCTCAAAAGAACAACCTAAATGTCTATTCATTTCTGATGTATAAATCCAGGATCCAATGATTTGAGTGTTTAGGATTTGAGTTCTGAGTATACGGATTGAGAACAATTTACGTGAGTCATGATTTATATTTTACTGACATTTGTCATCTAAGTCATCACAAACATGAGACAATGAGTGTTTGCCAATGTGAATCATTTCAGATATCAAAGGATGGTCCAGATTTCTAAAGCTTCCCATAAAGGAGAATTCTAGATGATACACATGACCAGGGGCAAGGAGTCCCTTTGTAGTGATCTACATGAGAATGGAGCTTTCCCTAGACATTTTAACACAGCAAGAGAATGATTGCAGCAAAGAGTACTTTGTCCCAGAATTTGGTCTAATTTGGGGAAAATGTGGTTTGGGAAAAACAGAGAAAGGGACAAAGTTGATTCTGACTTTAACAGAGATTATCAACAGGGATACTAAATATCTGAGAAAAGAGAAAGAATATCCTCCCGCAGCATCTCTTGTGTGAACAGTTTGAGGTACAGATTCCACACTGTAGCATAAAGATGATCCAAGAAGACAGAGAACAACACAAACCTACAGGTACTCAAGATGTCAGATGAGCATTTCCATATTTTGCTTTGACAGTCAGAGTTAACATGTGTGTACTGAAATCGCTGAATTGTCCACCTGGAAAGCTGTCTAATTTCAAAATCCCTGTATTTTCCATATCTTTTAGAAAACAAAAAGGCAAATTAGATTAAGAAGCTGAAATTATAGATAGACAGATTCAGCATCAGCAAACACTTAATTTCATTGCTGACCCATTTGATTCTTTGGACAAGTCATTGAAAAAGTTTTAATAGGAAGTGAGTAACAATATAAATTTCAAAGCATCCCTACCACCAACCAAAGCCAACAATTTAAATATTCAACATATAAAACAGTAATCAATATTTCCTATACAATATAAAATCTTGAATATGGTCATACAATGTGGGTAGCTGGAAATGGGGACTATAGATTTGTGTATTTATTCTTCATTCTATACTCTTTACCTAAATGAGAATAATGAAAATATATTAACTTCTTATGTATTTGGATTTTATGCATATCCTAATTTTGGAATTTCAGAGTAAGGACAGAAGTATCAAGCAGTATTCTTGAGGTCCGAGAGAAGCTGTCACATTGAATAATCTTTACATCACAGAGGGTACTTTTGCTAGAGCTTCTGAAACCAGAGGGAAACAGAAAGACTGTTTGGGGTGGATTAAAGTTCTCTCTCCTCCTGGTCTGAAATGACTATTTCAACATTAACAAGGTAGCAAAAATTTTTTGATTATCTAGAAATGTCATATTTAAGAGTGATTTACCCTTACTTGCTTTCTCTGGGCGATGTTTGTAGGTTAATGAACAACACACAGAAGCAATAGTCCATATATTCCACAGAAGTGTTGAAGGAAATGAAAAGTAATTAAAACCCCAGTGAGGTTCTCTGTACCCCAACTGGTTAAATTTGGACTGGGGTTCATTCCTTCTGATTCTGTGACATAATCATAAAAAGTTAACAAGAAAGCATGACAGGAAAAGAGACAGGAAGACATTGTCTACTGAAGACAATACTGAAACAAACACTTCTAGGTAAAGTTGAGCTACTGCATACAACATGGTTGGTATGCCAACTGTGCCTTTAGCAGACTGTTGCTATAAATGAAACCAGGAACTTATCTAGGACCTGAACAGAAAGCAAATTTCTTAGAAATTCCTTGGTTTCTTTTTCATATAATAGTTAATTATTGTGATGCTCAAAGAAGAGCCTCCTGCTTTCTTATATACATTAGAGTAAAAAAACATGAATTACCATTTTTCTCTCAAGTGTATTATCAATGTTCATCTAATAGAAAAAACTGTCAATGTCCCAAAGCAGATGACATACAGCTTCCCAGGACCCACTAGCATGAGTGTGGTGTGACAAGGAGCTTTTTTTTTTTTTATCATTTTTTATGTTAATTTTAAATAGCTTGTTTTACATGTCAATCCCAGTTCCCTCTCCCTCCCCTCCTCCCGCACTCCCCTTCCCCCCCCACCCTCCCACCCTATTGCCAAATCCTTCCACATAGGGGATATCAGAGTCTGTCATTTTACTCTGGGTAGGGTCCAGGCACTCCCCTAAGAGTCCAGGCTGAGAGAGCATCCCTCTTTGTGCTATAGGCACACGAAGACTGTTTGTATACCAGGGATAGACACTGATCCACAGCTCAGGGCCCCATAGGTTGCCCAGGCCTTCTCACTGACACTCACATTTGGGGGTCCAGATCAGTCCCATGCTGGCCTTCCCACTGTCGCTCTGGGGTCCAAGAGCTCTCCCCTGTTCAGATCAGCTGTCTCTGCTGGTTTTGCCAGCCCATTCTTTGCCAATTTGCTCATCACTCCTCTCTGTCACTGGGTTCCTTGGGTTCAGTTCAGTGATTAATTGTGTGTTTGCCTCTGCTTCCATCAGTCACAGGATGAAGGCTCCTGGATGGTTATAGACATCAAGTTCATTATCAGGAATGGGCATTCGAGGTGGTCTCTCCACTATTGCTTAGCTTGCCAATTGGTGTTATCCCTTTAGATCACTGGAGGTAGCTCTGGTGCCTGATCTGTATTCGATCCTATGATTCCCTATTCCCCCTATTCTACCCCCACCCCCTCAACTTCCTGTTCCCCCTTGACCAACTCTCTTCCTCTACACCCCTCTCTTCTTCCCAGGTCCCACTACCCCCCACCCCTCGCCGTGTTCCCCATCCATTCAGGGGATCTTGTCTCCATCCTCTTCTCTTGGGTACTATGCATATATGCATATCTTTTAGGTTCTTTCCTGTTTCCCAGACTCTCAATCAGTGGAAGTGCAGACTGGCACTATTCTGATCCATATTTAAAATCCATATATGAGTGAGTACATACCATGTTTGTCTTTTTGCGACTGGGTTACCTCACTCAGGATGGTTTCTTCCAGTGCTATCCATTTCCTTGCGAATTTCAAGATTCCATTGTTTTTTTCTGCTGAGTAATACTCCATTGTGTAAATGTACCACATTTTCTCTATCCACTCTTCAGTTGAGGGGCATCTAAGTTGCTTCCAGGTTCTGGCTATTACAAATAATGCTGCTATGAACATAGTGGAGCAGATGCCCTTGTTGTATAAACTTGCCTCATTTGGATATATGTCTAAGAGTGGAATTGCTGGGTCTAGTGGTAGATTAATTCCCATTTTCCTGAGGAATCTCCATACTGATTTCCAAAGAGGCTGTATGAGTCGGCACTCCCACCAGCAGTGGAGGAGTGTTCCTCTCTCTCCACATCCTCTCCAGCATAAATTGTCTTCGGTGTTTTTGATTTTAGCCATTCTGACAGGAGTAAGATGGTATCTCAGAGTTGTTTTGATTTGCATTTCCCTGATGGCTAAGGATGTTGAGCACTTTCTTAAGTGTCTCTTGGCCATTTTAGCCTCCTCTACTGAGAATTCTCTATTTAGCTCTGTACCCCACCTTTTAATTGGATCCTTTGGTGTTTTGGAGACTTGCTTCTTGAGTTCTTTGTAAATTTTGGAGATTAGCCCTATGTCAGATGTAGGGTTACTGAATATCTTTTCCCATTCTGTGGCCTGCCTTTTTGTCTTTTTGACTGTGTCCTTTGCCTTACAGAAGCTTTTTAGTTTCAGAAGGTCCCATTTGTTAATTGTTGATCTCAGTGCCTGTGCCACTGGTGTTATGTTTAGGAAGTGGTCTCCTGTACCAACTCATTGAAGAGTATCTCCCACTTTCTCTTCTAAAAGTTTCAGTGTGGCTGAATTTATATTGAGATCTTTGATCCATTTGGACTTAAGTTTTGTACAAGGCGATAAACATGGATCTATCTGCAGTCTTCTGCATACCAGTACCCAGTTATGCCAGCACCATTTGTTGAAGATACTTTCTTTTTTCCATTGTACAGTTTTAGCTTGATTGATTTCAGCCCTCAATTTGATTATTTCCTGGCGTCTGTTCCTCCTGGGGGAGTCTGCTTCTTTTAGTTCTAGAACATTCAGCCGTGCTATTAATTCTCTAGTATGACTGTTCTCCAGTTTTTTCATGTGGGCACTTAGTGCTATAAACTTTCCTCTCAGCACTGCTTTCAAAGTGTCCCATAAGTTTGTGTATGTTGTGTCTTCATTCTCATTGAAATCGAGGAAGTCTTTAATTTCTTTTTTTATTTGTTCCTTTACCCAGGGATGGTGCAATTGTGCATTGTTCAATCTCCATGAGTTTGTAAGGTTTCTGCCATTTGTGTTATTGTTGAATTCTAATGTTAATGCATGGTGATCTGATAAGATGCAGGGGGTTATTCCAATTTTTTTGTATCTGTGGAGATTTGCTATGTTTCCTATTATGTGGTCAATTTTAGAGAAGGATCCATGTGGTGCTGAGAAGAAGGTATATCCCTTTGTATTTGAGTGGAATGTTCTATAGATGTCTGTTAAACCCAGTTGGGTCATAAGTTCTATTAGTTCTTTTGTTTCTTTGTTAAGTTTCTGTCTGGAGGTCCTGTCTAGCGGTGAGAGCGGAGTGTTGACGTCTCCTACTATTAGTGTGTGAGATTTTATGTGCATTTTGAGCTTTAGTAATGTTTCTTTCACGAATGTAGGTGCGTTTGTATTTGGGGCGTAGATGTTTAAAATTGAGACTTCGTCTTGATGTATTTTTCCTTTGATGAATATGAAGTGTCCTTCTTCATCTCTTTTGATTGATTTTAATTTGAAGTCTAATTTGTTAGATATTAGGATTGCTACACCCGCTTGTTTCTTGGGACCGTTTGATTGGAAGATCTTTTCCCAACCCTTTACTCTGAGATAACGTCTGTCTTTGATGTTGAGATGTGTTTCTTGTATGCAGCAGAAGGAAAGGTTCTGTCTTCTTATCCATTCTGCTAGTCTGTGTCTTTTTATAGGCAAGTTGAGGCCATTGACATTGAGGGATATTAATGACCATTGATTGGTGATCCTTGTTTGTGCTTGATTTATTGTTAGTGAAGTTATTTTGTGTAGTTTCTCCTTCCTTTTTCTTTTGGTGTTTTGTAAAGTGTGATTATATATTGCCTGTGGCTTTGTGAATGTAGTTATCTTCCTTGGCTCTAGGTTTTCCTTCTAGCATTTTCTGTAGAGCTGGATTCATGGACACGTATTGTTTAAATCTGGCTTTGTCATGGAATATTTTATTTTCTCCATCTATGGTAATTGAGAGCTTTGCTGGATATAGTAGTCTGGGCTGCCATCCTGGTTCCCTTAACGTTTGTAGGACATCTGTCCAGGATCTTCTGGCTTTCATCGTTTCCATTGAGAAGTCAGGTGTATTTCGGATAGGTCTGCCTTTGTATGTTACTTGGCCTTTTTCTTTAGCTGCTCTTAATATTTTCTCTTTACTCTGTAGGTTTGATGTTTTGATTATTATATGGCGAGGTGACTTCTTTTTCTGGTCGAGCCTATTTGGTGTTCTGTAAGACTCTTGTACTTTCATAGGCTTATCTTTCTTTAGGTTAGGGAAGTTTTCTTCTATGATTTTGTTGAATATGTTTTCTGTACCTTTAAGTTGAATTTCCTCACCTTCTTCTATACCTATTATTCTCAGGTTTGGCTTCTTCACAGTGTCCCATATTTCCTGGATATTTTGTGTTAAGGATTTGTTGGTTTTGAGATTTTCTTTGGTTGATGACTCTATATCCTCTAATGAGTCTTCAACACCTGAGATTCTCTCTTCTATCTCTTGTATTCTATTGGTGATATTTGCATCTGTAGTTCCTGATCGTTTACCCAACTTTTCTATTTCCAGCATCCCTTCTTTCTGTGTTTTCTTTATCGTTTCTATTTCAGCTTTCAATCCTTCAACTGTTTGAGCTGTTTCTTTTATTTTTTTGGTTGTTCTTTCTTGGTGCTCTTTAGATTCTTTGAGAGATTTGTTTATTTCTTGAATTTTTCCCCCATTTCATGGATTTTTTTGTTTGTTTTTTCTTCTATTTCTTTAAGGGATTTCCTCATTTCTTCTTTGAGGGTCTCCATCATCTTCATGAAATAATTTTTAAGGTCTGTCTCCTCTTCTTTGTCTATGTAGTGCTTTTCGGGTCTTGCTGGTGTTGGATCCCTGGATTCTGGTGGGGTCATGTTGGTGTTTCTATTGCTGAGTGAGCTCTTATTCTGTCTTCTTCCCATCTCTTCTTTCAGTGGGTGCTGGTGGGGTCTTTCCGTCTCCACTGGTCTCCTTCCTTCCTGCAGCTGAAGCTGGGGATGCTGACATGGAGTTTGGGTCCTGTTAGGGCTGATGTCTTTCCTGAAGCTGGTCTCACTGGGGTTGGGGTCTTGGAATTATTGACTTCTTTGCTGTGTGGGCAGGCCTCCTGAATCTGTACTTGCTGGGGTTGGGGTCTTGGAAGGGCTGATGTCTTTCCTGAAGCTGGACTCACTGGGGTTGGAGTCTTGGAAGGGCTGATGTCTTTCCTGTGTGGGCGGGTCTTCTGGATGCCAGGAGAGGCCCAGAAGATCAAGGGGATGGGTGATGGGCGGGCCGTCCCCACCGGAGTCCCAATCTCACCTGAAGCTGGACTCGCTGGGGTTGGGGTCTTGGAGGGGCTGATGTCTTTCCTGTGTTGACAAGGAGCTTTTATGTGATCTTCTGAGACATTGCACTTAATAGGAATAGAAAACTCTCATATGCACACCAATCCCCTAGAGTACCCAGCATTTAAGAACAACCTATAAGAATGACTTCTGGGACTCTTGTTAACCATCTGTCCCAAGTGTACTCATGGGTGGGAAGAAAGCCCTTTTTATATATTCATAAGTTATCTATAAAGATGTAAAATTAAGTAAGGTGTTAACTGCTGGTTCTTGATTATGATTTCATTTTATTTATACAGAAAATATTTTGTTTGGTTTTGGGTAACTCAAAGCGAAACCATTGTCTTATTTCGGGATTCTCTTTCTGTGATAAAACATGATGACCAAAAGTCAAGTTGGGGAGGAAAGGGTTTATTTGGCTTACACTTCAGCATTGCTGTTTATCACTGAAGGAAGTCAGTTACTCAAACAGGGCAGGATCACAGTGACAGGAGCTAATGCAGAGGTCATGGAGGGGAGCTGCTTACTGACTTGCTATCCCAGGTTTGCTTAGTCTATCGTTCTTATAGAACCCAGGACTACCTGCCTAGTGATGGCACCACCCACCATAGGCTGGGACTTCCCCACTGATCATTAAATAAGAAAATACCTTACACCTAGTTCTCAAGGAGATATTTGCTCCACAGATGTTTCTTCCTGTCTGATGAAACTGACTTGTATGAAATTGACACACAAAATCACCCGGTACAACTAACTAATAACAGTTTATTTGAACAGCCTTGTGAGAGGAGATTGGTTTATGAGGAGGAAGTAAGCAATGTCTTAGGTACTCAAGGAACCATTATCATGTGTCGGGGGTGGAAATATTCAGACTGTTCCCCAATCTCCAGAGTCCCTGAATTTTTGAAGATATTTTTTCTTCAGCAACGTATTTAAAGATTTGTCATCCCATCATTTTACATAGAATTCTTCTCCTTACACCATTCTCTCATTTTTTTGTAGCTTGTTGTGGCTATGGTTGAGATAGCCTCTTATTGTGTAGCCCAAGGACTAAGGACTCAGCTTTAAAAAATTTTTTTGCCTCAGCATCCAAGGGCTTGTGTCACACGTAGGCCTGATTGCTTTTGTTCTTTTATTAATTTCATTTACTGGAAATATATTTTTTCCATATGTCTTGATTAGGGTTTCCCTTCCTTCTACTCCTACCAACTCTTCACTAACTCCCCTGTCATCTGAATTCACCAACTTTCTGTCTCTCATTAGAAAACAAGCAGGTTTCTAAGGGATAATAATTATAGAAAACAATACAGAAAAACATCAAATAAGACAAATTAAACAAACAAAAGGAAAAGAGCCCAAGAAAAGGCACAAGAAAAATATATGGATGCAGAGACCCATTAATTTGTGTATTCAGGAATCCCATAAAACACTGAGCTGCAAACCATAATATATATGCCAAGGGCCTGTATACCTGTGTGTTATAAATTAAAAACTAAGTTTAAAAACCCTGTCATAATTAGGAGTCAAGAAATGTTCAAAGACGCAATGAGTTCATTTTCTGTTGGCCATCTACTACTGAGAAACACCCTATTTTTCAGAGTAGTTTGTTTGCCCCATGAGACTCCCTTGATGAATCCAAATTTTCGTTTGCAAGTGGTTATAGTTTGGAAATAGTTTGTGAGTTAGGTAAGGGGTATGTGTCCACTTATCCTTTCAGCTCCAGGAAACCATCTGTTGCATACTCTTTCAGGCATTGTGCATATTGCTTCCATCTCTATATGCGAGCTAATCCTGTTGATTTGGAAGACCTCCTTACCAAAGAGTCCTCTATCCTCTCAGGCTCTTATACTCTTTGTGACTCACCTTCCGCATCCAGGATGCTTGCCTAATATGATGTTTAATTCAATATAAAGTCACATTTTACCCCTGTAGTATTTTTCTTAGGTGCCTTGGAGAAATCTTCAGTCTTAAGTACATTTTTCTTTGTAAGAACACTGATTAAATTTAACTATGCTATAATATAGTTTTTCATTTTAAGTACAATTTAATGAGGTTGGAAAACACAACTCCAGGTAAACATTTGAAGGCTGAAAAATAACAGAGCAATTATCTGCAGAAAATGATTTCAGTTTTTCCCAATGTAAGAGATACATATGTAGAATATGCTTTCCCTTTGAGGACACCAAAGCTTTACCTCCCCTTTTCCATTTCTATGCCATTGTCTAGCACATTCAGTGGTAGTTCTTCTATCACTGAAACTCTTTTTTTTTTGCCTACACATGGTTTATATTATGATGTGCAATGTGAGGGAAACCATTCTTCCTAAGGAAGTAATGACAAAACATAAATCATTGCTTTGAATTCTGTATTGAATTTTTAAAGTTGTTTTTATGATTTCCTTAAATGTAATGGCTTAAATTTACAGGAATTTGTTAAGCTACAATTCTAGAGACGTCCTTAAAACTGTATTTACTGTTACAAACTGATGATTGAACTGCATTTCTCTCCTCCTAGACATTTCATTCAAACAGTTCTGAGCTACTTCCAGCTGCTGGAATGACTAGCCGTGTGCTTGCATCACTTCAATCTCTATCTTGTACTTTTACTATATATCAGTAAATTACATTGTTTGATAATGCAAAGAATGTCTCAGACATTCTCAAACATAAAATAATAATTTCTCAAGTAATGACAACTTTCTCACGGGAAGGAAAAAATACAAAGACGAGAACTTCTCATGTTTTTTTTTCTTCTTTTTCTCAATTTTAGGATGACTGCCTTAACCCAACTAGCCTTTTCAATGCATTCTTTACATCCTTGTTCCTGAGGCTGTATATTAGGGGATTCAGCATTGGGATCACTGTGGTATAGAACACTGAGGACACTTTCTCCTCTTCCATGTTATTGCTGGAAGGTGGCTTGAAATACATGAATGTTATAGACCCAAAGAAGATTCCCACAGCCAGAATATGAGAGCTACAAGTGCCAAAGGCTTTGGAACGCCCTTCAGTGGAGCGAATGCGGAGAATACTAGTTAAGATGAAAGCATAGGAGATGATGACAGCCAGTGTAGGTGCTAGGGTATTGATTCCACCAATAATAAATAGCAGTATCTCATTGATATGGGTGCTGGAGCAAGAAAGAGTCAACAAGGGCAGAATGTCACAAAAATAGTGGCTGACAACATGAGACCCACAGAAGGACAACATTGTCATGCGAGTGGTATGGACAGTAGCCCCAAAGAAACCCAGTGAGTAAACCACAGCCATCATCATGTAACAGACCCTTTGCGACATGACAATGTTGTAAAGCAGTGGGCTGCAGATGGCAACATAGCGGTCATAGGCCATGGCTGTCAGGAGGTAGCCTTCTGCGATGACAAAAACGAGAAAGAAGTAAAGTTGAGCCATGCACTCCAGAAAAGAGATGATGTTCTTCTCAGACACAAAGTTCACCAACATCTTAGGTGTGATGACAGAGGAGTAGCAGAGGTCAATGAAGGATAAATGGCTGAGAAAATAATACATTGGGGAGTGAAGTTGAGAACTGATGGCGATTAAAAGTATCATGCCAAGGTTCCCCACCACCGTGATCATATATATTATAAGAAAGAAGAGGAAGAGTGGCAACTGAAGCTCTGGACGTTTTGTCAGGCCTTCAAGGATGAAGTCAGTCTCTGCAGAATGGTTCATAGTAGCCAGTACTCATAAATAGTATCTAAAAGGAGAATGGAGAGAAAGGGTTGATGGTCACTCTTAATTTCTGTCTCTCTTTGATGGATTCCATTTCCGATAACTTCAATTCTCCCATACCTTTGTGCACTCCATAGACCATTTTAAAACACTGCTTCTTTTATTTTATGAAATTTTAATATAATTATGTCATTTATCCTCCCCTTTATTTTCTACAGCCCTCATGCGTACCTCTCCTTACTCTATAAAAATTTCATAGTTACCTTTTATTGCTGTTACATGGATATATGCATATGTGTATACGTGTTATATCATATTCAGTCTTTATTATGCTATTTGTGTGCATATTTTCATGGATTACCGTTTGGAATTGGATAGGAAAACATTGTTTTATTCCCTAAGTAAGACAATTTCTCCTGCTTTCAGCATCCCAGAGTTGTCTCTGATTCATTGTATATGGCTGAGGCCTCAAGGATTTTAAAAGCTTGAATTTAATAGACCTGGCTGCATCCCACTTTACTGACTGCCCATTCTTATGTAAGTATCCTGTAATTGGTACTTAGTCTGTACTCTGTAAGTACTTCAGATTAAGAATATCACAAACTCAGATCTAATAATTTTGTTTTTGGTAATACAAAGCAAAAACTAAGACTACTTATCCTTTTCACATGAATATATGCTAATGGTATCATCCACTTTATGAAACTGAGTTTCCAATATAGCTTAGATAATCTAAAAATAATCCCTTTCAACTTCTCAATGAGTTTATATGAGTCAACATCACAGTTTCTAAACCTGTGCACATATACACTAAAGCGAGCTTCCAAAGCTGGGAGCACAGACACAGTAAAAGAGATTCTGGGTTAAAAAACTATTATAGAAATTTCTCTATTCACACTAGACTTGTGCCAATAAAAGTGATTCTGGATTTTAAAAGAAGATTATAGAAATTTCTCTATTCACACTAGACTTGCAACCTTTTATGTCTCTTCTTAGAAGAAGAAGCTAGAATAGGTTAAGGGATTCTCTTGGCGATGGATATAAGAAATAGAAATATGCTGCTACTGTCTGACCACAAAATATAGCCGAGGCAAACCCTGTTTATGAAAGAGCAAAGTAGAGCTGACTTCCAGGTGTCTTATTGAAACAGCAATAAATCAATATTTCCTTCAGGGAATTAACTTTCCTTGCATCATTTGAAGCCAGCTTCTCACTAACTTTCTTTCTAATCTATTAGATTTGAACTGCATGCTTTATTATTTATTTATTTATTGTCACCAAAAGTTCAAATATAGTTGAAACATATGCTTCTGAAAAGTTAATATTGATCATTTTTGTTGAGTAATTTTGTACTGAAACTGTTGCTGCAGGTGGTAGAAATGGCATGGCACTTAAGAGTGTTGACCCCTCTTCCAGAGAACATGGGTTCATTTCCTAGTACCCACCGGTCAGCATACAAGCATTTGTAACTCCAGTCCCAGAGTTTCTTCCTGTGGCCTTTGCAATAACCAGGCTTGCATATATGATGCATTGAAAACATGCAGACAAAACACCCATGCACATAAAATTACTATAATAAAGTAAAATGTTTATATTTTCATTTCAGAGGTAAATATATCATGTCAGAAAATTGATGCGACTTTATATTACACATTTTCTTAAGAATGAGAAAACTATGTTAAAACATTCATACAATAATTGACTACCTTTATTTCATAGGGAAAGCATTCTTAAGATCCAAAAATAGTAGAGAAAAGTGTTCAATATATTTTTGAAGTTCTTCTACAATTTCTTAAGAGGATTCTGTGCATTTGTATTTTAAAGAAAGGTTTGTTGAGATATTATTGCAGGAAACAATAGGATATTATCTCCAAGAATATAGTAATATATCTGAGTCATAAAAATAAAAAGCGGTTCTCTAACCTGGGCTACAAAGTGATAGTCTGTCCCAAAAAACAAAAGAAAATGGACAACACTCTAAGGAGAGTTTTAGAGTTACTAAGGTTTTCAGCCTTGTTAGAGTGGAATACCTTCAGGTAGATGCTCAGATGAAAATATGAATCCGATTGAGAGATTTTTAATTTATACCAAAAGCTAGCCCATAACACCATGTAGCACAGCAGAAAATGGTATACAACACTTTGTGGCTCTAAGTATGTACCACAGTTTTGGTTAGGTGCAAACATTAGTCATTAAATTTCCTTTTGTAAGGAAGAGTAGTCCAGATAAACTACACATGATTTTGGGGTTCTAAATTGCTCATCTTATGGGACAAAAGATTTGGCAGAGCTCAATAGGAGATAATCAGGAACATCTCTGATGGGGGATGTCATCCTGTATGTATGTTTCTCTTATTGGTTGATGAATAAAACACTGATTGGTCAGTAGCCAGACAGGAAGTATAGGTGAGGTTACCAGAGAAGGAAAAGGCTGGGGAGAGCACTCAGAGAGAGGTTGCCAAGAGACACCAGGGAACAGGTCCGGACCCTTCTCCAATAAGACCAAAGGAAATACTTAAGTCAATAGAAAGGGATTAATAATTAAGAGAGAGATAGCCAATCAGATGCCTAAGGCATATGCGAAAAAGTTTAATAATTAATATGTTTCATTGTGCTTATTTGGCGCTAATTGTTAGTAGGACCAGACATAACAAAGTATCATCTGCACATCGCACATACCAGGAAATGCTTATGTAGTGAGTAAAAACCTCAGGGTTACAAAAATATAAGAAAATATCTATACAGAACCAATATAGAGATCATATTATTCATGTACTAAGATTCATTCCCTTATCCACCCATGCTTGCTCACTGTTAGCATCATGCTTTCTTGGGAAAGTACTTTTGATGTATGTAGAAGAGATGAAAATGAAAGTGCAAAATTAGAAAGATTTATGGAAACTTGTGAAAGGCATTGACCCCAGCTGAGAATTGAAAGAAGAACAGTATAACAGCAATGCAGGGGAACTGAAAGTCAATTTAAAAATCAGTGAAAACATACATCCTCAAACTGTAAAGTTATCTAGATATCAGAAAATTTGTCCATGTTATAATACACATAGGTATGTGTGTAAATGGAGAATGAGATACTGATTTCTGGCTCTTTTACTGTTTTCTCCCTGTTTTGGCACCCAGAATTCCAATAGTCTTTGTAGTTCTATAATACACAATATTATTATACAGAACAGTTGTCTGCTACAATTCTTGACATACATGAATGAGTTTGCAAAGAAAGTAATTGAATATATAAAGTTACCCATGACATAATCATCATTTAAGTATATATATACATATATAATAGATGATAGAGAGATGGAGATATGAAACACATGTGCATACAGAATGAAAATCAAAGTTGAGGTTTGCTACTCTGTTTAACGTAAAATATGGATATCTTTCTTATAAATCGCTAACTTTTAAATGTATGAACAGAACATTGCACATTCAGGCAGACTATGACCAAATAAGAATATATTAAATCCATGATTTCTCTTTTCTATGCAGTTATTTTTTTATGTAATGGTTGTATTTGAAGTCATGTAAAAACTAAGTGAACATAATCTATAAAACAACAAATGCTACATCACAAATGATATAAAATAGTGTTAAGAATTTTAACCTAACTGTGTAACTATTCTACATGGCGTCAAATTGTGGTTGGTTTCAGGTTAGTCATTAATTACATATGAATTACCTTAGTTGTAATTATAATATGTGGGATTTCTTTTAGAGAATTAACTGAGTCAAGGTAGTTGTTAAATTAATTTCTAAAGTTTGGTATATGCAGTGTTATGGTGACCAAGATGAATGTACAGTATTGATGAACTAATTATTGCTAAGACAGTATTAACAGTGCCACTCAGATATCATTCAAGACTTAACCAATACTCTAAGAAATTTGAATCTACTTACCTTAAGATGTTTACTTCAAAAACACAGATCCTATATCATTTAGAAATGTTGAGCTTAGTTTTAGAAATACACAAGTAATTCATTCTCAAAGGAGCACAACCTCTCTGAAGATTTGGCTCATGTGTGATACACAATTAATAAAGAAACAAACGAGGGCTTTGATGATCTCAATAACATTTCATTACCTCAGGGTGTCGAATCCCATGCTGTCTTCCTATAATACTCAGAAATTTACAAATTGTGTTATTTTATGTGTTGTTATCTTAAGTCTATTTTAGTAGATGTCAGTCAGTCTTAAAGGAGTTTACTCTCTAGAGAAATGACTAGCCTACATGTTTTCTATCACAGACTGTGAGGATACATACTGCCATAACTACTATTGCTAAAAGACTAAATGTAATTAGAGCATCATTTCCTGTGAGACAAGACTTGCCTCAGGAATTTTGTTAGTTTAGATAACTTGTTTAAATCACGATTTTATGCTTTACGTCCTAGAACCACATAATAATTAACACTGTGTGAAATTTTTGGGCACTTAAAATATGTTAGATCATCCTAATAGTATTCATTTCTTATATTTTCCTGCTTCGGTGAAACAAAGTATAATCTGGACCAGAAACCCATGACACTCCTTGCCTTTTCCTATCCTTCAGAGAAGGCATTCACCACCATACTTATCTTATAAATTTAAATTAATTAAATTAGAATCATCATTTCCCAATTGACATAACTTTGTTTCAGATTTATTTATTTGTTTATTTATATATGCATTGATAAATTGATTCATTAATCAATTGATTAATTTTGACCTCAAGATTAACTGGTGATGCACAAATATTCTTGTGAATTGTATATCCATAGGTATTGTTGACTTACCAGGAGCTACATTCTTAGAGAAAACAGTTTCTCCCTCCCTAGAAACTAATAGACCCATGACTAGAGATAGGAGTTTGTGTTCAACTTCTCTCTGCAGGCTAGGATTTTCTCTGACTTTGCTTTGCATAAGTCTTCTACATGGTATCATAAATGCTGTGATTTTCTATGTGCAAATATCTTCCAAACATTTTTGGTTTTTAAAACTTTATTTTAAAGCATGAAATAATATTATTTTACCTTTTATTTGAAGTTCAATATAAATTACTATTCCTAATATGTGAAGCTGAGAGACAGGGTTTTTAAACCATTTATTTATTTGTTGACTTTAACTATAAGCATATACAGACCGTTTAAAACCGTAGTTTGATAAGTAATGGTTTATTAAAACTGTGTCATCTCATGTATGCTTCCAATTTCATGATATCCAAAAGATATATGATGCATATTTGCTAATTCTGAGTATGCTTTCTTTTCCAGGTTTAATATTAATTTAATCAATTATTACCTTCTTTATTTTGTTTTTATTTATTAGTAATTAAATTATCAATTTTTATTTTGTTTCTCCTATGTTTTAATTTATTATTTATATGTGTATATATCTGTGTATACACACACATATATGTCTCATACATACATGCACGTAAACATACATGCATACTATATTTGCTTGACTACACTGGGGTGTGAATGTAGGTAGGGATATGCTAGAAAATTACTCTGACACTGAGCTACATGTATCCTGAAGTTTCTTTTTACTTTTCATTTTGAAATGGTAACAAAATTACTGAAGCTGACCTCCAACTCCCCTTGTAGCCTTGGCTGTCCTTCACCTCTGCAGGAACACAGAGTACAGGCCTATGCCACCATCCCAGCAATTTCTAAAATTTTATCATTTAAGTTATATAGTACCCTTAACATTATATGCTATTAAATATTATTAATACTACATTATTATTTCAGTACTATTTGACTTCATGCTGATGTTTACAATATAACTTTCACATATTAATGATGGAATTTGGTCTTAAAAATGGAATTAGCTCAAGGTCATGGTTGACTCTAAGCAGTAGTTTAGCTGTCTCATATAATTTGTCCTATGTATCATAGTGAGCCCTAAATACATTCTAATTTTCTCCTTTTATTGTAATATTTGTCCTATGATTTTCCTTATCAATTATACTAGTACATTGCTGTTTTATGGTAAAATGTTAGTTGTGTGAATAATAGAGTTATCTCATTTATTTTTGTTACTGCTATACATTTATTTT
Source organism: Mesocricetus auratus (assembly GCF_017639785.1). NCBI lineage: Eukaryota > Metazoa > Chordata > Mammalia > Rodentia > Cricetidae > Mesocricetus > Mesocricetus auratus. The sequence continues at coordinate 17,926,960 of NW_024429203.1, read as the reverse complement.
AAGTTCTAGTAATATTTTGCTTGATTTATTGTGCTTTCTGTTTAGCAGTCTTTTTACACTTATATTCTTTTTATTAAATTAAACATGTTTTGTTTATACTGCCATTTTCTTTTCACATTTTAATTTAACATTTCAGAGGTTTCCCTGAATTTTGTAAGTACTCTTGAATTAATAATCTTTGAAGTAATCTATGACTACCTTCCTCTCAATTAATTAAAGGTTAGAAACTACTATAAATCTAATCTACCTCCTTTTGTGTGTTTTTGTCTGTGATAATGAAGGTCACCTTGTTGTGAAATACATTAAATGCATTGGTTATTTTCTTGAAAATAATTTCCTTTTATATTTACCTACACATTCATCAACTTTATCCCACATTTTGTCATTTTACCTTCCTGTCACTCCTCTATTCTAATGCTAAAGTGTGATTACCTGTGTATTGTTTTGGTCAGAGTGTCTTGTTAGTGAAATAAATGCCCTAGTTTTTGTCTTAGAATGTCTGCATTTCATGATTACTAATGAGTGGCAGCTTAGTGTGTGTAGAATTCTAGGCTGATATTCCTGCGAGAAATTAATTATGTTCATTACATCAATAAAACAAAGAAACCAAAGAAATGAGACTAGAATGGAGACTAATTGAGATGGGGAGATTATCCTAATGAGTGAGATGGTAGCAGGTTGGCAATGTGATTAGAAACACTATATACATGAATAAAGTTTTTTCTATGATATTTAAACAGTTCATGTAAGTGATGCTTATTTTGAATGTTTGTAAGAATCTGTGTCTTTTTAATATTTGGAGTAACCCTTGGCCATTATGAATCCAGTGAAGATTTGCCAGTTCTTTTTCTGTAGTTTTCTAAATCTCTCTCTCTCTCTCTCTCTCTCTCTCTCTCTCTCTCTCTCTCTCTCTCTCTCTCTCTCTTTCTCACTCTCTCTCTCTCTCTCTCTCTCTCTTTTCTCTCCTACCACCCTCCCAGTTTACCTAGGATATCTTAGGGTCCCCATTTTTATCCTAGTTTCTTTGGAGTTGTGGATTGTATCCTGGTTATCCTTTGCTTTACATCTAATATCCATTTGTGAGTGAATACATACTGTGTTGGTCATTTTGGGTCTGGATTACCTGGATTATTTCTTCTAGTTCCATCCATTTGACTGCAATTTCAAGATGGTGTTTCTAATGCTGAGTAATCCTCCATTGGGTTATTGTACCACATTTTCTTTATCCATTCTTCAGTTAAGGTCCATCTAAGTTGTTTTCAGGTTCTGGTTATTACAAATAATGCTACTTGGAACCTAGTTGATCAAATGTCCTTGTGGTATGAGTGTGCATCCTTTGGGTATATGCTCAAGAGTGGTATTTCTGTGTCTTGAGGTAGACTGATTCCAAATTTTCTGAGGAAACACCATACTGATTTCCAAACTGGATGCACAAGTTTGTACTCCCATCTGCAATGGAAGAGTGTTTCCCTTATTCCACATCCTCTCCAGCATAAGCTGTCATCAGAGTTTTTCATGTTAGCAATTCTGATAGGTGTAAGATGGATTCTCAGAATCATTTGATTTTCATTTTCCTGAGTATTAAGGTTGTTGTTCAATACCTTAAATCTTCTTCAGCCTTGCCCCAAGTGACAAAAGGAACCATCACTCGAAAAAAGAGGATATCATTTCAAAGCTTCTAAATTTTTTGATACAATTTTATGTCACGAGAAATCTATAGGTTGCATATGATATTATAAAAATCATTTTATTGGTAACAATGTTTTATTAGTACAGCTTTTTATCTCAATTCACAGTGTTCAAACTCACTAATGTCTGATGTCTTTCCCTGTTTTATTATTTTGGAAAAGAGTAACATTAAAATCTTAAAAACCTGAAAAAACTGTCTTTCAGCCGTTTGAGGTTCTTCTGTTGAGAATTCTCTGTTTAGATATGTACTATATTGAATAAATATGGAGAGAGTGAATAGCCTTGTCTTGTTCATTATTTCAATGTGATCACTTTGAATTTCTCTCTGTTTGATGTTGTCTGTAGGTTTGCTGTGATTTGCCTTTATTATATTTGGGTATGTTCCTTGTATCTCAGATTTCTCAGATACTTCTATTATGAAGGGGTATTGAATTTTGTCAAAGGATTTTTCAGCATCTAATGAGATGATCGTGTGTTTATTTATATGGTGGATTACTTTGTATGTTGAACCATCCCTGAATCTCTGTGCATTTCTGGGATATTGATTTTTTCTTAACTTTCTTTAAGGGATTCATTTATTTCTTCCAGTTTCTTTGTCTTTTCCTCCATTTTTATTTCATTTTCTTTTCATAAAGCTATTTTTAAGGTCATTTTCTTGTGCTTCATCTGAGTTGGGATGCTCTGGTTTTGTTGTTGTAGAACCACTAGTTTCTTGTGCTGCAATACTGCCCTTTATGCTGTTGAATGTATGCTCACATTGTCCTCTACTTATCTCTACCTGGGATTGGTGCATGTGGAGTCTGTATCTCTGTGGGTCTCTCTTTCTGCATTAAGTGGAGATGTGACCTATAGTTCCAGGAGTCGATCTTCCTCCAGGTACATATGTTGCCTGTGACTCTGGTGGTTGTTCTTCCTCCAGATGTAGTTGGGGCATGTGACTCTTTTGATTGCAGATGCAGCAGGGAATGTTTTTATAGGGGTGGAGAGAGTGCTCTTCCCTGGCACTGGAGCAATGGTAGATGAGTTGGGACACAGGATGTACACCCATGGCCTAGGGCCTAGAGAGCAGGGCTGTCCAGTTGGTAGCTTAGACCCTCACCTTTTCCTCCAGGTGTAGGTGGGGGGCAGGACTCCCTTGGTTGCTGGTGCAGCAGGGAATTTTGGGGGGAGGGGTGGATAGGACATTGTTGCCAGTCACCAGAGCTGTAGTTGATGGTTTGAGGCACAGAATGGCTTCTGTGTGCTAGAGCATAGGGAGCAGGGCTGTCTAGTCTAGAGCTCAGACATTCAACTCTTCCTTCAGGTATACCTGGGGCAAAGCTTTTCTTTCTTTCTTTTTTTTAATTTTTAACAGATAATTAACATGACATTAGAAGACATGCTTCCTGCTTTCATACACACATTATAATCAAAGGATAAATTAACATTTTTAGCTTGAATGATTTATCAACATTCATCAAATAGAACCAACTATCAGTGTCCTGAAGCAGATGACATATAGCTTTTCAGGATACATTAGTATGAATATGGTGTGATAAGCAGCTTTTATGTGATGCTTCTAGGACTTTGTACTCATTAGGAATAGAAAACACTCATACTTACCCTAATCCCCTAGAGTCCACAGAATTTAAGAGCAGCCTGGAAGAATGACTTCTGGGCTTCATGTTAACATCTGTCCCAAGAGTGATGACGGTTGTTAGGAAAACTTTTCTCTGTATTCACAAGTTATCTATGAAGATGCAAAATTAAGTGAGATGTCAATTGCTAGTTCTTGACTAAGATTTTATATTTTTATGCAGAAAATTACTTTGTTTGGTTTTGAGTAACTTAAAGCAAAACTAAACACTTAACAGTTTATTTGAGTGGCCTTGTGAGAGAAGCTTTGTTAATGAGGAGGAAGAAAACAAGGTCTTATACACTCAAGAAATCATTACCATGTAGCTGGTGCTGCAATATGCAGGCTTTCTCCAAGTCTCAAGATCAGATACACTGAGTTTTTGAAGATTTTCCTTCAACAACATATTTAGAGATTTGTCATCCTACCAGTATGCACGAAATTCTTCTCCTTACCTCATTCTCTTATTTTTTTGTAGCTTGTGGTGGTTGTTTTTGGGATAGAATCTTGCTGTGCAACCTAAGAACTAAGGATTCAGCTTTAAAGGTTTCTTAGCTCAGCATCCCAGGACTTGGATCACACATGGGCCTGGCTGCTTTTGTTCTCTTTGTTAATTTCCCTTACTGAAAATATATATATTTTTTCACATATAATATATCCTGATAGGGTTTCCCTTTACTCTACTCCTAACAATCATCTGCCACCTTCCCTCCCATCAGAATTCACCCCTTTTCTGTTTCTCTTTTTTTTCTTTTATCATTTTTTATTTTAATTTTAAATAGCTTGTTTTACATGTCAATCCCAGTTCCCTCTTCCTCCCCTCCTCCCGCACTCCCCTTCCCCTCCAGCCTCCCACCCTATTGCCAAATCCTTCCACATAGGGGATATCTAGAGTCTGTCATTTCACTCCGGGTAGAGCCCAGGCACTCCCCTAAGAGTCCAGGCTGAGAGAGCATCCCTCTTTGTGCTATAGGCACACGAAGCCTGTTTGTATTCCAGGGATAGACACTGATCCATTGCTCAGGGCCCCATAGGTTGCCCAGGCCTTCTCGCTGACACTCACATTTGGGGGTCCAGATCAGTCCCATGCTGGCCTCCCCTGTTCAGATCAGCTGTCTCTGCTGGTTTTGCCAGCCCATTCTTTGCCAATTTGCTCATCACTCCTCTCTCTCTGTCACTGGGTTCCTTGGGTTCAGTTCAGTGCTTAATTGTGTGTTTGCCTCTGCTTCCATTAATCACTGGATGAAGGCTCCCGGATGGTTATAAACATCAAGTTCATTATCAGGAATGGGCATTCGAGGTGGTCTCTCCACTATTGCTTAGCTTGCCAATTGGTGTTATCCCTTTAGATCACTAGAGGTCACTCTGGTGCCTGATCTGTCTTCTAACCTATGATTCCCTCTTCCCCCTATTCTACCTCCACCCACTCAACTTCCTGTTTCCCCATGACCTACTCTCAGGATCCTAAAGGATAATAATAATAGTAGAAAATGTTGAAAATGACAAATTAAGGGAACTAAAGGAAAAGAGACCAAGAAAAGGAACAAGAAACAGTTTATAGATGCAGAGACTCACTTATTTGCATACACAGGAATAATTAAATACACCAAACTGGAATCCCTAATAAATAATGTCAATGACCTGTATACCTGAATGTTATAAACTACAACCTAAGTATTAAAAAGCCCTTTCATAAAATTGCTTGACAAGGAATGCCCAAGATGCAATTGAGTTCATGTTCTGTTGGCCATCTACTGCTGAGAAAGGGCCTACATTTAAGAGTAATTTGTTTTCCCGGTGATACTCCCTTGTTGAAACCAAATTTTGATTTGCAAGTGGATATCAATTCTACTTTTCCTTTCAGCTCCAGGAAACCATCTATTACAGGCACCTGCAGGCCCTGTGTATACTGAATCAGTCTCTGTGAGTTCTTATATGAGCTAATCCTATCAATTTAGAAGATTTCCTTACCTAAGTGTCCTCTATCCCCTCTGGCTCTTCTACTCTTTCTGCCTCCTTTTCCACCTCAAAGGTAGATTCATAGTATGATATTTAATTTAGCATAAAGAGACATTTTACAGACACAGTTCTTTTCTAATTTTCCCTTACACATAATAAAACATTAAATTTGATTACTATACATATACTTCTTCACTTTAAAGAAAATTAGATGAGGTTGGAAAACTACAGCACACATGAATCAAGGAGAACATTATGAAGACTGAAAATCAACAAATGGCAGAGGGTCAGTTTTTCTCAATGTAATGCTGTAGGTATAGGGTATGCTGTCATTTTGAGAACACTAACACACTTTCCCCTTATTTCCCACTTCTATGCTATAATTTTGTATATTCAATGATATTCTTACATTATTGCAACAATTTTAGTCTACACAAAGCTTATTGTTTGGTGTGCAATGTGAGGGAAACCACTCTTTATAAGGAAGTAATGACACAAATGACAAAGCTTTGCCTTGATTTTGGTATTGATTAATTTTACTGTGGTTGCAATTATTTCCTTAAATACAATGGCTTAAATTTATAGGAATTGTTAAGCTACAATTCTAGAGACATGTTTAAAATTGATTTGAACTGGCTCAAACTGATGCTTGGCCTGCACATCACTCCTCCTCAGTATTCCAAGAGCAGAGATACACAAATAGTATTGAGTTTCATGCAGCTGCTGGAATGCCTATCTGTATGCTTGTGTCACATCGTATTCTACCTTGTGGTCATAAAGAGAGAAGTATGTATATGAATAAGTTCATGTACCCAACACTCAGGAAAATCTTTCTTCAAACATACTTATGCTATCCTTACTGTCCAGCCAGTGACAGCAATATTTTTATTATAATCAAACTATTTCAGTATGTTTAAATCCTTTGTCTTCCATCAGTTTCTATTCCTCTTGCATGTTTATAAAGATTACGCTATCCATCAGCAAATTATATTGTTTGATAATGCACAAAAATGCCTCTGACTTTCTCAAACACACACACAGACAAACCATTTCTCAAGTATTGATGACTATTTGCTCTGGAGGAAAGAAAAAATACAAAGATAAGATGAGAACTTCTTATGTTCCTTTATTTTACTTTTTCTCAATTTTAGGATGACTTCCTTAGCCCAACTAGCTTTTTCAATGCATTCTTTACATCCTTGTTCCTGAGGCTGTATATTAGGGGATTCAGCATTGGGATCACTGTGGTATAGAACACTGAGGACACTTTCTCCTCTTCCATGTTATTGCTGGAAGGTGGCTTGAAATACATGAATGTTATAGACCCAAAGAAGATTCCCACAGCCAGAATATGAGAGCTACAAGTGCCAAAGGCTTTGGAACGCCCTTCAGTGGAGCGAATGCGGAGAATACTAGTTAAGATGAAAGCATAGGAGATGATGACAGCCAGTGTAGGTGCTAGGGTATTGATTCCACCAATAATAAATAGCAGTATCTCATTGATATGGGTGCTGGAGCAAGAAAGAGTCAACAAGGGCAGAATGTCACAAAAATAGTGGCTGACAACATGAGACCCACAGAAGGACAACATTGTCATGCGAGTGGTATGGACAGTAGCCCCAAAGAAACCCAGTGAGTAAACCACAGCCATCATCATGTAACAGACCCTTTGCGACATGACAATGTTGTAAAGCAGTGGGCTGCAGATGGCAACATAGCGGTCATAGGCCATGGCTGTCAGGAGGTAGCCTTCTGCGATGGCCAGAAGGAGAAAGAAGTAAAGTTGAGCCATGCACTCCAGAAAGGAGATGATGTTCTTCTCAGACACAAAGTTCACCAACATCTTAGGTGTGATGACAGAGGAGTAGCAGAGGTCAATGAAGGATAAATGGCTGAGAAAATAATACATTGGGGAGTGAAGTTGAGAACTGATGGCGATTAAAAGTATCATGCCAAGGTTCCCCACCACCGTGATCATATATATTATAAGAAAGAAGAGGAAGAGTGGCAACTGAAGCTCTGGACGTTTTGTCAGGCCTTCAAGGATGAAGTCAGTCTCTGCAGAATGGTTCATAGTAGCCAATACTCATAAACAGTATCTAAAAGGAGAATGGAGAGAAAGGTTGATGGTCACTCTTAATTTCTGTCTCTCTTTGATGGATTCCATTTCTGGTAACCTCATTTCTCCCATACCTCTGTGTACTCCTTAGACTGTTTTAAAACATTACTTATTTTATTTCAATAAGTCATCACATAATAACATCATTTTCTTTTACTACATGAAAGCCTTCCCATATTTTTCTCCTTGTTCCATTTAAATATCATAACCTCCTTTTCATTAATTATTGTTACATGCATATATCTATATGTATATACATATATGTTCCTTATTGCAACCTGCTTTCATTGTATTGTGTAATTTGTATGAATGTTGTAGTGATTATTCTTTGGAATTGTACAATTCCCTAGGTTTGGTTATTTCTCTTGCTTTCAGCAAATCTTAGGTGTCTGTGATTCTTATATAATCTTGAGGCCACATGGTTAAAATTTTATAGACAAAGCCAGATGTTAACAGTCTTAGTTGATCTCCAGTTTATTGGAGATTCTTCTGTGTCTTTTAAGTTTGTACACAAACTTAACTCTGCAAATACTACAAAGTATGAATAAGCACAATCTCTGACCTAATTATTATGTTTGTATAATAAAAGAGTACTTACCATTTTTAACTAAGTACATACCAAAGGAGTCATTGTCTTTACAAAATTTAGTTTTCAATATAGTTTAGGTAATCTAAAAATATTTTCTTTCAATTTCTCAATGCATTTACATGACTTGACATCAAAGTCTCTAAACCTGGGAACCAACACACAATAAACTGAGTTTCTAAAGCTGGAAGAATCTATGTTAAAAAGCAAAAAAGATTATAGTAACTTCAAGTCTATCCTCCCTAGACTTGCCATTTTTCACATCCTTCTCAGAAGAGAAAGCTAGAATAGATTAAGGCATTCTCCTTAGTATTGATATAACAAATTGAAATGTGCTTTTATACTCTAACCATAAAGTATTGCTGAGGCCAGCCCTGTCCTTAAATGACCAAAGCAGAGCTGACCTCCAGGTGTAATTGAAGAAACACCAGTAAATCGGTGTTTACTTCACGGACTTATTTTCCTTGCAATATTTGAAGCCAAACTCTGTGATCTTCTATTAGATCAGAACTCTAGGCTTTCTTATTTAATTTTTTTTAGACCACCAAAAGTTCAATAGTCGGAATATGTGCCTCTTCAAAGGTAATGGTGATAATTTTATTGATTAATTTTGTATGGAACTTGTCCCTGCAGATGTTAGCGAAGGCACAGCACTTAAGAATATTGACTATTCCTCCAGAGAGCATGGGCTCATTTCCTAGTACACACCTAGCAACTTAAAACCATTTGTAACTCCAGTCCCAGAGTTTCCTCCTGTGACCTCTGTGGGCACCAGGTGTGCATATGATGCATTGACAGACACACAGACCAAACACCCATGCACATAAAATTAGTATAAGTAATATACTATAGTAATATTAGTAATATATTACTAGAAATTTCACGACAGGAAAATAGAAAATGTCATGAAATCAATATAGTCTTAAAGCACAGTTTTTTAATTTGAGAAAAATAAATGGAGAAAACATTCATGTGTACAATAAATAACCAACATTTTTTGTATAGAAAGTATTCTTAAGAGCCAAAAATATCAGAGAAATGTGTTTCAATATGGTTTTGAAGGCCTTCTACAGCTTCTTAAGAGGATTCTAAGTATCTGTGTACTTTTAAACCAGATTTGAGGACTATTATTGCACAGGATGGATTAGAATATTAACAACAAGAATTGAGTAATAAATAGAGTAATAAATCTGAATGTCTAAAAAAAGTGATTCTCTAGCCTTGACTACATAGCGATTGCCTGTCACAGAAAACAAAACAAAATGGACCATACTCTTAGGACAGTTTGAGAGTTACTAAGATGTTCAGTGCTGTTAGACTGGAATACCTTCAGATGGATGCTCTGAACTTGATCAGTTAAGAATATGAATCAGATTGAGACATTTTTAGTTTATACCCATAGATAGCCCACCACCCCATGTAGCACAGCAAGAAAACAGTTTGTGACACTTAGTAGGTACCACAGTTTTGGTTAGGTGCAAACATTACTCACTGAATTTCCTTTTGTAAGAAAAAGTTATCCAGGTAAACTACAGATGATTTTTGCTCATTGTGGCAGCACAAACAAACCCCATCATTGTATGTTTTGGTAGAGGTCAATAGCAGATGAGCACGGACATATCTTTTATCTGGGGATACTTAGTGAGTTCAAATCTCAGGGCTGCCAAAAAGTATTTATACATAACAAATATAGAGATCATAATATCCACATAGTTAGATTCATTCTTTTGGATGCAATTTTTAAAATTTACTAACAACTTATCGATACACTTCTGTCCCTCAGTAGCTGCAGGGTTAGACATCTGAGTCAAGTCTCTCCTAGAAAATGTCCAAGCGTTTGCACACAGCTGGTACACATCCTTCTGTATACACAGATCCTCTCTTGATTACTTACAATGCTGTATAACTGCCCTTTAGTTATTTTCACGTGTGAAGAACACATACAAAACAGATTTACACGTGCTCAGTACAGACAAAAGTGCTTTAAGTATTTGTGGTCAGTAGTTAAATAAATCCACATATGGATCCCAAAGGCACCAAAGACCAATTGCAGAAGAGAAATTTAGATGTTCAGACAAAGGTACGTAAAAACACACAGTGTATCTATACATACTTTTCCTTAAATCTGTTGCTATTACAGGATTCAATACTCAAATAGCTCTTGGACAGAAGGTTGCACTGTCAGTCAGCCCAGGAGCATCTTAGAGTTACTTGGAAAACTTTAAATAAACCTATTCCTAGTAATGAATAGGCCTACATTTATGTTCCAAATGACAATGCTGAAGACTTCTGGCTAGATTCAATTTTTAGGCGTTTTATTTGAGAAGAATCTTTGGAAGACCACAAACTTGTTCTGCAGACTTAGGATTCACTAGAGCATAAAGCTGTTGATAAGGTTTCTAATGAAGGCTGTAGTTTGGACCTCTAAATGCTAATTTGTGATTTACTAGTATTCTGCCTCCCTGGTTCTACAGGGAGCTAAGATTCATTCGTGCCCCCGCCCGCCTGCTGCATGAAGCCCTAGCAGGGTGCCCAGGTCCTAGACAACCACTTGTCCATACTCAAACCCGTTAACGCAGCCATGCAGCCACGCAGCCATGCAAACACTACTTGTTGCATGGTAAACCTGAAGTCACGGGTGGCCAGGGAACCTACAGGATGAGGAACTGAGTGCGCCCACCTTGCCCACGGGCTCAGTCCAGGAGGCGGGGAGCACTGTCAGAGGGTGGGGTGCGTGTGTTGTGTGAGGACTTGAGCTCAGGTGCTCTGAGGGCCCATAGAGAAGAAGCTCAGTGACATCCAGAGTTTAAGGCCTTGGTTAGGCTGTAGATCCGTCCCCAGCGAGGAAGGGCCTAGCTCGCAGAGCAGCCATCTCGCTGCGGGGTCGGGGACCGGTGCTTGGCGAGCTTTGCCCGATGGCGGGCTGCCAAGTGAGTATGGACGGCGACAGGGCAGGAGCGGGAGGAGCAGCGAGTAGAGGGAGGCGGTCCGCGAGCGGGCAGGGTGGCAGAGGGTTGGGGCCCGAGCGGTGGCTTTAGGTGGACAGTGAAGGGGGCGGCGAGCGGGCCAGCGCGCGGGACTGAGCGGCGGCAAATGGGAGGACGGGGCGCTGGTCGGCGGTGAGTGTGGATCCCGGCCGTCCGCCAGGGGTCGGGCACGTGGAGTCCCGGGCGGGGCAGTGAGCGTGGAAGAAGGGGCGGCGGGTGTAGGGCGACTGGCGTGAGGGGGTCGGGATCTGTGGGAGGTCGGAGGCCGGCGGTGCTGGCGGTGCGGGCGGTGCGTGTGTGTGTGCGTGTGTGTGTGCGTGTGTGTGTGTGCGTGTGTGTGTGCGTGTGTGTATGTCTGTGTGTGTGTGTGAAGGACAAGCGGCTGCTGCTGCTGTTAGTGAGGAGGTGTTGAGGGTTTGTGGATCGCGAGTTTCTTGTGAGTGTCCGGGCCTGAGAGCAAGTGTGGAGGGCGGCGGGAGTCGGGCAGCAGGCGGGCGGGGCGCCACTGTCGGGGGCGTGTCCGTGAGGTGCACGTCATCGCTCTGCAGATTCGAGTAGGACTGTGTCGCAGATTACTCTCGCCGGTTGTGGTGGCGCGCACCGGTAGGATTTGCTGAAGGAGGCAGAGGCAGGAGGATCTTGAGTTCGAGGCCAGCCTGGACTACACTTTTTTCTCCTCGCCTCTGGCCTTTCCATCTCAGTATGAACTGCTTTTGCTGCAACACTGTGGAGACCCAGCTGGCAGGCAGGAAATTTTACTTCATCCTCCTGTCTCTGCGTCCACCTGCCTGCAAGGATTAGACGTGGGAAACCCCACCCACATGCTCTGTCTGTCTGCCTGTCTGTCTGTCTCACTCTCTCTGGCCCTCCCTTTCAGTCGGCCTCTGTCTCTCTGTCTCTCTGCCTCTGTCTGTCTCTCTGTCTCTCTGTATATGTGTGTGTGCGTGCGTTTTCCACGTTTGCTATAAGTTTGATACTTTTATGATCATATATTATTTAATTTATACAAATATCTAGCAGAAATACTTGTATATTGTGTTTAGTGAGCTTTTATGCCTCCCTCAAATTGCACATCTACTTCTGAATCAGGTAACTTTTAAACTTTGAACAGTTATGGATAAAAGTTACAGTGGGGACGTTCAGGTCTTGCTGGTATAGGGTCTCTGGACTCTGGTGGTAGAAGAAGACATGGGGGATAAGGAAGGTTGAGTCGGGGTAAGAATAGAGTAGAGCATGATGAGAGATATCTTAATAGATGGAGTCATTATAGCTTTGAGGAGAGAGCTGACACTAGTGAGATTTCCAGAGATCTACAAGGATAACATCACCTGGCAAACTAAGTAATAGCTGAGAGAACACCTTAATAGCCCCTCACTGATGATAAGATTGATACCTACCTTATATGCCATCCTAGAACCTTCATCCAGTGACTGATGGAAGCAGAGTCAGATACCCACAGCTAAACACTGAACTGAACTCCTGGAACCCAGTGACAGAGATGGAAGAGTTATGAGCAAAGAGGTCAACACTGTGCTGGTGAAACCCACAAAGACCCCTGACCGGAAAAGCAGGAGCTCTTGAACCCCAGATAGATGGCTGAGAGCCCAGCAGGAGACTGATCCAGACTCCCTGAATATAGTTTCAGTGACGAGGCCTCAGCAATCTCTGTGATCTTGGATAGCAGATCATTGTTTAACATGGCATAGGAATGAGCTTTGGTCGCCCATTCCACATGGAGCGATGCTCTCTCAGCCTGGACACATGGGGAAGGGCCTAGGTCCTTCCCTGGATGAAATGACATAGTCTGGAAATCCCCCCATGGAGGGCTTCAGCCTCCCTAGGGAACGGTGTGGGGATTGGGTGGGGGAGACTGGTGGAGGGACCAGGGAGGAGAGATGAGAGAGGGAGTTTGGATTGACATGTGAAGCAATCATGTTTCTAATTGAAATTATATATGTATATATATATGTACATATATATAAAAGTTATAGCTGGTATATTTTAAAAGTATAATGTGATTTCATATTTTTATTTTCATTGTACTAGTACTAATGTATGCATAGTTTATATTTTTAATTTGCTTTCCTCTGTGATAAAGATACAATATGTGTTTTCATGTGCTTACAGTTCATTTTTTTTCATTCTATCATTTTTGTTTCTATAAATAACACTGGATAATAACACAGTCAGAGAGAGGTTCATTCAGAGCACCCCACACATCTCTATGAAAGTATTGACTATGGGTATGATTTTTATGATTGATATCAATAAAGATTTATTTTATTGAATTAAGGATAAATATTGCATCAATAACAAGGATGACTCTATTATATTATAAATGATGTGTAATTATTCACATAAAAGTCTCATAATAATTTCTTATTGTTATATAAACTTTAAGGAATATAGGTGCTTGAGAAAAGCAGCAAATGTGGATTTTTAAAGGCTTAATGTATTGCAAAAGCTTCATCTAAGTTTTTAAGGAAAATAGTTTAACAAATATTTAAAAAATATTTAAGGGAGATTATTTTGTGACCAAGTTACTGAAGGAAAACTAATTCTCAGAAATTGCAACAGGAAAAGGAAATTGAATCACTTCTTCTGACAACTAAACACAATATGTTCATTGTACCTGAAATAAAATTAAGCTATATGATTTGGGGTCTATATGAACAAAATAGGGCAACATGGCCTTAGACAAGAAGTCCTTTTCATCTCTATGATCCCCAGAGTACCTGGACTGGTTCCCTAATCCTTTCCTAATTAGAACTTTACTTTCTTCTTTTACTACCCTAAACAGTTAGCAAGCACTCCATAAATGTTTATGTGTTCAATTAATAAAAACTGTTGCTCTATCATATTAATCTTTTAATACATTCATTTTGGAATTATTTATTTCAAATATATACATATGTATTTATTTAATTAAATCATTTCCCCCATTGTTTTCATCCCTCTAAACCCTCATAAGTACACCACCATTTTCTCTTAGCAACCCATAGCCTCTGTTTTTCATCCATTGTTCTTACGTAGAGCCAGTGAATTCATGGATCTTGAAGGAGAACTTCCAACTGTTACACCACCAAAATATTAAACTACATTCTAAGTACTTTGCTCAGAACTCAGAATCTACTTCAGGCATCTCAAAATTCCTGTCTCTCCAGCTCCAAAACATCTAATATCTTCTCTACTCCAAAAGCACACACACACATGCCCAGGGTGCAAATTCTCACACATATATAGACATTTACACACACACACACACACAGAGACACACAAATAAATAGACACATGGCCTCTATCTGTCTGTCATTAGCACCCACAAGAGAAAAGAAGTTATAGGAAGACACACAAGACACAGATTGTGTGGAAACAAAATGTTTGAAATGACAAATCACCTGTAACTTGGACATTGCAAGGGTTTGGGGGAGTACTGAGGATTATTAAAACAATATTCAAATTTCCTAGAAATAAAAACAAAATATCTGTCTAACTTTGACAGAGACTCTCTGTGGACTCTGCCTTCATTCTCTTTCACCCCTCTTGGTATACACAAATACAAGTGTTTCTTAGAAGGCTGAGTGTATCAGGACTCCGTAATGTTTGTAAGAGCATGACTAGGTCCCATCAAGAAGTGATTTGTTTTGGTACTTGGCTTAGTCATGTTTCAGGAAATCCCAACTGGATGTCAAAGAAAGTGATTAACATCATCCATTTATAATAAGAATGCCAAGACTTTGAAATGATAGCTCATTTTTTATTACAGACTATGAGAGAGACATTTGAGAAAATTGTTGAAGAAGAAGCTGTGCAGTAAGGGAGACAAGTTGTATGGATAGGAACAGAAATCAGGCAAAGGAAAAGAAATTCAAGACATGTTGACAACTGGAAAGAGATGGTCCTTGCTGATGAAATAAATTCTTAGTTCACCATGAGTAATTTGCCATCCCTCCCAAAGTCCACAAAAAATTGGTGACTGTCTGTGTTATCCCTTGCACAGAAAGGAATAGCATTGGAAGTAGATATGTTATTACTGATGTATTTGTATCTAAGCCTTTGTCTGTCACTTCTTTGACAGAATGGGTACTTGCTGCAACACTTTCTTCAGAGAACATTGTACTTCCTTATTTCTCAGGCTATAGATCAAAGGATTCACATGGGTGTGACCAGGTTATTCAACACTTGAACAGCTGCATTAGGCCAGGGATTTGGAGTAGGCTGGAGGTATATGAGGACCACTGGCATGAAGGCGAGGAGGATAGCAGTGATTGGGCACTGCAGGTGGAGAAGGCTCTATGCTGCCCCTCAGCAGATGGGATCCATAGAATGGAGCAGAGGATGCAGCTGTAGGAGGTGAGGATGAGGAAGAAGAAGCTGAGGGGCATCAGGACCACACTGATGAGCCCCACCATCTCCAGGGCTGATGTGTCTGCACAGGCCAGCTTTAGCATAGCAGGGACATCACAGAAGTAATACTCCACCTCATTGGGACCACAGTATGGCAACTGGAAAGTGAGAGGTAACTTGAATAGAGCCAAAAAAAAAAAAAAAATGATGTCCCTATTGCCAGGAAAGCACACACTCTGTGGTTCATTATTATTCAGTTCGTTGGGGAGTGGAACATGGTTATAAAGTGGTCATGGGCCATGACCCTGTACAGGAAAATTTCAGTGCAACCCAGGAATGGTGGAAGAGCTGGCACACAAAGCTGCCTGGAGATGGCTCTGCTGTTTCCTGAGAGGTCGAACAACGTCTGGGGAGAAGTCTCCAAAGGAAAACGAATGTCACACAGGGACAGATGGCAGAGGAAGAAGTACATGGGGGAGTGAAGCCGAGTGGAAGAGATGATTATGAGGAGTATGGGCAGGTTGTCCACCAGGGTGAAGCTGTAGAAAAACACTCACAGGACAAAGCATCGTATTGTTTCCAGACCCTCTGTATGTGGGATGCCCATCAGTATACCCTGTGTCACTACAGGGAGATTCCTCATAGATTTGAGATTGCCTACGTTCAAAGCAGAACACAGATTTCTAATACACATTTAAAAAATATTAAAGGCATATCATGGAGTTCTCTCATGCATGTGTTGATTTCCTTTTTGAACAAAAACACTCTTATTAAGGCTGCAAATCTTCATGGAGAAAAATAAATATGAAGTGTGTAACTTGTGACCTTAGTTTTTACTGAATTGGTCTATGGTCCCTATGGACTTAGTTTGCCAAAGATTATATTTAATTTGTTAGGTAAAAAATAATTCACATGCTTAAACATATTGTTAAGTAAAATAAAGCAGAAATGGTTAAGGAGGTGAACTCCCAAAGACATCCCATTCCTTTTGCAGATTTGCTCCTGTAATATAGCAGTTTTTGTTAAAATGAAACCATCATATGAATGAGAAAATTCCATGGTATGTCTTCAATATTTGGTATGTGTTTCCCATCATGGGAAAATGGGAAGGAGCTGTGAGAAATAGAGAAAAAGGAAACCATAATCAGGGTAACTTATATGGGAAAACACTTATTTTTCAGAAATATAAATTTAAAAAATAAAAGGGCCCATGTGTGATTCAGGGTCTCAGATAGTGAGGGACGAGTATTTTAATTTTGAGTCACTAGGCTATACAGCAATACTCTACCTCAAAAACAACAACATAGCTATAAAGAGTATCAGAGAAGGATGAAAGTGGAGGGAATTTGTGTCTAATGGTAAGGTGACTATTGTCTAAATATATTGATGAAGGCAAATCTTTAAAAGCAAAGCATATCTGGTTTTGACCTTGGGAGAGAGCATGAACTCATCTGACTCAGCCATGTAGTAGTGAAGCCTAGATTGCCTCCCTCAAGGCTTCTCAAAATGTAAACAGCAGTTTTGTTGATGCTTCTGTTGTTTTGTTTTGTTTTTAAGTTGTTCAGGCCAAACAATATAAGATTCTTTATGTATAAAGAAAATCAAAATCATCTGAGTCAGAAACAAGCAACTGACATATGAATTAATTTTGTATCTTCATAGGGAACTTGGGACCTCTTAAGAACTTTATTCCCAGCCATCATTACTCTTGGGACAGATAGTAACAGAAGCCCCAGAAGTCATTCTTATGAACTGTTCTTAAATGCTGGGGACTCTACGGGATTGGCGTAGGTACGAGCGTTTTCTATTCCTAATAGGTACAGTGTCCCAGAAGATCACATAAAAGCTCCTTGTGACAACACATTCATGCTAATGTCTCCTGGGAAGCTACATGCCATCTTCCTCAGGACACTGATAGTTTGTTCTGTTAGATGAACATTGATAAACCACTGGAGCAAAAAATGTAATGCTAACCTTTGTGCCTAATGTGGTAAGAAAGCAGGAGACACTGCTTTGAATGTCATACTTATTATCTGGTTTATGATAAAGAGAACTAGAAATTTCCAAGAACATTGCTTTCTGTGCAGGACCCAGGTAAGGGCACAGTTTCATTTATGGCACCAGTCTGCTAAACAGAGAGTTGGCGTACCAGCCATGTTAACTCACATGCAGTAGTACCTCAGCTGTACCTGGAAGAATTAGTTTCTTTATTCTCTCCAGTAGATGATGTCTTCTTCTCTCTTTTCCTGGCATCTTTTCTTGTTAAGTTTTCATGACTGGGTGACACAATGTAAAGGAGTGAACTCCAGCTTAAATTTAACCAGCTCTGGTACAGAGAAGATCACTGGGGTTTTCATGACTCTAAGATTGTCATTTCCTTAAGCACTTCTATAGGATAAATATACTAGGGTCTCTGTATCTTGTTCATTAACCTGCACATATCTCCCAGAGAAACCAAGCAAGGGTAAATCACACTTAAGTACAGCATTCCTAGGTAAACATAAATTCCCGCTACCTTGTTAATGTTGGAGTATTCTTCTCAGACCATGAGGAGAGATATCATTAATCCATGCAGCACAAACATCCCATCTTTGTGTCCTCCTGGCTTCAGCATGTTTAGGTAGACTACACTGTACAAGATAAAGTGTCTTCAGTGTCATAATTGTTTTCAGGCCTGCAGAATGCTGCTTGTTTCTTTTAACCTTACTCTGAATTTTAAAATTGAGAAAGTGTATAAAAGTCAAATAGTTTCAATATTATTCGGGACCTTTACAACTACTGTGAGCGATTGGAGAAATGGAAGGAGATTTTCTATGTCCAGGCTTTCTCTCTGCTACGCTCTAAGCCTTCTCTCTGTGCTTCATGCTCTCCCACTCAACTCCTTTTGGCTAGGAAGTCTGAACAAGATGATCCCTCCACTACTTTTGATCCAGCCAATGAGCCTTCTCCCCATCGAAAAAAAACCCTCAGCTCCCTCTCTCGCTCTGGCCCCTCCCTCTTCAGTGACGTCACCCTAGTCAGCTTTAACTGGCACCCACCTTCAGCTCACCACCAACAGTCTCTAGTTCTCCCACTACTGGGTCCCGCTCCACTAAGGGACCAACCCCTTTACTTCACCACCTAAACCAGCTCCAGTTCACCCCTTGCAAGAGGTTGCCGGGGTGGATGGCTTAGTCAAAGTTCATGTCCCCTTCTCATTGACTGAACTCTCCCAAATAGACAAAAGATTGGCATCCTATAGTGCCAATCCTTCCATCTTTTTTAAAGAATTCCAATATATTACCCAATCATATAACCTTACCTTCCATGATGTTTATATGATTCTTACTAACAATCTCCTCCCTGAGGAAGGCAGATGAGTTTGGGAACAGGCTAGAATCTATGGAGATGATGTCCATCAAACTGATGATACCTACCCAGTTGGATCTATGGCAGTTCCTGACCAGGAGCCTGACTGGGATTAAAATACCCCAGGGGGCATCCTAGCTAGGAAGCAGTTTTTAACTTGTCTCCTGGCTGGTCTTCTTAAGGCTGCTCTTAAAGCAGTAAATTATGAAAGGATCCAAAGAGTCATCCAGGACAAGGATGAAAACCCATCCCAATTCCTAGACCATCTTACAAAGGCCCTCTTACAATACACCAATGTGGATCCTGAGATTCAAGATGGGAACCAACTCCTTATGACCAACTTTTTTTCCCCAAAGTTACCCTGATAATAGGGCCAAATTCAAATGCCTAGAAAAGGGCCCCCTAACTCCACAGTCAAAAGCCCTAAATGTGGCATTCAAGGTGTACCATGGAAGGGATGAAAAGGCCCAAAAACAAAAATACCTGATGATGGCTAAAACCTCTCGGCCAACCAAAACAAAAGCACAGGCTCCCAAAGGACAAAGACTCCCATGTCCTTGTTTCAAATGCGGTCAGGAAGACCACTGGGCCCCGGGCCTGTCCAAACCCTCGTAAACCACCAGGACCATGTCCAAGGTACCATCAAGAGGGACACTGGGGAATTGATTGCCCCCATGTTCCTGACAGCATGGGAACATCAATCCCAGATCACCCTTCAACTGACCTCCTTGGCCTGGCCATTGATGACTGACGGGGCCCTAGCTCCCTTGGCCTGACCACCGCCATCTCCGACAGGGAGCCTCGGGTAGTTATCATAGTATCAGGGAGGCCCATCTCCTTCCTCCTGGACACTGGAGCCACTTTTTCAGTCTTGACAAATTTTTGGGGACCAACCACTCCTTCCTGTTCCTCTATTGTTGGAGTAGGAGGACAGCTCTATCAGGCCCAACAAACCCCACCACTTAACTGTATCTTCAAGGGTATCCCCCTTACACATTCCTTCCATGTGATACCAACCTGTCCCACCCCATTGCTGGGAAGGAACCTTTTAGCCAAAGTGGGAGCCTCCATTTCTTTTGCTCCTCCTATCCGTTTGGCCTCAGGTTTGCCAGCTGTTCCCCTTCTCCTCCTCCTCCAAACCACACAGTCTGACACACCTCTTCCCTTACCGTCCTCTCAGGTAGATCCTCAGGTATGGAACACTCAAAATCCCTCTATAGCCAAACATCACACCCCTCTAATCATCCGACTACAAAACCCTGCCAAATATATAACTAAGGCTCAATACCCACTTTCACTCCAAAGTCTCAGGGGACTCAAACCTCTCATCTCTGACCTCCTGAGAAAAAGTCTTCTTCGCCCTACTTCTTCCCCCTTCATTACCCCCATACTTTCAGTCAAAAATCCTAATGGAACCTACCGCCTGGTTCAGGATCTCTGACTTATTAATTCAGCAGTAGTTCCCCTTCATCCTGTAGTTCCCAATCCTTATACTCTACTCTCCACCATCCCTTCAAAAACTTCTCATTTCTCTGTCCTTGACATCAAGGATGCCTTCTTTTCTATTCCTCTGTCACAAAAAATCTTTGCCTTTACTTGGACTGACCCAGACACACACATTTCTACACAACTTACTTGGACAGTCCTACCTCAAGGGTTCCGGGACAGCCCCCATTTATTCGGGCAGGCCCTAGCCTCTGACTTATTCTCTTTGTCTCTCCCAAAATCCAAGTTGATACAGTACGTAGATGACCTTCGTCTTTGTAGTTCATCCCTAGAAATAAGCCAGGCTGACACCTCTACTTTGTTAAATTTTCTATGTAGCTGAGGATATAGGGTATCATCTTCTAAGGTCCAGCTGTCCACTCCTAAGGTAACTTATCTAGGACTAACTATTACTCCAACTCATAAGGCCATTACCTAGATAGAAAAAACCTGATACAATCACTTACAGTCCCCACCACAAAGTATGAAATCTTATCCTTCCTAGGAATGGCCAGCTTCTTACGTTCTTAGATTCCTTCCTTCTCCCTTCTTGCTCGCCTCTATATTAGGCAGCCCTTGGCCCATTACATGAGCCTCTCCTTGCACCTGTTACCAAGCCATTTCATCAGTTTCAACAGGCCCTCCTACAGGCTCCAGCCTTACACCTTCCAGACTTAACGTGTCCCTTCTCTATCTATATCACTGAAAAAGAGGGATATGCCCTCGGGGTCCTGGGTCACCATCTGGGACCTTCCTTTGCACCACCGCATACTTACCAAGAAAATTAGACCACACTATCCAAGGTTGGGCACCTTGTCTGCGGGCTCTGGCTGCAGCTGAACTTCTCATATGAGAGTCAAAGAAGTTAACCTTTGGGTCTCCTATTACTGTCCTCTCTCCTCACCACCTGTCCCGTCTTCTAACATACAAGGGTCTCCAAACATTACCCCCTCCAGAGTTCTCTCCCTTCAGGTAGCATTAGTAGAGGATACAACCTTACCTTTCAGCCATGCCCACCTCTTAATATTTCAAATCTTCTCCCCCAACCAGTCTCAAAATACTCCCCATCTCACTCTTGCACTGAGACCCTAGAAGAGGTTCTACCTCATCCTACACATACACATGAGGGAGCTCTACCCCAGGCCACCTATACATGGTATACGATGGCAGCTCATTCCTACATGAAGGGGTACGAAAAGCAGGATATGCTATTGTCTCAGACACCAAAGTGGTTGAGGCACAGGCCCTTCCAGCCCAAATCACAAACCAACAAGCCAAATTAGTGGCTCTTATTCGTGCCTTTCAACTAGCAAAAGGACAGTCCATAAACCTATATACAGACTCTAAATATGCCTTTCACCATTCTCTTGTCACATGCAGCTATCTGGAAGGAACGTGGGCTACTAACGGCAAAAGGAGGTTCTATAACCAATTCAAAACAAATCATGGACTTGCTAGAGGTTTCTAACCTTCCCCCCACAGCCACAGGAATTGTCCACTGCCGCTCACACCAAGCAAACAATTCCATTATTTCCAAGGGAAATAACCTAGCTGATGAGGCAGCTAGAGCTGCAGCTCTCAGGGGACTAAGTCCCCCCTCACAAGCCTCAGGGGGGCTTTTTTACAACCCTCATCTCTCATTTTTTACTCTCATTTTACAACCCACATCTTCATCACCACCTCCCAATACTCAACAGATCTTATCCTATCTACATCAGATCCTTCACCCTAATAGTCAGGTTCTTTCTCATTTTTGTTAAAACTTATTTACAGCCTGCCTCTGAAGACCTGCCCTATCTAAAGTCTATCACTGCTTCTTGTAAGATCTGTCGAACCTCTAACCCTACCTCTGGGCATCGAAATCTCCCCTTCCCCACTCATCAAGCCAGTGGACCCCTCCCTGGATCAAACTGGCAGCTTGACTTCACCCATATGCCCACAGTTAGACGTTTCAGATATCTTTTGGTCCCAGTGGACACATTCTCAGGATGGGGAGAAGCCTTCCCCACCACTAATAAAAGATCACAGACAATTTCTGATCTCCCTTTTAGGGAGATCATCCCCCGTTTTGGGGTTCCATCCTCCCTTCAATCAGATAATGGCCCTGAATTTACTTCTCAAAACTCACAGACATTGACAAAGGACCTTAACATCCCATGGCATTTCCATATCCCCTACAATCCCCAGTCTTCAGGTAAAGTTGAACAGCCTAACCGCTTTGAAGAATGCTGGTTGTGTGTCCCTCCTGGGTCAAACTCACAACCACCCTTTGTGGCCTCACCCATTGTCTTAACAGATTTCCCCACTTTGCCACTTCTAAACTGCTCTGAGCCAAACATTACTACCACCCCTTATCTCTCCCACATCTCTCTCTTCGGTATCTCAGACTGCTTTAGCTCAGCAGGAACACACCTTGTGGGCATTCTAGATTCCAAAGACTGCAACAATACTATAACGCTTAATACTACCACACAGCCCCTATGTCCAAATATTCACAATGCGTCGATTCTCTGTGGCACACAGGTATACCACTGCCTGCCTGCCAGTTGGTCTGGGACATGTACCCTGGTGTTCCCTCGGGAGTCAGGAGGAACCAGAAGATGGAAAACGCACGCACGCGCGCGTACACACACACACACACACACACACACACGCACGCACGCACACACACACGTATGCACACACACACAGAGAGACAGAGACAGAGAGACAGAGAGACAGAGGCCGACTGAAAGGGAGGGCCAGAGAGAGTGAGACAGACAGACAGACAGACAGACAGACAGACAGACAGACAGAGCATGTGGGTGGGGTTTCCCACGTCTAATCCTTGCAGGCAGGTGGACGCAGAGACAGGAGGATGAAGCAAAATTTCCTGCCTGGCAGCTGGGTCTCCGCAGTGTTGCTGCAAGATCTAAGTCCACAAATGCAGTTCATACTGAGATGGAAATGCGGAACAGGCCAGAGGCGAGGAGGAAAAAAAGTGTAGTCCACGCTGGCCTCGAACTCAAGATCCTCTTGCCTCTGCCTCCTTCAGCAAATCCTACCGGTGCGCGCCACCACAACCGGCGAGAGTAATCTGCGACACAGTCCTACTCGAATCTGCAGAGCGATGACGTGCACCTCACGGACACGCCCCCGACAGTGGCGCCCCGCCCGCCTGCTGCCCGACTCCCGCCTCCCTCCACACTTGCTCTCAGGTCCGGACACTCACAAGAAACTCGCGATCCACAAACCCTCAACACCTCCTCACTAACAGCAGCAGCAGCCGCTTGCCCTTCACACACACGCGCGCGCGCACGCACATACGCGCATACACGCACGCGCATACGCACACGCGCATACACACACACACACACACACACGCATGCACACACGCACGCACCGCCAGCACCGCCGGCCTCCGACCTCCCACAGATCCCGACCCCCTCACGCCAGTCGCCCTACACCCGCCGCCCCTTCTTCCACGCTCACTGCCCCGCCCGGGACTCCACGTGCCCGACCCCTGGGGGACGGCCGGGACCCACACTCACCGCCGACCAGCGCCCCGTCCTCCCATTTGCCGCCGCTCAGTCCCGCGCGCTGGCCCTCAAAAACTCCTATTAACACTAAAAGAGAAATTTAATCCCAGCACTCGGGAGGCAGAGGGTTCGAGTCCGAGCTGGACCGACAGCCTCCAAAACAATACAGAGAAACCCAGTCTCGTAAAATAAAAAAAAATAAATAAAATAAATAAAAAAGAGAAATTTCAGTTCATGATGAGCAGTAGTAAATAGAGACTCACGACTTTCTGGGATGCAGAGAATAAGTGATAGTATGATCTGGAGACTAAGCAAGACATTTGTGTTAATATAACCTCCAAGGCTCAAAAAACAAGAAGATAGGAAGAAAGACAGGAAAGTATATCCTCTATAACATAATAATTATATGCATGAACTATAAGAAGCCATGGCTACCTTGCTGAACTTACACAAGAGAGACCCACTCACAGTTATTCATGGATAAATGTAAGGTTTCATGTAACCACACTCCTTACTGCAGAACTACAAATACAGAAAGGTTTCAAAAGCAATATTTGAAGACAGGAGGAGAAGAATGATGTTACAGAATTATCACTTCATTTATATGACAAAAAGATCAGTTTTCCTGTCAATGCTCTATCAAATGTTTTACAAAATAATTTTCTACTTCATTGGAAAAATTCAATTAATGATACATGATAAAATAGCTTAAAATTCATAGGTACTGGATGTAGTCAGGTGATGCAGTGTTTGCCTACTATAAAGGATGCTCTGCTCTCAACCATAGAACAACACATTGATAAGGATATACTTACTACAAGGGAGAAGTAAAAAAAAAATGACTACAAAACATTATCAGTAGAACAATTATTTTATCACATCTCTCACTAGCCAAAAGTAAGACTTGTCTGTTCACCAAGAATTTTCTGAATGCTTTCTTCACATCTTTGTTCCTCAAACTATACATTAATGGGTTCAGCATGGGGATCACTGTGGTATAAAACACAGAAGAAACCTTCTCTTCCTCCAGAGTATTACTTGAAGGAGGTTTGAAATACATGAAGGTGACTGACCTGAAGAAGATTCCCCACAGCCATAAGATGAGAGCTGCAGGTGCCAAAGGCTTTGGACCGGCCCTCTGATGAACTGATGCGAAGGATGCAGCCAAGATGAAGACATAGGAGATGGTGACCGCTAGGGTGGGAACCAAGGTGTTTATCCTGCAATGGTATATAGGAGAAGTTCTTGAGATGTGTGTTAGAGCTGGAGAGGTTGAGGAGGGGGAGAACATCACAAAAATAATGGCTGATGATGTGGGATTTACAGAAGCTCAGTTTCATCATAGCACTTGTATGTGCAATGGCAGACAAAAGGCCTAGGAGGAAGGAAACCAGAACCAACAGTGAACAAAGCCTAGATGACATGATCACATGGTACATCAACGGTCTGCAGATGGCTACATAGCGATCATATGCCATGACAGTTAGGAGGTAGCACTCAGCAACCACAAAGATCACAAAGAAAAAGAGCTGAGCCAGGCACTCAGAATAGAAGATCAAATTTTTCTTCCCAAGAAAGTTCACCAGCATTTTGGGTGTAATGACAGTGGAATAGCAGAGATCAACAAATGATAAGCTGCAGAGGAAATAATGCATGGGAGTTTGCAGCAGAGGGCTGACTGTGATGAGCAGGATCATGCCCAGGTTCCCCACTACTGTCACCACATAGATTCCCAGGAACAGGAGCAAGAGAGGCAGTAAGAGCTCCGGTTGCTCTGTTAATCCCACCAACACAAACCCAGCTGCATTAGAATGAGTTCCATTTCCCATGCTTTGAAGATTTCTGTGAAAATAAAAAATAGACTTCAGTTTACTGTTATGCCAACATAATAGTAATGAACTCATATAATACTCAACATAATGTCTGAACTCATATGCAACTAAAAATTACAGTACAGAAGAAATTTATTTCTTATCCAAGTAAAACGAAAGCTTTAAAGTGAGATTAGAAAATTGCCAAGGTATTGTTTTCATCGACATACTATGGACCACATAAGTATATCTCCTTTAATTTTCTCTCAAAGAAGTTGTGAGTTTAGATTACAAAATGATGGACATTTTACTTGCTTTGACTTTTATATTTAGAAGCAAAATAAACATTTTGTTTTATGGAGATAAAGAAGCCTTTTATAACAGGTGAAGAGAAGAAATGCCAAGTGTGTTTACTCATGCATTTAACATCATAGCTCAAGAGAGTGAGACAGTGGATTGCTGTTACTTTGAGACCAGTGTTGCCTGCATGGGGTAGAGCATCAGTTTTGGTTTTAGTGTTAAATAAATCCTTTCTAAAGAGAAAAAAATGCTAAGTCCTTCAGCCAACCAAAGTTCAATAAAATAAATCAAGCAAGAATAAGATAGACAAGATTATAGAAGGCTCTAACATCACTTCTCTTGTTTATTTACACACAGATATCTTCATGATAGCCACAAAAAAGAAAGAAATTATGAATCTTCAATCCCTCTGCACTAGAACTAGATTTTATATCAAGCTGAAAGGAAGGTAAACACACACATGTATAAAAATAGTGGGTCATTCCAAGAGGGAAAATTTCTCTCACAAATCATACTTAAGCTACTCCTCATGGATCCTTACCTTTCACCACTGCACTCTGATGGAACACAGACACCTGGGATAAAGAGATTCCTCATGCATAACCATTCTCAAGAGGATCAGCTTCTTAGTACCCTACTCATGAGGGAAAAACCATTGCTGATAACCCTTAAATCTGGTAGACAATCATTATAAGCATTTGCTCTTGAATATACTAGGAAAAATTCTACTACTATAACCTTGGCCATTCTGGTAATTGATTCCCAACTCCCGAGCTTTTGATGCTGGAAGTGAACAAATAAAATCATACGCTACATTTCTTCCTTCAAGAAACATAGTTTTCGAGTGGTGCCACAGTTTTTCCAAGGAGGAACCAGGAGATGGAAAACACACGCGCGCGCGCGCGCACACACACACACACACACACACACACGCACGCACGCACGCACGCACACACACAGATTGAGAGAGAGAGAGAGAGAGAGAGAGAGAGAGAGAGAGAGAGAGAGAGAGAGAGAGAGAGAGAGAGAGAGAGAGAGAGAGAGATGGACGGACGGACAGACAGGCAGACATACGGACAGAGCATGTGGGTGGGGTTTCCCACGTCTAATCCTTGCAGGCAGGTGGACGCAGAGACAGGAGGATGAAGTAATATTTCCTGCCTTCCAGCTGGGTCTCCACAGAGTTGCAGCAAAAGCAGTTCATACTGAAATGGAAAGGAGGAACAGGCCAGAGGCGAGGAGAAAAAAAATGTAGTCCAGGCTGGCCTCGAACTCAAGATCCTCCTGCCTCTGCCTCCTTCAGCAAATCCTACCGGTGCGCGCCACCACAACCGGCGGGATTAGTCTGCGACCCAGTCCTACTCGAATGTCCCCAGCGATGACGTGCACCTCACAAACACGCCCCCGACACACCCGCCCCGCCCGCCTGCTGCCAGGAGCCCTCCACCCTTTAAGTCATACCATGGAATTTTCTCATTCACATGTTTTCATGTGCTTACAGTTCATTTATTTCATTCTATCAGTTTTGTTCATATAGATAACACTGGATAATAATACAATCAGAGAGAGCTTCCCTCAGAGGACCCCACTCATCTCTACAAAACTATTATTTTTATGATTGATTTCAATAAAGATTTATTTTCTTGAATTATGCATAACACAGTTATC
Source organism: Mesocricetus auratus (assembly GCF_017639785.1). Classification (NCBI taxonomy): domain Eukaryota; kingdom Metazoa; phylum Chordata; class Mammalia; order Rodentia; family Cricetidae; genus Mesocricetus; species Mesocricetus auratus. The sequence goes on along the minus strand of NW_024429203.1, from coordinate 17,899,528 downwards.
AATAACAATGATGACTGTTATATTAAAAATGATGTGTTATTATTCAGATAAATTCTCATAACAATTTCTTAATGTTGTATGAACTTTAAGGAATATTAGCGCTTGAGAAAACCTGCAAATGTGAGATCTTTAAAGGCTTAATCTTATTGCAAAACCTTCATCTGAGTTTATAAGGTAAATAGTATAACAAATATTTAAAAATATTTAAGGGAAATTATTTTTATGACCAAGTTACTGAAGGAAAAATAATTCTCAGTAATTGCAACAGGAAAAGTAAAGTGAATCACTTCTTCTGACAACAAAACACAATATGTTCATTGTACCTGCAACAAAACTAAGCCATTTGATTTGGGGTCTATATGAACCAAATAAGAGAAGATGGCTTTAGACAACAGATCCTTTTCATCTCTGGGATCCCCAGAGTGCCAGGACCAGTTCCCTAATCCTTTGCTAATTAGAACCTTACTCTCCTCTTTTACTACCATAAACAGTTAGCAAGCACTCCATAAATGTTTATGTGTTCAATTAATAAAAACTGTTGCACTATCATATTACTTCTTTTAATAAATGCTTTTTGGAATGATTTATTTCATATATATATATATAATTTCCCCTGTTGCTTTCATCCCTCTAAACCCTCATAAGTACACCACCATTTTGTCTTAGGAAGCCATAGACTCTATTTTTCATCAGTTGTTCTTACACAGAGCCAGTGAATTCATGGATCTTGAAGGAGAACTTCCAACTGCTACACCACCAATATATTAAACTACATTCTAAATATTTTGCTAAGGACCCACAATCTACTTCAGGCATCTCATAAATTTCTGTAACTCCAGCTCCAAAGCATCTAATATCATCTTTATTCCAAAAGCACACACACATGCCCAGAGTGCATATTCTCACACATATATAGACATTTACACATACACACACACACACACACACACACTCAAATAAATAGATACAAGGCCTCTATCTGTCTGTCATTTGCACCCACAAGAGGAAAGCAGTTACAGGAGGAAACACAAGACACACATTGTGTGGAAACAAAATGTTTGAAATGACAAGTCACCTACAACTTGGACATTGCAAGGGTTTGGGGGAGTGCTGAGGATTCTAAAACAAAATTCAGATTTCCTAGAAATGAAAAAACAAAATATTTGTCTAGCTTTAACAGAGACTCTCTGTGGACTCTGCCTACATTCTCTTTCACCACTCTTGGTATACACAAATACAAGTGTTTCATAGAAGGCTGAGTGTATCAGGACTCTGTAACGTTTGTAAGAGCATGACTAAGTCTCATCATGAAATGATTTTTTTTTATTCTTGGCATGTTTCAAGAAAACACGAATGGATGTCAAAGAAATTGATTAAACTTCTTCCATTTATAATACGAATGCCAAGACTTTGAAATGATAGCTCATTTTTTATTACAGACTATGAGAGAGACATTTGAGAAAATTGTTGAAGAAGCTGTGCAGTAAGGGAGACAAGTTGTATGGATAGGAACAGAAATCAGGCAAAGGAAAAGAAATTCAAGACATGTTGACAACTGAAAAGAGATGGTCCTTGCTGATGAAATAAATTCTTAGTTCACCATGAGTAATTTGCCATCCCTCCCAAAGTCCACAAAAAATTGGTGACTGTCTGTGTTATCCCTTGCACAGAAAAGAATAGCATTGGAAGTACATATGGTATTACAGATGTATTTGTATCTAAGCCTTTGTCTGTCACTTCTTTGACAGAATGGGTACTTGCTGCAGCACTTTCTTCAGAGAACATTGTACTTCCTTATTTCTCAGGCTATATATCAAAGGATTCAGCATGGGTGTGACCCGGTTATTCAAGACCTGAACAGCTGCATTAAGCCAGGGATTTGGAGTAGGCTGGAGGTATATGAGGACCACTGGCATGAAGGCGAGGAGGATAGCAGTGATTGGGCACTGCAGGTGGAGAAGGCTCTATGCTGCCCCTCAGCAGATGGGATCCATAGAATGGAGCAGAGGATGCAGCTGTAGGAGGTGAGGATGAGGAAGAAGAAGCTGAGGGGCATCAGGACCACACTGATGAGCCCCACCATCTCCAGGGCTGATGTGTCTGCACAGGCCAGCTTTAGCATAGCAGGGACATCACAGAAGTAATAGTCCACCTCATTGGGACCACAGTATGGCAACTGGAAAGTGAGAGTGGTCAGAAAGGTAGCTTGAATAGAGCCAAAAAATGATGTCCCTATTGCCAGGAAAGCACACACTCTGTGGTTCATTATTATTCAGTTCGTTGGGGAGTGGAACATGGTTATAAAGTGGTCATGGGCCATGACCCTGTACAGGAAAATTTCAGTGCAACCCAGGAATGGTGGAAGAGCTGGCACACAAAGCTGCCTGAAGATGGCTCTGCTGTTTCCTGAGAGGTCGAACAACGTCTGGGGAGAAGTCTCCAAAGGAAAACGAATGTCACACAGGGACAGATGGCAGAGGAAGAAGTACATGGGGGAGTGAAGCCGAGTGGAAGAGATGATTATGAGGAGTATGGGCAGGTTGTCCACCAGGGTGAAGCTGTAGAAAAACACTCACAGGACAAAGCATCGTATTGTTTCCAGACCCTCTGTATGTGGGATGCCCATCAGTATACCCTGAGTCACTATAGAGAGATTCCTCATAGATTTGAGATTGCCTAGGTTCAAAACAGAACACAGATTTCCAATACACATATAACAAATACTGAAGGCAAATCATGAAATTCTCTCATGCATGTGTTGATTTCATTTTCAACAAAACACTCTTATTAACGCAGCAAATCTACATGGAGAAAAATAAACATGAACAGTATAACTGTTGACTTTAATTTTTACAGAGTTGAACTATGGTCCCTATGAACTTGGTTTGCCAAAGATTATATTTAATTTGTTAGGTAAAAAATAATTCACATTATTAAATACATTGTTAAGTAAAATACAGCAGAAATGGTTAAGGAGGTGAACTCCCAAAGACATCCCATTCCTTTTGTAGATTTGCTCCTGTAATATAGCAGTTTTTGTTAAAAATGAAACCACCATATGAATGAGAAAATTCCATGGTATGTCTTCAATATTTGGTATGTGTTTCCCATCATGGGAAAATGGGAAGGAGCTGTGAGGAATAGAGAAAAAGGAAACCATAATCAGGGTAACTTATATGGGAAAACACTTATTTTCAGAAATATAAATTTAAAAAATAAAAGGGCCCATGTGTGATTCAGGGTCTCAGATAGTGAGGGACGAGTATTTTAATTTTGAGTCACTAGGCTATACAGCAATACTCTACCTCAAAAACAACAACATAGCTATAAAGAGTATCAGAGAAGGATGAAAGTGGAGGGAATTTGTGTCTAATGGTAAGATGACTATTGTCTAAATATATTGATGAAGGCAAATCTTTGAAAGCAAAGCGTATCTGGTTTTGACCTTGGGAGAGAGCATGCACTCATCTGACTCAGCCATGTAGTAGTGAAGCCTAGATTGCCTCCCTCAAGGCCTCTCAAAATGTAAACAGCAGTTTTGTTGATGTTTCTGTTGTTTTGTTTTGTTTTTAAGTTGTTCAGGCCAAACAATATAAGATTCTTTATGCATAAAGAAAATCAAAATCATCTGAGTCCAAAACAGGCAACTGACATATGAATTAATTTTGTATCTTCATAGGGAACTTGGGACCTCTTAAGAACTTTATTTCCAGCCATCATTACTCTTGGGACAGATAGTAACAGGAGCCCCAGAAATCATTCTTATGAACTGTTCTTAAATGCTGGGGACTCTAGGGTGTTGGCGTAGGTACGAGCGTTTTCTATTCCTAATAGGTACAGTGTCCCAGAAGATCACATAAAAGCTCCTTGTGACAACACATTCATGCTAATGTCTCCTGGGAAGCTACATGCCATCTTCCTCAGGACACTGATAGTTTGTTCTGTTAGATGAACATTGATAAACCACTGGAGCAAAAAATGTAATGCTAACCTTTGTGCCTAATGTGGTAAGAAAGCAGGAGACACTGCTTTGAATGTCATACTTATTATCTGGCTTATGATAAAGAGAACTAGAAATTTCCAAGAACATTGCTTTCTGTGCAGGACCCAGGTAAGGGCACAGTTTCATTTATGGCACCAGTCTGCTAAACAGAGAGTTGGCGTACCAGCCATGTTAACTCACATGTAGTAGTACCTCAGCTGTACCTGGAAGAATTAGTTTCTTTATTCTCTCCAGTAGATGATGTTTTCTTCTCTCTTTTCCTGGCATCTTTTCTTGTTAAGTTTTCATGACTGGGTGACACAATGTAAAGGAGTGAACTCCAGTCTAAATTTAACCAACTCTGGTACAGAGAAGATCACTGGGGTTTTCATGACTCTAAGATTGTCATTTCCTTAAGCACTTCTATAGGATGAATGTACTAGGGTCTCTGTATCTTGTTCATTAACCTGCACATATCTCCCAGAGAAAGCAAGCAAGGGTAAATCACACTTAAGTACAGCATTCCTAGGTAAACATAAATTCCTGCTACCTTGTTAATGTTGGAGTATTCTTCTCAGACCATGAGGAGAGATATCATTAATCCATGCAGCACAAATATCCCATCTTTGTGTCCTCCTGGCTTCAGCATGTTTAGGTAGACTACACTGTGCAAGATAAAGTGTCTTCAATGTCATAATTGTTTTCAGGCCTGCAGAATGCTGCTTGTTTCTTCTAACCTTACTCTGAATTTTAAAATTGAGAAAGTGTATAAAAGTCAAATAGTTTCAGATGTTAATACATTGTTATCAATCTCATCTAGGTGAAGAGTTAGAATGAAGGAGCAATGCACGAATCTCTATCCCTAATGTCAAGCTGGTACATTTTCACATCTCCATAATGTATGAACATGCTCATGTTTAAAAATATATATGAAATATTGATTACTGTTTTATGTATTGAATATTTACATTCATGGCTTTAGTTGAACATGTGGATTCTTAGAACGTTGCACAGTCATTCTCCCTTCACATTAAAAGTCATTAAATGTCTTGTCCAACAGGTCAAACTGATTAGCAAAAGTCAAATATGATATCAAGACTATATTGATGCTGAATCTATAATTTCAGCTTTTAATGTAATTTAAATTTTTGTTATCAAAATGATTTTGGAAGTACTGAGTTTATGAAGATGGCCAGCTATATATGCCAGTGGACTATTAGGTGATTTCAATGCACACATGATCACTCTGACTGTCAAAGTAAATGGAAACGCTCATTTGAAATCAAAATACAAATATCTTCATTTTTTAATGTCTTTACAGATGATCTTGAGATTTTAGTGTGTAAAATGAAACTCAAAGCTGTTCTCATAAGGGGTTCTTTCCTTTTAAGGATGCTTTGGGAGAATGTTCTTACATTTTTATCCAAATATTTAATATCGCTTCTGATAAACTCTAGTAATGAAAAAATCTAGTTTTCCCCAGTTCTAATTATTTTACAAATTAGATAAAATGCTATGACAAAGTACTCTTTGTTACAATTGTTCTATCAATGTGTTATACTCTCTAGGATGAGCTCCAGTCTCAGGTTTATCCCTTTAAGGGGACCCCATGCTCTTCCTCTTTCACATCATTGTAATTCCCCTTTATGGCAAGATTCAGAAATCTGGACCTCTTTTGATGTCTGAAAAATTCATATTGGCACTCTCTCATGCCACTAGCTTGTGATGAGTTAGATAACTAACTTCAGGAAAATATCAACCATTTCTAGTATAAACTATAAACTACTGAAGGGTTGCTGTAGAATCATATACACTGAACTAAAATCCTAAACCTACTCTTATATTACCTGAACCTGGATTTCAACATTAGAAACACACAATCATACCAGGGTTTTAATGAATTCAATGTCATAGTGATTGCAAAGCACATGGAAACATCAAGTAGTGTGTGATGATGAAGGAGGTAGGAAAGAGGGATGTGTAGAAGAAGATATGGGAGGAGGTTAAAGACCATTTCCAGCTGCCTCTTCTATCTTTATCCCAACAAAACACACTGTCATTCAAATTGTCTCCATCCAAAAAAAAATTCATACTTGGAAAAACTGTGGCATCACTGGAAAGCTTTGTTTCTTGAAGGAAGAAATGTAGCGTATGATATTATTTGTTCAGTCCAGCATCATATGCATGGCAGGGGGGAATCAATTACTAGAATGACCAAAGTTATAGTAGTAGAGTTCTTCCTAGTATATTGAAGAGCAAACGCTTATAATGATTGTCTATCAGCTTTAACGGTTATCAGCAATGGTTTTTTTACCTCATGAGTAGGGTACTAAGAAGCTGATCCTCTTGATAATGGTTATGCATGAGGAATCTCTTTATCCCAGGTGTCTGTGTTTCACCAGAGTGCAGTGGTGAAAGGTAAGGATCCATGAGGAGTAGCTTAAGTATGATTTGAGAGAGAAATTTTCCTTCTTGGAGTGACCCACTATTTTTATACATGTGTGTGTTTACCTTCCTTTCAGCTTGATATAAAATCTAGTTCTAATGCAGAGGGATTGAAGATTCATAATTTCTTTCTTTTTTGTGGCTATCATAAAGATATCTGTGTGTAAATACACAAGAGAAGTGATGTTAGAACCTTCTATAATCTTGTCTATCTTATTCTTGCTTGATTTATTTTATTGAACTTTGGTTGGCTGGATAACTTAGCATTTTTTCTCTTTAGAAAGGATTTATTTAGCACTAAAACCAAAACTGATGCTCTACCCCATGCAGGCAACACTGGTCTCAAAGTAACAGCAATCCACTGTCTCACTCTCTTGAGCTATGATGTTAAATGCATGTGTAAACACACTCGGCATTTCTACTCTTCACCTGTTATAAAAGGCTTCTTTATCTCCATTAATCAAAATGTTCACTTTGCTTCTAAATACAAAAGTCAAAGCAAGTAAAATGTCCATCATTTTGTAATCTAAACTCACAACTTCTTTGAGAGAAAATTAAAGGAGATATACTTATGTGGTCCACAGTATATAGATGAAAACAATACCTTGGCAATTTTCTAATCTCACTTTGAAGCTTTGGTTTTACTTGGATAAGACATACATTTCTTCTGTACTGTAATTTTTAGTTGCATATGAGTTCAGACATGTTATGTTGGCATAATAGTAAACTAAAATCTATTGTTTATTTTCACAGAAATCTTGAAAGAATGGGAAATGGAAATCATTCTAATGCAGCTTGGTTTGTGTTGGTGGGATTAACAGAGCAACCGGAGCTCTTACTGCCCCTTTTTCTCCTGTTCCTGGGAATCTATGTGGTGACAGTAGTGGGGAACCTGGGCATGATCCTGCTCATCACAGTCAGCCCTCTGCTGCAAACTCCCATGTATTATTTCCTCTGCAGCTTATCATTTGTTGATCTCTGCTATTCCACTGTCATTACACCCAAAATGCTGGTGAACTTTCTTGGGAAGAAGAATTTGATCTTCTATTCTGAGTGCCTGGCTCAGCTCTTTTTCTTTGTGATCTTTGTGGTTGCTGAGTGCTACCTCCTAACTGTCATGGCATATGATCGCTATGTAGCCATCTGCAGCCCATTGATGTACCATGTGATCATGTCATCTAGGCTTTGTTCACTGTTGGTTCTGGTTTCCTTCCTCCTAGGCCTTTTGTCTGCCATTGCACATACAACTGCTAGGATGAAACTGAGCTTCTGTAAATCCCACATCATCAGCCATTATTTTTGTGATGTCCTCCCCCTTCTCAACCTCTCCTGCTCTAACACACATCTCAAGAACTTCTCCTATATACCATTGCAGGAATAAACACCTTGGTTTCCACCCTAGCGGTCACCATCTCCTATGTCTTCATCTTGGCTGCATCCTTCGCATCAGTTCATCAGAGGGCCGGTTCAAAGCCTTTGGCACCTGCAGCTCTCATCTTATGGCTGTGGGGAATCTTCTTTGGGTCAGTCACCTTCATGTATTTCAAACCTCCTTCAAGTATACTCTGGAGGAAGAGAAGGTTTCTTCTGTGTTTTATACCACAGTGATCCCCATGCTGAACCCATTAATGTATAGTTTGAGGAACAAAGATGTGAAGAAAGCGTTAGGCAGATTTTTGGTGTGGAGATAAGTTTTATTGTTGGTAATCAATAGATGGGGAATAGAATAATTCTTTCCTTTCATTTTTAATTCTTCCTTGTAACACATAACCATATCTATGTTTGTTGGCTTGTGCTGCACCTGCTGCGCAGCCTGTATCCCAGAATGTAGTGAGGTTGTCAGCATAGATGACACAGAGACAGGTCGGTTGCGTTAAGAAAACTTTATACTCCCCAAATCGGCTTAGGAGAACTTCCCAAGAAAAACACTTCCCTTCAGAAAGACTTCTGCCATTCATATACACACAAATCTCCAACAGAGCTCTCACACACCTCTCACACCCCTCGCACCCTCCTGGCTGGTGGTTAAATCTCTGGCACCAGAATCGGAAAACAGCAGGGAGTAGCTAGCCATTGAGAAGATCAAAGTCATGGTGTTTCAGTGAGCAAGCCCTTATCAGAGCCCTATCAGGAGTTTATGGCACTGAATTGTTTTCAGTAAGCAGGTTTTCAGTAAACATTGTCTCTCAGCTGCCTGCTCCCAGGCTGATGGAGGGGTGGGTTTCCGGCCAGGGTCTGTGATCCCCACAGGATTGTGATTGACCTCATAGCAACCTGTGTATTAGGCATGTACTATGTCACAGAGATACATCAAGTATCTGTACTTTTCAAAATGTTTTTCATTGTGTTGTTTTTTCAAATTTTCCAATAAGATGGAAAAATTATAGGTAAAACATGTATTACTACTTTGATAGGAAAATGGATCTGTTTCTGTTTCATATAAATGAAGTGATGATTTAAATTATTCTCTAACATCACTTTTCTCATCCAAATGTTCAGTAGTTGTTAAACCTTCCATAACCTTTCATTATCTCTAGGTCAGCTGTAGAGATGTGGTCCCATTTACTATTCCACTCTCCATGAGTAACTATGAGTGGGCCACTCAGTAGACGTATAGCCTCAGTAGAAGTGGTCATAGCTTGTTTTGTTACATGGATACAATGATTGTGTTATGGATGTACATTCACTCTTTCTCCTCTCTTCTACCTCTTACATTCATTCTGCCCCTCATCTGCAATGATTCTTGACCCTTAGATAGTATAGTAGTCCAAATACCTTGTTTAGGCTTCAGATCTTATCATTTATTCTCATCATCCCAGTGGGCTATGCATCTCTATTAATTGTTAAGTGTAAACAGAAGCTTCTCTCATTGATATTGAGGATAGAATGTGCCTAAGGGTATAAACATAAGTATTTAGATAGAAAATTGTAACCATCTCACTTTAGGTATTTATTGGTAGTAATTTCCTCTCTCAGAACTGATGTATAGAGTACAGAGTTGGGCCCTCACTATCTTTTGTTTTGTCAGCATGGAACCAATCAGAAACAAACACATAACTCCAATAACAAGGACACAGATATTTCTGAACATAACTAGAAGACAGAAATCAATACACACAAATATGAAGAGGAGATTAGTAGGGGAAACAAGAGTAGACATGAGAGGGAAGGAGAGGAGAGAGACTAGAGTTAAGAACAATCAAAATACAAAGTTCATGATACAGCATATGGGACTGTCAAAATAGAAATTTTATTTTTCAAAAGGAAAATGTGCAATGTGAGAGGCACTCACCTGGTCACAAATATAGAATGTTCAGAAACTTAGAACTGGATCCTATGTCCATTCATTGATCATTGACAGGACAAGACAAATTAATAAGGAAATCAAGAGAAACGTATGAAAAAACAGTAGCAGAATAATTGGCAATTCTGACAACATGTTCTGCTCAATGTGTTTTAAAACTCCTTTCTACTGAGAATATACAAGATCACTTGAATTCCATTTGCCCCTTGACTTTGCAAGTCAGTATCTCCTTATACCAAGACAAGGTAAAGGAACTGTGCCCTCAACCCATCATGATTTAGTATTAAATATAAATTGTTATTCAAAAATTGTGACAGGGTAATGGGGGAAGTCCTGTGTATATGTCAATAAAGCACTGTTGGCCAGTAGGGAAGCAAGATAGGTGGGACTAGGAGTCGAGGAGTATGGTGGGAAGGAGAAACACAGGGAAGTCAAGATGTAACTGCCATGGGGTAGGAAGCCTGGAAACTTCTCCAGTAAGAGAAATACTTAGATTAACAATTATGGGGTAAGTACTTAAGTCAGAGCTAGCCAGTAAGAAACAAGCAAGGCCAACAGCTTCATAATTAATATAGCCTCCTGTGTGTTTATTGGGACTGATGCGGCTCTGGAACCAGGCTGGCTGGAAGGCTTCTCTCTACAGCAGGGTATACATTATGTTCTTTGCACATGGTACAATAATCAAGCCATTTTATTTGGTGCCTACATGAAGCATGTAGGACAAGATGACCTCAGAAGTTCGGGCCTTGCTTCCTGTTAGTCTCCTCAGAGTGGCAGTATGGGGACCCAAGCCTCTGTCACTATCTTATCTAGAGACCAAGGACTGCCTAAATGTTTACATATTCAATAAATAGATAACTTTGTTTCTAACATATTTCTTCTTTATATAAATACTTTGTGGAAATGTTTTTCTTTTTGCCAGTATATTATGTTTATATCGTTTCTCTTTCCTGCTCTCTTTCTAGCTCATACCAGCTATTTTTCATTAATTGTTCTTACATAGTGCTAGTGAAGTCATGGACCTTGGAGAATAACTTATAATTGCCACTTTACTACACCAAAACAATATTTAACTACATTATAAATAGTTTTACTTATATACAGAGGCGGTTAGTCTTTGGATAAGGTCGAGGTCAGGGCGGTTCCCATGGGCAAGCCTTTTCCAGGAACTTATTGCCCCGGGCATTGTATTGTTTTTAGTAAACATGTTTTTAGTAAACATTATCTTACAGCTGCCTACTCCCAGGCTGATGGGGAAGTGGGTCTCTGCTCAAGGTCTGGTGTCCCCACACATATTGTGTTTTGTCTAAGGCCATCTTCTCTTATTTGGTTCATATAGACCCCAATTAAAATGGCTTGATTATTTTAAAATATTTTCAAATATTTTATACTATTTTCCTTATAAACTTAGATGAAGGTTTTGCAATACATTAAGCTTTTAAAGATGCCACATTTGCAGGTTTTCTCAAGCGCTAATATCCCTTAAAGTTTATATAACAATAAGAAATTATTAGGAGACTTTTATCTGAATAATAACACATCATTTATAATATAACAGATTCATCATTGTTATTGATAACTATATTTATGCATAATTCAAGAAAATAAATCTTTATTAAAATCAATCATAAAATAATACCCATAGTCAATAGTTTTGTAGAGATGAGTGGGGTCCTCTGAGGGAAGCTCTCTCAAATTGTATTATTATCCAGTGTTATCTATAGGAACAAAAGTGATAGAATGAAATAAATGAACTGTAAGCACATGAAAACACTTTGTATCTTTATTACTGAGGACAGCAAATTTAAAATCATAAACTATGCATACATTAGGTCCAGTTCAATGAAAATTATATGTGAAATCACATGCTTGCTTCACATGTCAATCCCAGCTTCCTTTCCCACCTCTCCTCCTTGTCCCTCCACCAGTCTCCCCCAACCCCCCACCCAATCCCCACATCATTCCCCAGGGACGGTGAGGCCCTCCATGGGGGGGATCTCCAGAGTCTGTCATTTCATCCAGGGACGGACCTAGGCCCTTCCCCATGTGTCCAGGATGAGAGAGCATCACTCCATGTGGAATGGGCTCCCAAAGTTCAGACAGACAGACAGAGCATGTGGGTGGGGTTTCCCACGTCTAAACCTTGCAGACAGGTGGAGGCAGAGACAGGAGGATGAAGTAAAATTCCATGCTAGCCAGCTGGGTCTCCACAGTGTTGCAGCAAAAGTAGTTCATACTGAGATGGAAACACGAAACAGACCAGAGGCGCGGAAAAAAAAATTGTAGTCCAGGCTGGCCTCGAACTCAAGATCCTCCTGCCTCTGCCTCCTTCAGCAAATCCTACCGGTGCGCGCCACCACAACCGGCGAAAGTAAATTGCGACACAGACGTACTCGAATGTTCACAGCGATGATGTGCACCTCACGGACACACCCCCGACAGTGGCGCCCCGCCCGCCTGCTGCCCGACTCCCGCCTCCCTCCACACTTGCTCTCAGGCCCGGACACTCACAAGAAACTCGCGATCCACAAACCCTCAACACCTCCCCACTAACAACAGCAGCAGCCGCTTGCCCTTCACACACACGCACACGCATACACACACGCACACACACACGCACCGCCCGCACCGCCAGCACCGCCGGCCTCCGACCTCCCACAGATCCCGACCCCCTCACGCCAGTCGCCCTACACCCGCCGCCCCTTCTTCCACGCTCACTGCCCCGCCCGGGACTCCAAGTCCCCGACCCCTGGCGGACGGCCGGGACCCACACTCACCGCCGACCAGCGCCCCGTCCTCCCATTTGCCGCCGCTCAGTCCCGCGCGCTGGCCCGCTCGCCGCCCCCTTCACTGTCCACCTAAAGCCACCGCTCGGGCCCCAACCCTCTGCCACCCTGCCCGCTCGCGGACCGCCTCCCTCTACTCGCTGCTCCTCCCGCTCCTGCCCTGTCGCCGTCCATACTCACTTGGCAGCCCGCCATTGGGCAAAGCTCGCCAAGCACCGGTCCCCGACCCCGCAGCGAGATGGCTGCTCTGCGAGCTCGGCCCTTCCTCGCTGGGGACGGATCTACAGCCTAACCAAGGCCTTAAACTCTGGATGTCACTGAGCTTCTTCTCTACGGGCCCTCAGAGCACCTGAGCTCAAGCCCTCACACAACACACGCACCCCGCCCTCTGACAGTGCTCCCCGCCTCCTGGACTGAGCCCGTGGGCAAGGTGGGCGCACTCAGTTCCTCATCCTGTAGGTTCCCTGGCCACCCGTGACTTCAGGTTTACCATGCAACAAGTAGTGTTTGCATGGCTGCATGGCTGCATGGCTGCGTGGCTGCATGGCTGCGTTAACGGGTTTGAGTATGGACGAGTGGTTGTCTAGGACCTGGGCACCCTGCTAGGGCTTCAGGCAGCAGGCGGGCGGGGCACGAATGTCGGGGGTGTGTCCTGGAGGTGCACGTCATCGCTGTGGACATTCGAGTATGACCGTGTCGAACCGTTTTCTCGCCGGTTGTGGTGGCGCGCACCGGTAGGATTTGCTGAAGGAGGCAGAGGCAGGAGGATCTTGAGTTCGAGGCCAGCCTGGACTACACTTTTTTTTCTCCTCGCCTCTGGGCTGTTCCACGTTTCCATCTCTGTATGAACTCAGTAATATGATAGAACAACAGTTTTTATTTAATGAACACATAAACATTTCTCCTCGCCTCTTGGCTGTTCCACGTTTCCATCTCAGTATGAACTCAGTAATATGATAGAACAACAGTTTTTATTTAATGAACACATAAACATTTATGGAGTGCTTGCTAACTGCTTAGGGTAGTAAAAGAGGAAAGTAAAGTTCTAATTAGCAAAGTATTAGGGAACCAGTCCTGGTACTCTGGGGATCCCAGAGAGGAAAAGGATTTGTTGTCTAAAGCCATCTGAGAAAAAGCAAAATAAGAGGTTATTTGGATCATATAGACCCCAAATAAAATGGCTTAATTTTGTTGCAGGTACAATGAACATATTGTGTTTTGTTGTCAGAAGAAGTGATTCAGTTTACTTTTCCTGTTGCAATTTCTGAGCATTATTTTTCCTTCAGTAACTTGGTCATAAAAATTTTTCCATTAAATATTTTTAAACATATGTTAAACTGTTTTCCTCATAAACTTAGATGAAGCTTTTGCAATACATTAAACCTTTAAAGATCACACATTTGCTGCTTTTCTCAAGCACCTATATGCCTTAAAGTTTCTATAACAATAAGAAATTATTATGAGACTTTTATCTGAATAATAAAACATCATTTATAATATAACAGATTCATCCTTGTTATTGATACTATGTTTATGTATAATTCAAGAAAATAAATCTTTCTTGAAATCAATCATAAAAATCATACCCATAGTCAATAGTTTTGTAGAGATGGGTGGGGTCCTCTGAGTGAACCTCTCTCTGATTGTAATATTATCCAGGGTTATCTATAGGAACAAAAATGATAGAATGAAATAAATGTACTGTAAGCACATGAAAACACATTTTGTTTGTTTATCACTGAGAAAAACAAATTAAAAAACAAACTATGCATACATTAGAGCCAGTACAACGAAAAGTATGAAATCACATTTTGGCTTTAAAATATATCAACTATAGCATATATATATGTATATAATTTAAATTAGAAACATGCTTGCTTCACATGTCAATCCCAGCTTCCTTTCCCACCTCTCCTCCCTGGTCCCTCCACCAGTCTCCCCCACCCAATCCCCACACCGTTCCCTAGGGAGGGTGAGGCCCTCCATGGGGGGATTTCCAGACTATGTCATTTCATCCAGGGAAGGACCTAGGCCCTTCCCCATGTGTCCAGGCTGAGAGAGCATCGCTCCATGTGGAATGGGCGACCAAAGCTCATTCCTATGCCATGTTAAACAATGATCTGCTTTCCAAGACCACAGAGATTGCTGAGGCCTCGTCAGTGAAACTACATTCAGGGAGTCTGGATCAGTCTCCTGCTGGGCTCTCAGCCATCTATCTGGGGTTCAAGAGCTCCTGCTTTTCCGGTCAGTGGTCTTTGTGGGTTTCACCAGCACAGTGTTGACCTCTTTGCTCATAACTCTTCCATCTCTGTCACTGGGTTCCAGGAGTTCAGTTCAGTGTTTAGCTGTGGGTATCTGACTCTGCTTCCATCAAGCACTGGATGAAGGTTCTAGGATGGCATATAAGGTAGGTATCAATCTTATCATCAGTGAGGGGCTATTCAGGTGTTCTCTCAGCTATTGCTTAGTTTGCCAGGTGGAGTTATCCTTGTAGATCTCTGGAAATCTCACTAGTGTCAGCTCTCTCCTCAAGCCTTTAATGACTCCATCTATTAAGGTATCTCTCATCCTGCTCTACTCTATTCTCATCCTGGCTCAACCTTCCTTATCCCCCATGTCTTCTTCTACCACCAGAGACCCTATACCAGGAAGACCTGCACATCCCAACTGTAACTTTTATCCATAACTGTTCAAAGTTTAAAAGTTACCTGATTCAGAAGTAGATTTGCAGTTTGAGGGAGGGATAAAAGCTCACTTAACACAATATACAAGCATTTCAGCTAGATATTTGTGTAAATTAAATAATATATGATCATAAAAGTATCAAACTGTTAGCAAATTCATTTATTGTAGACTAAAAATCCCCAACTGATCAACAAAATTAAGTGAGTAGATTTTGATAAATCTATGTGATAGTATTCTCAACAATAAAATGGATTTATATATAAATATTTAAATGGTTACCTTGAATAAAGAGAAACTAAGAACACATTAATAAAATATCTATTTATATGAAATGGTACAAATGCCAATCACCAGTCTTCTGTGGCAATGTGAAAGTCAGCTACTGTCTATAGGAAGACAAATGTAAAAAGAAGAGTCATGAAACATAATCAGCTCTTTGTTATTTTGATTGCAGCACAGTTTTCAGACGTTATAATTGTGTCAAAAGTTATCTTGTCCTCTTACAGATGTGAAGTTTCATATCCTTCAATTTCCCCTGGGTAATTCTGATCATGAGATGTTTCACTAAAGTAAATAATTATTGGTGACAACCATAAAAATTATTATGGGGTTTTTGTTAATGCTTAGTCAAATTTCGAATTGCTTGTGAATACTAGTATCTTTAAATGTTATGTCATTCTCTTCATGTATTAACTTTTCAGATGTTCAGGTCTACACCTGGACCCACTGGAAACATTTTATAATTTCCCTCAGGTCAGCTCCTCACTCTTTTTGCTCAGTGCATGCATATATATTAGTTCCTCCGCATTGCTCTGCAGTGGGATTTATTTCTTATAGATAGATGTGATTTATATTAATTTCTGAATGTTAATTTACCACTCAATGCCTTATTGAAGTCTCAGGTTGGTTTTGTTACAGGTACTCTAAGCATTTTTGGATTAAGGTATTTTATCATCTACAATGAAAGATAGTGATTCTCCTGTTTCTAATTGTTGCCCTCTGTCTCAGCTGCCTCACTACCGCGGACTCTGACTGATGACACCCTAGGCGAGTTGGGGTGACCACTTCAGCAAGAAAAGATCTCAAAACTTCAAGGGGAGTCAGGAGGAACCAGGAGATGGAAAACGCACACACACACACACACACACACACACACACACACACACACACACACACACACACACACACACAGACACACGAGAGAGACAGAGACAGAGAGAGAGACAGAGAGACACAGAGGCACAGAGACAGAGAGACAGAGAGACAGAGGCCGACTGAAAGGGAGGGCCAGAGAGAGTGAGACAGACAGGCAGACAGACAGACAGACAGAGCATTTGGGGTGGGGTTTCCCACGTCTAATCCTTGCAGGCAGGTGGACTCAGAGACAGGAGGATGAAATAAAATTTCCTGCCTGCCAGCTGGGTCTCCACAGTGTTGCAGCAAAAGCAGTTCATACTGAGATGGAAAGACGGAACAGGCCAGAGGCGAGGAGAAAAAAAAGTGTAGTCCAGGCTGGCCTCGAACTCAAGATCCTCCTGCCTCTGCCTCCTTCAGCAAATCCTACCGGTGTGCGCCACCACAACCGGCGAAAGCAGCTTGCGACAGAGTCCCACTCGAATGTCCCGAGTAATGACGTGCACTCCACGGACACGCCCCCCGACACTTGCGCCCCGCCCGCCTGGGGCCTGAAGCCTGCTGCTGTCCACTCTTGCTCTCAGGCCCGAACACTCACAAGAAACTCGCGATCCACAAACTCTCAACATCTCCTCACAAACAACAACAGTAGCTGCTTGCCCTTCACACACACACAGCATTTTGGTGCAATGACAGTGGAATAGCAGAGATCAACCTATGATAAACTGCAGAGGAAATAATACAAAAAAGGAGAATTTTCTGACAGGTGAAGAGTAGAAGTGCTGAGTGTGTTTGCTCATGCATTTATCATCACAGCCCAAGGAGCTGAGACAAAGGATTGCTGTTGCTTTGAGAGCAGATTGATTGCATGGAGTATAGCGTCAAAGTTGGTTTGAGTAAAACTCTTTCTGAAAACAAACAACAAGAAGCAAGCTAACTGATTCAACAAAACAAAAGTCCAATAAAATTAATCAAGTAAGAATAAAAGGAGACAATATTTTGGAAGATTCTAGCATTGTTTCTCTCTTTTTTTTAAATACATGGTAGCTTCAAAATATCCACAAAAATGAAACTATAAGTTTTCCATTCCACTGCACTGGAAACGGATTTATATCCTGCTGGACAGAAGGTAGATATGCATGTGTGTAGAAATAGTGAGTCTTTCCAAGATGGAAAATCACTCTCACCAAAAATACCTAAGCAACTCCTCCTGGATCCCTATGATGTTGTTGAAAGCTGAGGACACAGCTGTTTTCCCACTGTGCTCTGGTGGAACACAGACACTTGGAATATAGAGTTTCCTCCTGCTTAACCATTCTCAAGAGTGTCAGCTGCTTAGTACCCTACTCATGAGTTAAAAAGCCATCACTGATAATTCTGACATCTGATAGACAATCATTATAAGACAGGGACATTTGCTGTTGAACATACTAGGAATAATTCTGTTATTATAGCCTTGGCCATTCGAGTAATTAAGTCCTACAGTGCTTTTGAGCCTGAATCTGAACAAATAAAAACATATGCCATATTTCTTCCCTCAAGAAACATCACTATCCAGTGATGTCACAGTTTTTCCAAGTAGGAAATGTGTTTTTTTGATGGAGCTAATTTGAATGGCAGTGTGTGTTGTTAGGGTATATTTAGAATGGGCCACTGGAGATAATTAGTAACCTCTTTACATCACCTCTGCTTGTATGCCTCCCTCTTTTCTAACTCCTTCTTCATCACACATTATATGCTGTTTCCATGTGCTTTACCTACATTGTGACATTGAATTCTCAAAAGAACAACCTAAATGTCTATTCATTTCTGATGTATAAATCCAGGATCCAATGATTTGAGTGTTTAGGATTTGAGTTCTGAGTATACGGATTGAGAACAATTTACGTGAGTCATGATTTATATTTTACTGACATTTGTCATCTAAGTCATCACAAACATGAGACAATGAGTGTTTGCCAATGTGAATCATTTCAGATATCAAAGGATGGTCCAGATTTCTAAAGCTTCCCATAAAGGAGAATTCTAGATGATACACATGACCAGGGGCAAGGAGTCCCTTTGTAGTGATCTACATGAGAATGGAGCTTTCCCTAGACATTTTAACACAGCAAGAGAATGATTGCAGCAAAGAGTACTTTGTCCCAGAATTTGGTCTAATTTGGGGAAAATGTGGTTTGGGAAAAACAGAGAAAGGGACAAAGTTGATTCTGACTTTAACAGAGATTATCAACAGGGATACTAAATATCTGAGAAAAGAGAAAGAATATCCTCCCGCAGCATCTCTTGTGTGAACAGTTTGAGGTACAGATTCCACACTGTAGCATAAAGATGATCCAAGAAGACAGAGAACAACACAAACCTACAGGTACTCAAGATGTCAGATGAGCATTTCCATATTTTGCTTTGACAGTCAGAGTTAACATGTGTGTACTGAAATCGCTGAATTGTCCACCTGGAAAGCTGTCTAATTTCAAAATCCCTGTATTTTCCATATCTTTTAGAAAACAAAAAGGCAAATTAGATTAAGAAGCTGAAATTATAGATAGACAGATTCAGCATCAGCAAACACTTAATTTCATTGCTGACCCATTTGATTCTTTGGACAAGTCATTGAAAAAGTTTTAATAGGAAGTGAGTAACAATATAAATTTCAAAGCATCCCTACCACCAACCAAAGCCAACAATTTAAATATTCAACATATAAAACAGTAATCAATATTTCCTATACAATATAAAATCTTGAATATGGTCATACAATGTGGGTAGCTGGAAATGGGGACTATAGATTTGTGTATTTATTCTTCATTCTATACTCTTTACCTAAATGAGAATAATGAAAATATATTAACTTCTTATGTATTTGGATTTTATGCATATCCTAATTTTGGAATTTCAGAGTAAGGACAGAAGTATCAAGCAGTATTCTTGAGGTCCGAGAGAAGCTGTCACATTGAATAATCTTTACATCACAGAGGGTACTTTTGCTAGAGCTTCTGAAACCAGAGGGAAACAGAAAGACTGTTTGGGGTGGATTAAAGTTCTCTCTCCTCCTGGTCTGAAATGACTATTTCAACATTAACAAGGTAGCAAAATTTTTTGATTATCTAGAAATGTCATATTTAAGAGTGATTTACCCTTACTTGCTTTCTCTGGGCGATGTTTGTAGGTTAATGAACAACACACAGAAGCAATAGTCCATATATTCCACAGAAGTGTTGAAGGAAATGAAAAGTAATTAAAACCCCAGTGAGGTTCTCTGTACCCCAACTGGTTAAATTTGGACTGGGGTTCATTCCTTCTGATTCTGTGACATAATCATAAAAAGTTAACAAGAAAGCATGACAGGAAAAGAGACAGGAAGACATTGTCTACTGAAGACAATACTGAAACAAACACTTCTAGGTAAAGTTGAGCTACTGCATACAACATGGTTGGTATGCCAACTGTGCCTTTAGCAGACTGTTGCTATAAATGAAACCAGGAACTTATCTAGGACCTGAACAGAAAGCAAATTTCTTAGAAATTCCTTGGTTTCTTTTTCATATAATAGTTAATTATTGTGATGCTCAAAGAAGAGCCTCCTGCTTTCTTATATACATTAGAGTAAAAAAACATGAATTACCATTTTTCTCTCAAGTGTATTATCAATGTTCATCTAATAGAAAAAACTGTCAATGTCCCAAAGCAGATGACATACAACTTCCCAGGACCCACTAGCATGAGTGTGGTGTGACAAGGAGCTTTTTTTTTAAAATCATTTTTTATGTTAATTTTAAATAGCTTGTTTTACATGTCAATCCCAGTTCCCTCTCCCTCCCCTCCTCCCGCACTCCCCTCCCCCCCCACCCTCCCACCCTATTGCCAAATCCTTCCACATAGGGGATATCAGAGTCTGTCATTTTACTCTGGGTAGGGTCCAGGCACTCCCCTAAGAGTCCAGGCTGAGAGAGCATCCCTCTTTGTGCTATAGGCACACGAAGACTGTTTGTATACCAGGGATAGACACTGATCCACAGCTCAGGGCCCCATAGGTTGCCCAGGCCTTCTCACTGACACTCACATTTGGGGGTCCAGATCAGTCCCATGCTGGCCTTCCCACTGTCGCTCTGGGGTCCAAGAGCTCTCCCCTGTTCAGATCAGCTGTCTCTGCTGGTTTTGCCAGCCCATTCTTTGCCAATTTGCTCATCACTCCTCTCTGTCACTGGGTTCCTTGGGTTCAGTTCAGTGATTAATTATGTGTTTGCCTCTGCTTCCATCAGTCACAGGATGAAGGCTCCTGGATGGTTATAGACATCAAGTTCATTATCAGGAATGGGCATTCGAGGTGGTCTCTCCACTATTGCTTAGCTTGCCAATTGGTGTTATCCCTTTAGATCACTGGAGGTAGCTCTGGTGCCTGATCTGTATTCGATCCTATGATTCCCTATTCCCCCTATTCTACCCCCACCCCCTCAACTTCCTGTTCCCCCATGACCAACTCTCTTCCTCTTCACCCCCTCTCTTCTTCCCAGGTCCCACTACCCCCCACCCCTCGCCGTGTTCCCCATCCATTCAGGGGATCTTGTCTCCATCCTCTTCTCTTGGGTACTATGCATATATGCATATCTTTTAGGTTCTTTCCTGTTTCCCAGACTCTCAATCAGTGGAAGTGCAGACTGGCACTATTCTGATCCATATTTAAAATCCATATATGAGTGAGTACATACCATGTTTGTCTTTTTGCGACTGGGTTACCTCACTCAGGATGGTTTCTTCCAGTGCTATCCATTTCCTTGCGAATTTCAAGATTCCATTGTTTTTTTCTGCTGAGTAATACTCCATTGTGTAAATGTACCACATTTTCTCTATCCACTCTTCAGTTGAGGGGCATCTAAGTTGCTTCCAGGTTCTGGCTATTACAAATAATGCTGCTATGAACATAGTGGAGCAGATGCCCTTGTTGTATAAACTTGCCTCATTTGGATATATGTCTAAGAGTGGAATTGCTGGGTCTAGTGGTAGATTAATTCCCATTTTCCTGAGGAATCTCCATACTGATTTCCAAAGAGGCTGTATGAGTCGGCACTCCCACCAGCAGTGGAGGAGTGTTCCTCTCTCTCCACATCCTCTCCAGCATAAATTGTCTTCGGTGTTTTTGATTTTAGCCATTCTGACAGGAGTAAGATGGTATCTCAGAGTTGTTTTGATTTGCATTTCCCTGATGGCTAAGGATGTTGAGCACTTTCTTAAGTGTCTCTTGGCCATTTTAGCCTCCTCTACTGAGAATTCTCTATTTAGCTCTGTACCCCACCTTTTAATTGGATCCTTTGGTGTTTTGGAGACTTGCTTCTTGAGTTCTTTGTAAATTTTGGAGATTAGCCCTATGTCAGATGTAGGGTTACTGAATATCTTTTCCCATTCTGTGGCCTGCCTTTTTGTCTTTTTGACTGTGTCCTTTGCCTTACAGAAGCTTTTTAGTTTCAGAAGGTCCCATTTGTTAATTGTTGATCTCAGTGCCTGTGCCACTGGTGTTATGTTTAGGAAGTGGTCTCCTGTACCAACTCATTGAAGAGTATCTCCCACTTTCTCTTCTAAAAGTTTCAGTGTGGCTGAATTTATATTGAGATCTTTGATCCATTTGGACTTAAGTTTTGTACAAGGCGATAAACATGGATCTATCTGCAGTCTTCTGCATACCAGTACCCAGTTATGCCAGCACCATTTGTTGAAGATACTTTCTTTTTTCCATTGTACAGTTTTAGCTTGATTGATTTCAGCCCTCAATTTGATTATTTCCTGGCGTCTGTTCCTCCTGGGGGAGTCTGCTTCTTTTAGTTCTAGAACATTCAGCCGTGCTATTAATTCTCTAGTATGACTGTTCTCCAGTTTTTTCATGTGGGCACTTAGTGCTATAAACTTTCCTCTCAGCACTGCTTTCAAAGTGTCCCATAAGTTTGTGTATGTTGTGTCTTCATTCTCATTGAAATCGAGGAAGTCTTTAATTTCTTTTTTTATTTGTTCCTTTACCCAGGGATGGTGCAATTGTGCATTGTTCAATCTCCATGAGTTTGTAAGGTTTCTGCCATTTGTGTTATTGTTGAATTCTAATGTTAATGCATGGTGATCTGATAAGATGCAGGGGGTTATTCCAATTTTTTTGTATCTGTGGAGATTTGCTATGTTTCCTATTATGTGGTCAATTTTAGAGAAGGATCCATGTGGTGCTGAGAAGAAGGTATATCCCTTTGTATTTGAGTGGAATGTTCTATAGATGTCTGTTAAACCCAGTTGGGTCATAAGTTCTATTAGTTCTTTTGTTTCTTTGTTAAGTTTCTGTCTGGAGGTCCTGTCTAGCGGTGAGAGCGGAGTGTTGACGTCTCCTACTATTAGTGTGTGAGATTTTATGTGCATTTTGAGCTTTAGTAATGTTTCTTTCACGAATGTAGGTGCGTTTGTATTTGGGGCGTAGATGTTTAAAATTGAGACTTCGTCTTGATGTATTTTTCCTTTGATGAATATGAAGTGTCCTTCTTCATCTCTTTTGATTGATTTTAATTTGAAGTCTAATTTGTTAGATATTAGGATTGCTACACCCGCTTGTTTCTTGGGACCGTTTGATTGGAAGATCTTTTCCCAACCCTTTACTCTGAGATAACGTCTGTCTTTGATGTTGAGATGTGTTTCTTGTATGCAGCAGAAGGAAAGGTTCTGTCTTCTTATCCATTCTGCTAGTCTGTGTCTTTTTATAGGCAAGTTGAGGCCATTGACATTGAGGGATATTAATGACCATTGATTGGTGATCCTTGTTTGTGCTTGATTTATTGTTAGTGAAGTTATTTTGTGTAGTTTCTCCTTCCTTTTTCTTTTGGTGTTTTGTAAAGTGTGATTATATATTGCCTGTGGCTTTGTGAATGTAGTTATCTTCCTTGGCTCTAGGTTTTCCTTCTAGCATTTTCTGTAGAGCTGGATTCATGGACACGTATTGTTTAAATCTGGCTTTGTCATGGAATATTTTATTTTCTCCATCTATGGTAATTGAGAGCTTTGCTGGATATAGTAGTCTGGGCTGCCATCCTGGTTCCCTTAACGTTTGTAGGACATCTGTCCAGGATCTTCTGGCTTTCATCGTTTCCATTGAGAAGTCAGGTGTATTTCGGATAGGTCTGCCTTTGTATGTTACTTGGCCTTTTTCTTTAGCTGCTCTTAATATTTTCTCTTTACTCTGTAGGTTTGATGTTTTGATTATTATATGGCGAGGTGACTTCTTTTTCTGGTCGAGCCTATTTGGTGTTCTGTAAGACTCTTGTACTTTCATAGGCATATCTTTCTTTAGGTTAGGGAAGTTTTCTTCTATGATTTTGTTGAATATGTTTTCTGTACCTTTAAGTTGAATTTCCTCACCTTCTTCTATACCTATTATTCTCAGGTTTGGCTTCTTCACAGTGTCCCATATTTCCTGGATATTTTGTGTTAAGGATTTGTTGGTTTTGAGATTTTCTTTGGTTGATGACTCTATATCCTCTAATGAGTCTTCAACACCTGAGATTCTCTCTTCTATCTCTTGTATTCTATTGGTGATATTTGCATCTGTAGTTCCTGATCATTTACCCAACTTTTCTATTTCCAGCATCCCTTCATTCTGTGTTTTCTTTATTGTTTCTATTTCAGCTTTCAATCCTTCAACTGTTTGAGTTGTTTCTTTAATTTTTTTGGTTGTTCTTTCTTGGTGCTCTTTAGATTCTTTGAGAGATTTGTTTATTTCTTGAATTTTTCCCCCATTTCATGGATTTTTTTGTTTGTTTTTTCTTCTATTTCTTTAAGGGATTTCCTCATTTCTTCTTTGAGGGTCTCCATCATCTTCATGAAATAATTTTTAAGGTCTGTCTCCTCTTCTTCGTCTATGTAGTGCTTTTCAGGTCTTGCTGGTGTTGGATCCCTGGATTCTGGTGGGGTCATGTTGGTGTTTCTATTGCTGAGTGAGCTCTTATTCTGTCTTCTTCCCATCTCTTCTTTCAGTGGGTGCTGGTGGGGTCTTTCCGTCTCCACTGGTCTCCTTCCTTCCTGCAGCTGAAGCTGGGGATGCTGACATGGAGTTTGGGTCCTGTTAGGGCTGATGTCTTTCCTGAAGCTGGTCTCACTGGGGTTGGGGTCTTGGAATTATTGACTTCTTTGCTGTGTGGGCAGGCCTCCTGAATCTGTACTTGCTGGGGTTGGGGTCTTGGAAGGGCTGATGTCTTTCCTGAAGCTGGACTCACTGGGGTTGGAGTCTTGGAAGGGCTGATGTCTTTCCTGTGTGGGCGGGTCTTCTGGATGCCAGGAGAGGCCCAGAAGATCAAGGGGATGGGTGATGGGCGGGCCGTCCCCACCGGAGTCCCAATCTCACCTGAAGCTGGACTCGCTGGGGTTGGGGTCTTGGAGGGGCTGATGTCTTTCCTGTGTGGGTGGGTCTTCTGGATGCCAGGAGTGGCCCGGAAGATCAAGAGGGATGGGGGAAGGGTGGGCGGTCCCCGCCGGAGACCCAATCTCACCTGAAGCTGGACTCGCTGGGGTTGGGGTCTTGGAGGGGCTGATGTCTTTCCTGTGTTGACAAGGAGCTTTTATGTGATCTTCTGAGACATTGCACTTAATAGGAATAGAAAACTCTCATATGCACACCAATCCCCTAGAGTACCCAGCATTTAAGAACAACCTATAAGAATGACTTCTGGGACTCTTGTTAACCATCTGTCCCAAGTGTACTCATGGGTGGGAAGAAAGCCCTTTTTATATATTCATAAGTTATCTATAAAGATGTAAAATTAAGTAAGGTGTTAACTGCTGGTTCTTGATTATGATTTCATTTTATTTATACAGAAAATATTTTGTTTGGTTTTGGGTAACTCAAAGCGAAACCATTGTCTTATTTCGGGATTCTCTTTCTGTGATAAAACATGATGACCAAAAGTCAAGTTGGGGAGGAAAGGGTTTATTTGGCTTACACTTCAGCATTGCTGTTTATCACTGAAGGAAGTCAGTTACTCAAACAGGGCAGGATCACAGTGACAGGAGCTAATGCAGAGGTCATGGAGGGGAGCTGCTTACTGACTTGCTATCCCAGGTTTGCTTAGTCTATCGTTCTTATAGAACCCAGGACTACCTGCCTAGTGATGGCACCACCCACCATAGGCTGGGACTTCCCCACTGATCATTAAATAAGAAAATACCTTACACCTAGTTCTCAAGGAGATATTTGCTCCACAGATGTTTCTTCCTGTCTGATGAAACTGACTTGTATGAAATTGACACACAAAATCACCCGGTACAACTAACTAATAACAGTTTATTTGAACAGCCTTGTGAGAGGAGATTGGTTTATGAGGAGGAAGTAAGCAATGTCTTAGGTACTCAAGGAACCATTATCATGTGTCGGGGGTGGAAATATTCAGACTGTTCCCCAATCTCCAGAGTCCCTGAATTTTTGAAGATATTTTTTCTTCAGCAACGTATTTAAAGATTTGTCATCCCATCATTTTACATAGAATTCTTCTCCTTACACCATTCTCTCATTTTTTTGTAGCTTGTTGTGGCTATGGTTGAGATAGCCTCTTATTGTGTAGCCCAAGGACTAAGGACTCAGCTTTAAAAATTTTTTTGCCTCAGCATCCAAGGGCTTGTGTCACACGTAGGCCTGATTGCTTTTGTTCTTTTATTAATTTCATTTACTGGAAATATATTTTTTCCATATGTCTTGATTAGGGTTTCCCTTCCTTCTACTCCTACCAACTCTTCACTAACTCCCCTGTCATCTGAATTCACCAACTTTCTGTCTCTCATTAGAAAACAAGCAGGTTTCTAAGGGATAATAATTATAGAAAACAATACAGAAAAACATCAAATAAGACAAATTAAACAAACAAAAGGAAAAGAGCCCAAGAAAAGGCACAAGAAAAATATATGGATGCAGAGACCCATTAATTTGTGTATTCAGGAATCCCATAAAACACTGAGCTGCAAACCATAATATATATGCCAAGGGCCTGTATACCTGTGTGTTATAAATTAAAAACTAAGTTTAAAAACCCTGTCATAATTAGGAGTCAAGAAATGTTCAAAGACGCAATGAGTTCATTTTCTGTTGGCCATCTACTACTGAGAAACACCCTATTTTTCAGAGTAGTTTGTTTGCCCCATGAGACTCCCTTGATGAATCCAAATTTTCGTTTGCAAGTGGTTATAGTTTGGAAATAGTTTGTGAGTTAGGTAAGGGGTATGTGTCCACTTATCCTTTCAGCTCCAGGAAACCATCTGTTGCATACTCTTTCAGGCATTGTGCATATTGCTTCCATCTCTATATGCGAGCTAATCCTGTTGATTTGGAAGACCTCCTTACCAAAGAGTCCTCTATCCTCTCAGGCTCTTATACTCTTTGTGACTCACCTTCCGCATCCAGGATGCTTGCCTAATATGATGTTTAATTCAATATAAAGTCACATTTTACCCCTGTAGTATTTTTCTTAGGTGCCTTGGAGAAATCTTCAGTCTTAAGTACATTTTTCTTTGTAAGAACACTGATTAAATTTAACTATGCTATAATATAGTTTTTCATTTTAAGTACAATTTAATGAGGTTGGAAAACACAACTCCAGGTAAACATTTGAAGGCTGAAAAATAACAGAGCAATTATCTGCAGAAAATGATTTCAGTTTTTCCCAATGTAAGAGATACATATGTAGAATATGCTTTCCCTTTGAGGACACCAAAGCTTTACCTCCCCTTTTCCATTTCTATGCCATTGTCTAGCACATTCAGTGGTAGTTCTTCTATCACTGAAACTCTTTTTTTTTTGCCTACACATGGTTTATATTATGATGTGCAATGTGAGGGAAACCATTCTTCCTAAGGAAGTAATGACAAAACATAAATCATTGCTTTGAATTCTGTATTGAATTTTTAAAGTTGTTTTTATGATTTCCTTAAATGTAATGGCTTAAATTTACAGGAATTTGTTAAGCTACAATTCTAGAGACGTCCTTAAAACTGTATTTACTGTTACAAACTGATGATTGAACTGCATTTCTCTCCTCCTAGACATTTCATTCAAACAGTTCTGAGCTACTTCCAGCTGCTGGAATGACTAGCCGTGTGCTTGCATCACTTCAATCTCTATCTTGTACTTTTACTATATATCAGTAAATTACATTGTTTGATAATGCAAAGAATGTCTCAGACATTCTCAAACATAAAATAATAATTTCTCAAGTAATGACAACTTTCTCACGGGAAGGAAAAAATACAAAGACGAGAACTTCTCATGTTTTTTTTTCTTCTTTTTCTCAATTTTAGGATGACTGCCTTAACCCAACTAGCCTTTTCAATGCATTCTTTACATCCTTGTTCCTGAGGCTGTATATTAGGGGATTCAGCATTGGGATCACTGTGGTATAGAACACTGAGGACACTTTCTCCTCTTCCATGTTATTGCTGGAAGGTGGCTTGAAATACATGAATGTTATAGACCCAAAGAAGATTCCCACAGCCAGAATATGAGAGCTACAAGTGCCAAAGGCTTTGGAACGCCCTTCAGTGGAGCGAATGCGGAGAATACTAGTTAAGATGAAAGCATAGGAGATGATGACAGCCAGTGTAGGTGCTAGGGTATTGATTCCACCAATAATAAATAGCAGTATCTCATTGATATGGGTGCTGGAGCAAGAAAGAGTCAACAAGGGCAGAATGTCACAAAAATAGTGGCTGACAACATGAGACCCACAGAAGGACAACATTGTCATGCGAGTGGTATGGACAGTAGCCCCAAAGAAACCCAGTGAGTAAACCACAGCCATCATCATGTAACAGACCCTTTGCGACATGACAATGTTGTAAAGCAGTGGGCTGCAGATGGCAACATAGCGGTCATAGGCCATGGCTGTCAGGAGGTAGCCTTCTGCGATGACAAAAACGAGAAAGAAGTAAAGTTGAGCCATGCACTCCAGAAAAGAGATGATGTTCTTCTCAGACACAAAGTTCACCAACATCTTAGGTGTGATGACAGAGGAGTAGCAGAGGTCAATGAAGGATAAATGGCTGAGAAAATAATACATTGGGGAGTGAAGTTGAGAACTGATGGCGATTAAAAGTATCATGCCAAGGTTCCCCACCACCGTGATCATATATATTATAAGAAAGAAGAGGAAGAGTGGCAACTGAAGCTCTGGACGTT
This sequence comes from Mesocricetus auratus, assembly GCF_017639785.1. Lineage (NCBI taxonomy): Eukaryota > Metazoa > Chordata > Mammalia > Rodentia > Cricetidae > Mesocricetus > Mesocricetus auratus. The sequence continues at coordinate 17,871,011 of NW_024429203.1, read as the reverse complement.
TTGTCAGGCCTTCAAGGATGAAGTCAGTCTCTGCAGAATGGTTCATAGTAGCCAGTACTCATAAATAGTATCTAAAAGGAGAATGGAGAGAAAGGGTTGATGGTCACTCTTAATTTCTGTCTCTCTTTGATGGATTCCATTTCCGATAACTTCAATTCTCCCATACCTTTGTGCACTCCATAGACCATTTTAAAACACTGCTTCTTTTATTTTATGAAATTTTAATATAATTATGTCATTTATCCTCCCCTTTATTTTCTACAGCCCTCATGCGTACCTCTCCTTACTCTATAAAAATTTCATAGTTACCTTTTATTGCTGTTACATGGATATATGCATATGTGTATACGTGTTATATCATATTCAGTCTTTATTATGCTATTTGTGTGCATATTTTCATGGATTACCGTTTGGAATTGGATAGGAAAACATTGTTTTATTCCCTAAGTAAGACAATTTCTCCTGCTTTCAGCATCCCAGAGTTGTCTCTGATTCATTGTATATGGCTGAGGCCTCAAGGATTTTAAAAGCTTGAATTTAATAGACCTGGCTGCATCCCACTTTACTGACTGCCCATTCTTATGTAAGTATCCTGTAATTGGTACTTAGTCTGTACTCTGTAAGTACTTCAGATTAAGAATATCACAAACTCAGATCTAATAATTTTGTTTTTGGTAATACAAAGCAAAAACTAAGACTACTTATCCTTTTCACATGAATATATGCTAATGGTATCATCCACTTTATGAAACTGAGTTTCCAATATAGCTTAGATAATCTAAAAATAATCCCTTTCAACTTCTCAATGAGTTTATATGAGTCAACATCACAGTTTCTAAACCTGTGCACATATACACTAAAGCGAGCTTCCAAAGCTGGGAGCACAGACACAGTAAAAGAGATTCTGGGTTAAAAAACTATTATAGAAATTTCTCTATTCACACTAGACTTGTGCCAATAAAAGTGATTCTGGATTTTAAAAGAAGATTATAGAAATTTCTCTATTCACACTAGACTTGCAACCTTTTATGTCTCTTCTTAGAAGAAGAAGCTAGAATAGGTTAAGGGATTCTCTTGGCGATGGATATAAGAAATAGAAATATGCTGCTACTGTCTGACCACAAAATATAGCCGAGGCAAACCCTGTTTATGAAAGAGCAAAGTAGAGCTGACTTCCAGGTGTCTTATTGAAACAGCAATAAATCAATATTTCCTTCAGGGAATTAACTTTCCTTGCATCATTTGAAGCCAGCTTCTCACTAACTTTCTTTCTAATCTATTAGATTTGAACTGCATGCTTTATTATTTATTTATTTATTGTCACCAAAAGTTCAAATATAGTTGAAACATATGCTTCTGAAAAGTTAATATTGATCATTTTTGTTGAGTAATTTTGTACTGAAACTGTTGCTGCAGGTGGTAGAAATGGCATGGCACTTAAGAGTGTTGACCCCTCTTCCAGAGAACATGGGTTCATTTCCTAGTACCCACCGGTCAGCATACAAGCATTTGTAACTCCAGTCCCAGAGTTTCTTCCTGTGGCCTTTGCAATAACCAGGCTTGCATATATGATGCATTGAAAACATGCAGACAAAACACCCATGCACATAAAATTACTATAATAAAGTAAAATGTTTATATTTTCATTTCAGAGGTAAATATATCATGTCAGAAAATTGATGCGACTTTATATTACACATTTTCTTAAGAATGAGAAAACTATGTTAAAACATTCATACAATAATTGACTACCTTTATTTCATAGGGAAAGCATTCTTAAGATCCAAAAATAGTAGAGAAAAGTGTTCAATATATTTTTGAAGTTCTTCTACAATTTCTTAAGAGGATTCTGTGCATTTGTATTTTAAAGAAAGGTTTGTTGAGATATTATTGCAGGAAACAATAGGATATTATCTCCAAGAATATAGTAATATATCTGAGTCATAAAAATAAAAAGCGGTTCTCTAACCTGGGCTACAAAGTGATAGTCTGTCCCAAAAAACAAAAGAAAATGGACAACACTCTAAGGAGAGTTTTAGAGTTACTAAGGTTTTCAGCCTTGTTAGAGTGGAATACCTTCAGGTAGATGCTCAGATGAAAATATGAATCCGATTGAGAGATTTTTAATTTATACCAAAAGCTAGCCCATAACACCATGTAGCACAGCAGAAAATGGTATACAACACTTTGTGGCTCTAAGTATGTACCACAGTTTTGGTTAGGTGCAAACATTAGTCATTAAATTTCCTTTTGTAAGGAAGAGTAGTCCAGATAAACTACACATGATTTTGGGGTTCTAAATTGCTCATCTTATGGGACAAAAGATTTGGCAGAGCTCAATAGGAGATAATCAGGAACATCTCTGATGGGGGATGTCATCCTGTATGTATGTTTCTCTTATTGGTTGATGAATAAAACACTGATTGGTCAGTAGCCAGACAGGAAGTATAGGTGAGGTTACCAGAGAAGGAAAAGGCTGGGGAGAGCACTCAGAGAGAGGTTGCCAAGAGACACCAGGGAACAGGTCCGGACCCTTCTCCAATAAGACCAAAGGAAATACTTAAGTCAATAGAAAGGGATTAATAATTAAGAGAGAGATAGCCAATCAGATGCCTAAGGCATATGCGAAAAAGTTTAATAATTAATATGTTTCATTGTGCTTATTTGGCGCTAATTGTTAGTAGGACCAGACATAACAAAGTATCATCTGCACATCGCACATACCAGGAAATGCTTATGTAGTGAGTAAAAACCTCAGGGTTACAAAAATATAAGAAAATATCTATACAGAACCAATATAGAGATCATATTATTCATGTACTAAGATTCATTCCCTTATCCACCCATGCTTGCTCACTGTTAGCATCATGCTTTCTTGGGAAAGTACTTTTGATGTATGTAGAAGAGATGAAAATGAAAGTGCAAAATTAGAAAGATTTATGGAAACTTGTGAAAGGCATTGACCCCAGCTGAGAATTGAAAGAAGAACAGTATAACAGCAATGCAGGGGAACTGAAAGTCAATTTAAAAATCAGTGAAAACATACATCCTCAAACTGTAAAGTTATCTAGATATCAGAAAATTTGTCCATGTTATAATACACATAGGTATGTGTGTAAATGGAGAATGAGATACTGATTTCTGGCTCTTTTACTGTTTTCTCCCTGTTTTGGCACCCAGAATTCCAATAGTCTTTGTAGTTCTATAATACACAATATTATTATACAGAACAGTTGTCTGCTACAATTCTTGACATACATGAATGAGTTTGCAAAGAAAGTAATTGAATATATAAAGTTACCCATGACATAATCATCATTTAAGTATATTTATATACATATATAATAGATGATAGAGAGATAGAGATATGAAACACATGTGCATACAGAATGAAAATCAAAGTTGAGGTTTGCTACTCTGTTTAACGTAAAATATGGATATCTTTCTTATAAATCGCTAACTTTTAAATGTATGAACAGAACATTGCACATTCAGGCAGACTATGACCAAATAAGAATATATTAAATCCATGATTTCTCTTTTCTATGCAGTTATTTTTTTTATGTAATGGTTGTATTTGAAGTCATGTAAAAACTAAGTGAACATAATCTATAAAACAACAAATGCTACATCACAAATGATATAAAATAGTGTTAAGAATTTTAACCTAACTGTGTAACTATTCTACATGGCGTCAAATTGTGGTTGGTTTCAGGTTAGTCATTAATTACATATGAATTACCTTAGTTGTAATTATAATATGTGGGATTTCTTTTAGAGAATTAACTGAGTCAAGGTAGTTGTTAAATTAATTTCTAAAGTTTGGTATATGCAGTGTTATGGTGACCAAGATGAATGTACAGTATTGATGAACTAATTATTGCTAAGACAGTATTAACAGTGCCACTCAGATATCATTCAAGACTTAACCAATACTCTAAGAAATTTGAATCTACTTACCTTAAGATGTTTACTTCAAAAACACAGATCCTATATCATTTAGAAATGTTGAGCTTAGTTTTAGAAATACACAAGTAATTCATTCTCAAAGGAGCACAACCTCTCTGAAGATTTGGCTCATGTGTGATACACAATTAATAAAGAAACAAACGAGGGCTTTGATGATCTCAATAACATTTCATTACCTCAGGGTGTCGAATCCCATGCTGTCTTCCTATAATACTCAGAAATTTACAAATTGTGTTATTTTATGTGTTGTTATCTTAAGTCTATTTTAGTAGATGTCAGTCAGTCTTAAAGGAGTTTACTCTCTAGAGAAATGACTAGCCTACATGTTTTCTATCACAGACTGTGAGGATACATACTGCCATAACTACTATTGCTAAAAGACTAAATGTAATTAGAGCATCATTTCCTGTGAGACAAGACTTGCCTCAGGAATTTTGTTAGTTTAGATAACTTGTTTAAATCACGATTTTATGCTTTACGTCCTAGAACCACATAATAATTAACACTGTGTGAAATTTTTGGGCACTTAAAATATGTTAGATCATCCTAATAGTATTCATTTCTTATATTTTCCTGCTTCGGTGAAACAAAGTATAATCTGGACCAGAAACCCATGACACTCCTTGCCTTTTCCTATCCTTCAGAGAAGGCATTCACCACCATACTTATCTTATAAATTTAAATTAATTAAATTAGAATCATCATTTCCCAATTGACATAACTTTGTTTCAGATTTATTTATTTGTTTATTTATATATGCATTGATAAATTGATTCATTAATCAATTGATTAATTTTGACCTCAAGATTAACTGGTGATGCACAAATATTCTTGTGAATTGTATATCCATAGGTATTGTTGACTTACCAGGAGCTACATTCTTAGAGAAAACAGTTTCTCCCTCCCTAGAAACTAATAGACCCATGACTAGAGATAGGAGTTTGTGTTCAACTTCTCTCTGCAGGCTAGGATTTTCTCTGACTTTGCTTTGCATAAGTCTTCTACATGGTATCATAAATGCTGTGATTTTCTATGTGCAAATATCTTCCAAACATTTTTGGTTTTTAAAACTTTATTTTAAAGCATGAAATAATATTATTTTACCTTTTATTTGAAGTTCAATATAAATTACTATTCCTAATATGTGAAGCTGAGAGACAGGGTTTTTAAACCATTTATTTATTTGTTGACTTTAACTATAAGCATATACAGACCGTTTAAAACCGTAGTTTGATAAGTAATGGTTTATTAAAACTGTGTCATCTCATGTATGCTTCCAATTTCATGATATCCAAAAGATATATGATGCATATTTGCTAATTCTGAGTATGCTTTCTTTTCCAGGTTTAATATTAATTTAATCAATTATTACCTTCTTTATTTTGTTTTTATTTATTAGTAATTAAATTATCAATTTTTATTTTGTTTCTCCTATGTTTTAATTTATTATTTATATGTGTATATATCTGTGTATACACACACATATATGTCTCATACATACATGCACGTAAACATACATGCATACTATATTTGCTTGACTACACTGGGGTGTGAATGTAGGTAGGGATATGCTAGAAAATTACTCTGACACTGAGCTACATGTATCCTGAAGTTTCTTTTTACTTTTCATTTTGAAATGGTAACAAAATTACTGAAGCTGACCTCCAACTCCCCTTGTAGCCTTGGCTGTCCTTCACCTCTGCAGGAACACAGAGTACAGGCCTATGCCACCATCCCAGCAATTTCTAAAATTTTATCATTTAAGTTATATAGTACCCTTAACATTATATGCTATTAAATATTATTAATACTACATTATTATTTCAGTACTATTTGACTTCATGCTGATGTTTACAATATAACTTTCACATATTAATGATGGAATTTGGTCTTAAAAATGGAATTAGCTCAAGGTCATGGTTGACTCTAAGCAGTAGTTTAGCTGTCTCATATAATTTGTCCTATGTATCATAGTGAGCCCTAAATACATTCTAATTTTCTCCTTTTATTGTAATATTTGTCCTATGATTTTCCTTATCAATTATACTAGTACATTGCTGTTTTATGGTAAAATGTTAGTTGTGTGAATAATAGAGTTATCTCATTTATTTTTGTTACTGCTATACATTTATTTTAAGTTCTAGTAATATTTTGCTTGATTTATTGTGCTTTCTGTTTAGCAGTCTTTTTACACTTATATTCTTTTTATTAAATTAAACATGTTTTGTTTATACTGCCATTTTCTTTTCACATTTTAATTTAACATTTCAGAGGTTTCCCTGAATTTTGTAAGTACTCTTGAATTAATAATCTTTGAAGTAATCTATGACTACCTTCCTCTCAATTAATTAAAGGTTAGAAACTACTATAAATCTAATCTACCTCCTTTTGTGTGTTTTTGTCTGTGATAATGAAGGTCACCTTGTTGTGAAATACATTAAATGCATTGGTTATTTTCTTGAAAATAATTTCCTTTTATATTTACCTACACATTCATCAACTTTATCCCACATTTTGTCATTTTACCTTCCTGTCACTCCTCTATTCTAATGCTAAAGTGTGATTACCTGTGTATTGTTTTGGTCAGAGTGTCTTGTTAGTGAAATAAATGCCCTAGTTTTTGTCTTAGAATGTCTGCATTTCATGATTACTAATGAGTGGCAGCTTAGTGTGTGTAGAATTCTAGGCTGATATTCCTGCGAGAAATTAATTATGTTCATTACATCAATAAAACAAAGAAACCAAAGAAATGAGACTAGAATGGAGACTAATTGAGATGGGGAGATTATCCTAATGAGTGAGATGGTAGCAGGTTGGCAATGTGATTAGAAACACTATATACATGAATAAAGTTTTTTCTATGATATTTAAACAGTTCATGTAAGTGATGCTTATTTTGAATGTTTGTAAGAATCTGTGTCTTTTTAATATTTGGAGTAACCCTTGGCCATTATGAATCCAGTGAAGATTTGCCAGTTCTTTTTCTGTAGTTTTCTAAATCTCTCTCTCTCTCTCTCTCTCTCTCTCTCTCTCTCTCTCTCTCTCTCTCTCTCTCTTTCTCACTCTCTCTCTCTCTCTCTCTCTCTCTTTTTCTCTCCTACCACCCCTCCCAGTTTACCTAGGATATCTTAGGGTCCCCATTTTTATCCTAGTTTCTTTGGAGTTGTGGATTGTATCCTGGTTATCCTTTGCTTTACATCTAATATCCATTTGTGAGTGAATACATACTGTGTTGGTCATTTTGGGTCTGGATTACCTGGATTATTTCTTCTAGTTCCATCCATTTGACTGCAATTTCAAGATGGTGTTTCTAATGCTGAGTAATCCTCCATTGGGTTATTGTACCACATTTTCTTTATCCATTCTTCAGTTAAGGTCCATCTAAGTTGTTTTCAGGTTCTGGTTATTACAAATAATGCTACTTGGAACCTAGTTGATCAAATGTCCTTGTGGTATGAGTGTGCATCCTTTGGGTATATGCTCAAGAGTGGTATTTCTGTGTCTTGAGGTAGACTGATTCCAAATTTTCTGAGGAAACACCATACTGATTTCCAAACTGGATGCACAAGTTTGTACTCCCATCTGCAATGGAAGAGTGTTTCCCTTATTCCACATCCTCTCCAGCATAAGCTGTCATCAGAGTTTTTCATGTTAGCAATTCTGATAGGTGTAAGATGGATTCTCAGAATCATTTGATTTTCATTTTCCTGAGTATTAAGGTTGTTGTTCAATACCTTAAATCTTCTTCAGCCTTGCCCCAAGTGACAAAAGGAACCATCACTCGAAAAAAGAGGATATCATTTCAAAGCTTCTAAATTTTTTGATACAATTTTATGTCACGAGAAATCTATAGGTTGCATATGATATTATAAAAATCATTTTATTGGTAACAATGTTTTATTAGTACAGCTTTTTATCTCAATTCACAGTGTTCAAACTCACTAATGTCTGATGTCTTTCCCTGTTTTATTATTTTGGAAAAGAGTAACATTAAAATCTTAAAAACCTGAAAAAACTGTCTTTCAGCCGTTTGAGGTTCTTCTGTTGAGAATTCTCTGTTTAGATATGTACTATATTGAATAAATATGGAGAGAGTGAATAGCCTTGTCTTGTTCATTATTTCAATGTGATCACTTTGAATTTCTCTCTGTTTGATGTTGTCTGTAGGTTTGCTGTGATTTGCCTTTATTATATTTGGGTATGTTCCTTGTATCTCAGATTTCTCAGATACTTCTATTATGAAGGGGTATTGAATTTTGTCAAAGGATTTTTCAGCATCTAATGAGATGATCGTGTGTTTATTTATATGGTGGATTACTTTGTATGTTGAACCATCCCTGAATCTCTGTGCATTTCTGGGATATTGATTTTTTCTTAACTTTCTTTAAGGGATTCATTTATTTCTTCCAGTTTCTTTGTCTTTTCCTCCATTTTTATTTCATTTTCTTTTCATAAAGCTATTTTTAAGGTCATTTTCTTGTGCTTCATCTGAGTTGGGATGCTCTGGTTTTGTTGTTGTAGAACCACTAGTTTCTTGTGCTGCAATACTGCCCTTTATGCTGTTGAATGTATGCTCACATTGTCCTCTACTTATCTCTACCTGGGATTGGTGCATGTGGAGTCTGTATCTCTGTGGGTCTCTCTTTCTGCATTAAGTGGAGATGTGACCTATAGTTCCAGGAGTCGATCTTCCTCCAGGTACATATGTTGCCTGTGACTCTGGTGGTTGTTCTTCCTCCAGATGTAGTTGGGGCATGTGACTCTTTTGATTGCAGATGCAGCAGGGAATGTTTTTATAGGGGTGGAGAGAGTGCTCTTCCCTGGCACTGGAGCAATGGTAGATGAGTTGGGACACAGGATGTACACCCATGGCCTAGGGCCTAGAGAGCAGGGCTGTCCAGTTGGTAGCTTAGACCCTCACCTTTTCCTCCAGGTGTAGGTGGGGGGCAGGACTCCCTTGGTTGCTGGTGCAGCAGGGAATTTTGGGGGAGGGGTGGATAGGACATTGTTGCCAGTCACCAGAGCTGTAGTTGATGGTTTGAGGCACAGAATGGCTTCTGTGTGCTAGAGCATAGGGAGCAGGGCTGTCTAGTCTAGAGCTCAGACATTCAACTCTTCCTTCAGGTATACCTGGGGCAAAGCTTTTCTTTCTTTCTTTTTTTTAATTTTTAACAGATAATTAACATGACATTAGAAGACATGCTTCCTGCTTTCATACACACATTATAATCAAAGGATAAATTAACATTTTTAGCTTGAATGATTTATCAACATTCATCAAATAGAACCAACTATCAGTGTCCTGAAGCAGATGACATATAGCTTTTCAGGATACATTAGTATGAATATGGTGTGATAAGCAGCTTTTATGTGATGCTTCTAGGACTTTGTACTCATTAGGAATAGAAAACACTCATACTTACCCTAATCCCCTAGAGTCCACAGAATTTAAGAGCAGCCTGGAAGAATGACTTCTGGGCTTCATGTTAACATCTGTCCCAAGAGTGATGACGGTTGTTAGGAAAACTTTTCTCTGTATTCACAAGTTATCTATGAAGATGCAAAATTAAGTGAGATGTCAATTGCTAGTTCTTGACTAAGATTTTATATTTTTATGCAGAAAATTACTTTGTTTGGTTTTGAGTAACTTAAAGCAAAACTAAACACTTAACAGTTTATTTGAGTGGCCTTGTGAGAGAAGCTTTGTTAATGAGGAGGAAGAAAACAAGGTCTTATACACTCAAGAAATCATTACCATGTAGCTGGTGCTGCAATATGCAGGCTTTCTCCAAGTCTCAAGATCAGATACACTGAGTTTTTGAAGATTTTCCTTCAACAACATATTTAGAGATTTGTCATCCTACCAGTATGCACGAAATTCTTCTCCTTACCTCATTCTCTTATTTTTTTGTAGCTTGTGGTGGTTGTTTTTGGGATAGAATCTTGCTGTGCAACCTAAGAACTAAGGATTCAGCTTTAAAGGTTTCTTAGCTCAGCATCCCAGGACTTGGATCACACATGGGCCTGGCTGCTTTTGTTCTCTTTGTTAATTTCCCTTACTGAAAATATATATATTTTTTCACATATAATATATCCTGATAGGGTTTCCCTTTACTCTACTCCTAACAATCATCTGCCACCTTCCCTCCCATCAGAATTCACCCCTTTTCTGTTTCTCTTTTTTTTCTTTTATCATTTTTTATTTTAATTTTAAATAGCTTGTTTTACATGTCAATCCCAGTTCCCTCTTCCTCCCCTCCTCCCGCACTCCCCTTCCCCTCCAGCCTCCCACCCTATTGCCAAATCCTTCCACATAGGGGATATCTAGAGTCTGTCATTTCACTCCGGGTAGAGCCCAGGCACTCCCCTAAGAGTCCAGGCTGAGAGAGCATCCCTCTTTGTGCTATAGGCACACGAAGCCTGTTTGTATTCCAGGGATAGACACTGATCCATTGCTCAGGGCCCCATAGGTTGCCCAGGCCTTCTCGCTGACACTCACATTTGGGGGTCCAGATCAGTCCCATGCTGGCCTCCCCTGTTCAGATCAGCTGTCTCTGCTGGTTTTGCCAGCCCATTCTTTGCCAATTTGCTCATCACTCCTCTCTCTCTGTCACTGGGTTCCTTGGGTTCAGTTCAGTGCTTAATTGTGTGTTTGCCTCTGCTTCCATTAATCACTGGATGAAGGCTCCCGGATGGTTATAAACATCAAGTTCATTATCAGGAATGGGCATTCGAGGTGGTCTCTCCACTATTGCTTAGCTTGCCAATTGGTGTTATCCCTTTAGATCACTAGAGGTCACTCTGGTGCCTGATCTGTCTTCTAACCTATGATTCCCTCTTCCCCCTATTCTACCTCCACCCACTCAACTTCCTGTTTCCCCATGACCTACTCTCAGGATCCTAAAGGATAATAATAATAATAGAAAATGTTGAAAATGACAAATTAAGGGAACTAAAGGAAAAGAGACCAAGAAAAGGAACAAGAAACAGTTTATAGATGCAGAGACTCACTTATTTGCATACACAGGAATAATTAAATACACCAAACTGGAATCCCTAATAAATAATGTCAATGACCTATATACCTGAATGTTATAAACTACAACCTAAGTTTTAAAAAGCCCTTTCATAAAATTGCTTGACAAGGAATGCCCAAGATGCAATTGAGTTCATGTTCTGTTGGCCATCTACTGCTGAGAAAGGGCCTACATTTAAGAGTAATTTGTTTTCCCGGTGATACTCCCTTGTTGAAACCAAATTTTGATTTGCAAGTGGATATCAATTCTACTTTTCCTTTCAGCTCCAGGAAACCATCTATTACAGGCACCTGCAGGCCCTGTGTATACTGACTCAGTCTCTGTGAGTTCTTATATGAGCTAATCCTATCAATTTAGAAGATTTCCTTACCTAAGTGTCCTCTATCCCCTCTGGCTCTTCTACTCTTTCTGCCTCCTTTTCCACCTCAAAGGTAGATTCATAGTATGATATTTAATTTAGCATAAAGAGACATTTTACAGACACAGTTCTTTTCTAATTTTCCCTTACACATAATAAAACATTAAATTTGATTACTATACATATACTTCTTCACTTTAAAGAAAATTAGATGAGGTTGGAAAACTACAGCACACATGAATCAAGGTGAACATTATGAAGACTGAAAATCAACAAATGGCAGAGGGTCAGTTTTTCTCAATGTAATGCTGTAGGTATAGGGTATGCTGTCATTTTGAGAACACTAACACACTTTCCCCTTATTTCCCACTTCTATGCTATAATTTTGTATATTCAATGATATTCTTACATTATTGCAACAATTTTAGTCTACACAAAGCTTATTGTTTGGTGTGCAATGTGAGGGAAACCACTCTTTATAAGGAAGTAATGACACAAATGACAAAGCTTTGCCTTGATTTTGGTATTGATTAATTTTACTGTGGTTGCAATTATTTCCTTAAATACAATGGCTTAAATTTATAGGAATTGTTAAGCTACAATTCTAGAGACATGTTTAAAATTGATTTGAACTGGCTCAAACTGATGCTTGGCCTGCACATCACTCCTCCTCAGTATTCCAAGAGCAGAGATACACAAATAGTATTGAGTTTCATGCAGCTGCTGGAATGCCTATCTGTGTGCTTGTGTCACATCGTATTCTACCTTGTGGTCATAAAGAGAGAAGTATGTATATGAATAAGTTCATGTACCCAACACTCAGGAAAATCTTTCTTCAAACATACTTATGCTATCCTTACTGTCCAGCCAGTGACAGCAATATTTTTATTATAATCAAACTATTTCAGTATGTTTAAATCCTTTGTCTTCCATCAGTTTCTATTCCTCTTGCATGTTTATAAAGATTACGCTATCCATCAGCAAATTATATTGTTTGATAATGCACAAAAATGCCTCTGACTTTCTCAAACACACACACAGACAAACCATTTCTCAAGTATTGATGACTATTTGCTCTGGAGGAAAGAAAAAATACAAAGATAAGATGAGAACTTCTTATGTTCCTTTATTTTACTTTTTCTCAATTTTAGGATGACTTCCTTAGCCCAACTAGCTTTTTCAATGCATTCTTTACATCCTTGTTCCTGAGGCTGTATATTAGGGGATTCAGCATTGGGATCACTGTGGTATAGAACACTGAGGACACTTTCTCCTCTTCCATGTTATTGCTGGAAGGTGGCTTGAAATACATGAATGTTATAGACCCAAAGAAGATTCCCACAGCCAGAATATGAGAGCTACAAGTGCCAAAGGCTTTGGAACGCCCTTCAGTGGAGCGAATGCGGAGAATACTAGCTAAGATGAAAGCATAGGAGATGATGACAGCCAGTGTAGGTGCTAGGGTATTGATTCCACCAATAATAAATAGCAGTATCTCATTGATATGGGTGCTGGAGCAAGAAAGAGTCAACAAGGGCAGAATGTCACAAAAATAGTGGCTGACAACATGAGACCCACAGAAGGACAACATTGTCATGCGAGTGGTATGGACAGTAGCCCCAAAGAAACCCAGTGAGTAAACCACAGACATCATTATGTAACAGACCCTTTGCGACATGACAATGTTGTAAAGCAGTGGGCTGCAGGTGGCAACATAGCGGTCATAGGCCATGGCTGTCAGGAGGTAGCCTTCTGCGATGGCCAGAAGGAGAAAGAAGTAAAGTTGAGCCATGCACTCCAGAAAGATGATGTTCTTCTCAGACACAAAGTTCACCAACATCTTAGGTGTGATGACAGAGGAGTAGCATAGGTCAATGAAGGATAAATGGCTGAGAAAATAATACATTGGGGAGTGAAGTTGAGAACTGATGGCGATTAAAAGTATCACGCCAAGGTTCCCCACCACCGTGATCACATATATTATAAGAAAGGAGAGGAAGCGTGGCAACTGAAGCTCTGGACGTTTTGTCAGGCCTTCAAGGATGAAGTCAGTCTCTGCAGAATGGTTCATAGTAGCCAGTACTCATAAACAGTATCTAAAAGGAGAATGGAGAGAAAGGTTGATGGTCACTCTTAATTTCTGTCTCTCTTTGATGGATTCCATTTCTGGTAACCTCATTTCTCCCATACCTCTGTGTACTCCTTAGACTGTTTTAAAACATTACTTATTTTATTTCAATAAGTCATCACATAATAACATCATTTTCTTTTACTACATGAAAGCCTTCCCATATTTTTCTCCTTGTTCCATTTAAATATCATAACCTCCTTTTCATTAATTATTGTTACATGCATATATCTATATGTATATACATATATGTTCCTTATTGCAACCTGCTTTCATTGTATTGTGTAATTTGTATGAATGTTGTAGTGATTATCCTTTGGAATTGTACAATTCCCTAGGTTTGGTTATTTCTCTTGCTTTCAGCAAATCTTAGGTGTCTGTGATTCTTATATAATCTTGAGGCCACATGGTTAAAATTTTATAGACAAAGCCAGATGTTAACAGTCTTAGTTGATCTCCAGTTTATTGGAGATTCTTCTGTGTCTTTTAAGTTTGTACACAAACTTAACTCTGCAAATACTACAAAGTATGAATAAGCACAATCTCTGACCTAATTATTATGTTTGTATAATAAAAGAGTACTTACCATTTTTAACTAAGTACATACCAAAGGAGTCATTGTCTTTACAAAATTTAGTTTTCAATATAGTTTAGGTAATCTAAAAATATTTTCTTTCAATTTCTCAATGCATTTACATGACTTGACATCAAAGTCTCTAAACCTGGGAACCAACACACAATAAACTGAGTTTCTAAAGCTGGAAGAATCTATGTTAAAAAGCAAAAAAGGTTATAGCAACTTCAAGTCTATCCTCCCTAGACTTGCCATTTTTCACATCCTTCTCAGAAGAGAAAGCTAGAATAGATTAAGGCATTCTCCTTAGTATTGATAAAACAAATTGAAATGTGCTTTTATACTCTAACCATAAAGTATTGCTGAGGCCAGCCCTGTCCTTAAATGACCAAAGCAGAGCTGACTTCCAGGTGTAATTGAAGAAACACCAGTAAATCGGTGTTTACTTCACGGACTTATTTTCCTTGCAATATTTGAAGCCAAACTCTGTGATCTTCTATTAGATCAGAACTCTAGGCTTTCTTATTTAATTTTTTTTAGACCACCAAAAGTTCAATAGTCGGAATATGTGCCTCTTCAAAGGTAATGGTGATAATTTTATTGATTAATTTTGTATGGAACTTGTCCCTGCAGATGTTAGCGAAGGCACAGCACTTAAGAATATTGACTATTCCTCCAGAGAGCATGGGCTCATTTCCTAGTACACACCTAGCAACTTAAAACCATTTGTAACTCCAGTCCCAGAGTTTCCTCCTGTGACCTCTGTGGGCACCAGGTGTGCATATGATGCATTGACAGACACACAGACCAAACACCCGTGCACATAAAATTAGTATAAGTAATATACTATAGTAATATTAGTAATATATTACTAGAAATTTCACGACAGGAAAATAGAAAATGTCATGAAATCAATATAGTCTGAAAGCACAGTTTTTTAATTTGAGAAAAATAAATGGAGAAAACATTCATGTGTACAATAAATAACCAACATTTTTTTGTATAGAAAGCATTCTTAAGAGCCAAAAATATCAGAGAAATGTGTTTCAATATGGTTTTGAAGGCCTTCTACAGCTTCTTTTAAACCAGATTTGAGGACGTATTATTGCACAGGATGGATTAGAATATTAACAACAAGAATTGAGTAATAAACAGAGTAATAAATCTGAATGTCTAAAAAAAGTGATTCTCTAGCCTTGACTACATAGCGATTGCCTGTCACAGAAAACAAAAGAAAATGGACCATACTCTTAGGACAGTTTGAGAGTTACTAAGATGTTCAGTGCTGTTAGACTGGAATACCTTCAGATGGATGCTCTGAACTTGATCAGTTAAGAATATGAATCAGATTGAGACATTTTTAATTTATACCCATAGATAGCCCACCACCCCATGTAGCACAGCAAGAAAACAGTTTGTGACACTTAGTAGGTACCACAGTTTTGTTTAGGTGCAAACATTACTCACTGAATTTCCTTTTGTAAGAAAAAGTTATCCAGGTAAACTACAGATGATTTTTGCTCATTGTGGCAGCACAAACAAACCCCATCATTGTATGTTTTGGTAGAGGTCAATAGCAGATGAGCACGGACATATCTTTTATCTGGGGATACTTAGTGAGTTCAAATCTCAGGGCTGCCAAAAAGTATTTATACATAACAAATATAGAGATCATAATATCCACATAGTTAGATTCATTCTTTCTTTTGGATGCAATTTTTAAAATTTACTAACAACTTATCGATACACTTCTGTCCCTCAGTAGCTGCAGGGTTAGACATCTGAGTCAAGTCTCTCCTAGAAAATGTCCAAGCGTTTGCACACAGCTGGTACACATCCTTCTGTATACACAGATCCTCTCTTGATTACTTACAATGCTGTATAACTGCCCTTTAGTTATTTTCACGTGTGAAGAACACATACAAAACAGATTTACACGTGCTCAGTACAGACAAAAGTGCTTTAAGTATTTGTGGTCAGTAGTTAAATAAATCCACATATGGATCCCAAAGGCACCAAAGACCAATTGCAGAAGAGAAATTTAGATGTTCAGACAAAGGTACGTAAAAACACACAGTGTATCTATACATACTTTTCCTTAAATCTGTTGCTATTACAGGATTCAATACTCAAATAGCTCTTGGACAGAAGGTTGCACTGTCAGTCAGCCCAGGAGCATCTTAGAGTTACTTGGAAAACTTTAAATAAACCTATTCCTAGTAATGAATAGGCCTACATTTATGTTCCAAATGACAATGCTGAAGACTTCTGGCTAGATTCAATTTTTAGGCGTTTTATTTGAGAAGAATCTTTGGAAGACCACAAACTTGTTCTGCAGACTTAGGATTCACTAGAGCATAAAGCTGTTGATAAGGTTTCTAATGAAGCCTGTAGTTTGGACCTCTAAATGCTAATTTGTGATTTACTAGTATTCTGCCTCCCTGGTTCTACAGGGAGCTAAGATTCATTCTTTTATGCATTCACACTTGTTGACTCTTAGCATCATTCTTTCATAGGAAATACTTTTGAAGCATAAAGAAGAGCTCAAAATGAAAGAGAAAAGTTAGGACGATTTAGAGGGGCACTTCAAAGCCATTGCAAGTGCAGCTTAAAGGCAATGGATGATGGTTACAAAATCCATGGAAAATCCATATAAATGTATTTCCTCAAACTGCAGTTATCTAGATATCGAAAATTTGATCATCTTAGAACACATATAGGTACATTCAAATAGCTGATATAATTTATATGAGTGCTTTTTGACATTGTTCTCTAAGGGGCAGGGGATTCTGAAACAATATTTTGATATCCGACCAACTAACCCATAATGAAAGTCACAAATGAACCAAGATAGAATATCACATCTGAAATTGTTGACTAAAAATAAAATATTATATACAATGTAATTGAAAATGAGCAATTTCCAATTTCATCCAACATGTGCTCTATGTAGTCAGAGAATGAGATATTGAATTTTGGCACTTATTGTTTTCTCCCTTGTTTTGGCACCCACAATTCCACAATCCTTGTAGATCTATATTGCACAATGGTATTAGATAGAAATCTTGTCTACTGTACTACTCGATATGTCTGAAGGAGCATGCAAGACAACTAACTAATATTCAATGTGTAATGATACAGATGCTCACAAGGTATACTAAGTTACACATGAAATAATCAGCATTTATGCTACATATGCACGTATCTGCATATATATGTAGATAGAAAGATGTATAGATCAGCAGATAAAGATATAGAGAGTGAGAGAGATGAAATATATGTGTCTAGAATGAAAGTAAAATTTGAGGTTTTGCTTCTGTGCTTAGTTAAAATGTAGAAGTCCTTCTATTAATCCTTAACTTTTAAACAAATGAGTAGAACAGTGTACATTAAGGCAGACAGTGAGCAGGTGAGAATATATTAAACCATGATTTATCTTTTCTATGCCATTATCAGAGCAGTTGTATTGAATTCACATCAAAAGTAAGTGAATACATGTATAAAAAAACAAATGCTATATCATAAATAATATAGCATAGTGTTAAGAATTTTAATATCACTGTGGAAGTATTCTACATGGCATAAAACTGTGGTTGATTTCAGGTTAGTCATTAACTACATATTAATCACCTCAGTGGTATATTTTGTGGGATTCCATTTAGAGAATTAAATGAGTCAACGTATGTGTTAAATAGATTTCTAAAGTTTGGTATATACAGTGTTATGTTGACCAAGAAGATCTACAATATTGATGAGCTAATTATTGTTAAGACAGTATGAACAGTACCACTCAGATATCCTTTAAGACTTATTCAACACTATAAGAATTTGAATCTACTTACCTTAAGATGTTTGCTTCAAACACAGAGATCCTATATTATTTAGAAATGTTGAGTTTGGTTTTAGAAATAAACAAAAAATCATTCCCAAAGAAGCACAATCTCTCTGAAGATTTGGCTCATGTGTGATACACAATTAATAAAGAAATAAACGAGGGCTTTGATGATCTCAGTAACAATTCATTACCTCAGGGATTCGACACCATTAACAAAACTCAATAATGAATCCCATGCTGTCTTCCTACATACTCTAGAATTTACAAATTATGTTATTTTATGTGTTGTTATCTTAAGTCTACTCTAGTAGATATCAATCAGTCTTAAAGGAGTTTTCTCTCTGGAGAAATGAGTATATTTCCCTATTCACTAGCCTTTATGCTTTCTATCACAGAATCTGTGAAGATACACAGTGACTCAACTACTATTGCTAAAAGACTAATTGTAAATAGAGCATCCTTTACTGTGAGTCAAGACTTTCCTCAGGAATTTCATTAGTTTGGACTACTTGTTCAAATCCCAGCTTTCTGCATTATGATCTAGAACACATAATCATTAACACTGTGTGAAATCATTGGCTACTCAAAACGTGTTAGATTCTGCTACTAGTATCCATTTCTCATATTTTCCTTCTTGATTGAAACAAAATATACTCTGGACCAGGATTTTATTATTATCCATGCTCACCATGAATCCCATGACATTCCTTATCCAGCCTCCAGAGAAGGCTTGCACCAATATAGTTAGTTTCAATTAAAATTTAATTAGTTCTTTGAGACTGTTTTGGTCATGTTCACATCAAAAAGGTCTTTTGAGATCAACTCCTCATTTCCTAATGACATAACTTTGTGTCAGTTTTATTGACATTAATTTATTTAAAACTCACAATTAATTGGTGGTGCACAAGTATTCTTATGATTTGTCTTACGTTGGTATGTTTGACTTACCAGGGTTACATTCTTAGAGAAATTTGTCTCTGTCTACCTAGCAGCTAACAATTGCCAATAGTTCCATGGTTAGGGGCAGGAGTTTGTGTTCAACTCTCCTTTCCATACTAGGATTTGGTCTGACCTAGATTTATACAAGTCTTGTACATACTGTCATAATTTTATGAGTTCCAATGTACAACTAATCTCTAAAAGGTTTGTATTTTTATTTTTGAGATTAAAGTGTTGTTATACCATACCCCCTTACCTTTCTTACTCCAGTATCTACCACGTTCCTCTTTCATTAATTCATGACATCTTTTTCATTGATTATTTTGTATACACACACACACACACACACACACGAGAGTGTGCTCCCATGCACCTCCATCACAATAAATAAATTTAGAAATGCATCTAATGTTAGCTGTATATTTATACATGATTTAAAGGGGTGGTGATATCCTTAAATTTATTTTAAAAATTCAAGGTAGCCAACCCTTTTTTTTAAAGCATGAAATAACATTATTTTATAGTTTATTATAAGTTCAATGTAAGACTGTGCCTAGCATATTAGGTTGAGAAATAAAGATTTTAAACCTTCTGCTTCTTTGTGTATATATGTTTATTCAGACCATTTAAAACCATAGTTTGATAAGCAATGGTTTATTAAATTTTTATCCATCTCTAACAGACGCAAAAACATAGACACACAGACACACAGACACACAGACACACACACACACAAATCACTGTTGTTTTCTTATTTTGAATACTCTGAGTTCAACATCTGAGCACTATATGTTCCTCAGATCTATGTTAATTTACCGATCTGCCTTTTCATTTAAACAATTACACATTTCTTACCTCTTTCCAAGAGTTGCAATTGTTTTAATTACAACATATACCACTTTTTGTAGTATCTTGGTATTTTATTGCCTAAGTATCATTTTTATAATCATAATAATTTAAAGCATTTTTAAGTGTGTAAAAGATGTGCAGGGACACAATAAATTACATTTTCCTAAGATACAAACTGTAACACATATGATGTACTAAACACTAAATAGCACATTTCAAAGGAAATTTGCTGGTAATGATAGTAGCCTATTTTAAAAAGACTTTCGAAATTTTCAATTACATGGGCAACAGTTACTGATCTGGTAATCCATTCTCATCTCTTTCTAGAGATAGGTGTGCTTTAACAGAGTAAATTCTAAAAACAGGAAACGTTATTCCTATTGAGGTATAAACTAGAGAATGGCCAGATGTTTGCACAGTGAAGATTAAGGCCAAGACCAGGTTTCATTTGATGCTTAAAATATACTTTGTAAATCTGTAACCAATTAACACAGATTGCTGATGCCATAATCCCTTCATTTGTTGCGTATACTTCTTACCTCACATACTAAAATAATTTTCTGTTGTTGAAAATTATTTCTTCATTTCTGAGGCAAGGCTCTGATTTGGATTTATGCTAAGGATTCTTACACAGAACTGAGGGATTTTTCATGCAGCCTGTGTTATTATGTAGAGTGAAGGAATGAAGAAGTTACAAAGAAAGGAAGAGCCAAAGTAAAGACACATGAAAGGTATGAGAGATTTCAGAAGAAATATTCCAAGGGCTCTCAAACGGTGTCACCCATCATGGGAAAATGAGAATGTTTGGAAAGACATGGGATTGCTTGTGGCATTGATTTTAATATGCATGGGCACCAACTACAGTTTAAAATATTTTCCATGTTATTTTATTTTTTAAGTGATTAGTCTCCACACAAATATCATTTGTTTTGGATACATGAAAGACTGAATTTGTAAAGTAAAATGAAATGTTACCACGAGGTAAAGAAAGTAGAAGTGCTGTTGCTTTTGATGTGTTTTCAAATGTGTTTTTCCTACTTGGTGAACTGTAACATAGTTTAGAATTAGCAACTATGTCTTCACTTTAGAAATATTTCCACTGAAACTCACCATGAGTGAAATAAAACATTGTGTCCTTTATCTTCCTTTAACTGCAGCAAGTATCTTTCCTCTGTATTGCTTTGAATGTCTTTTTTTTTTTGATGAAACAAACTAATCACAGTATCATATATTTGAGAAAAAACTACTTTTAATTTCAAACCAGTCTCTAAGAAAATAAATGGCATTATTTGCCATGTAGATCAAAATAGAATTGTCTGTTGTTGTAAGTTAAACATTCTCAAATTTCACATATGCTGGTATGCCATAGTAGCAACATTAAAGTAATTTCTAAAGGTTTCTGCTCCAAATCCATAAAAGTAACATCTCCACTTATGATTTAGCTTCTGAAAAATTTTAATTAAAGTACTCCTTCAGTCCATATACAAGAATAGACATAGCCGGAAATTTATACATATTTAAACTACTTCTGACATTTTTAGATTAAGTAAATTTAAAATTTTGATGATATGCCTTATACAAAGACAAAAGAAAAGAAACTTTTGTATCAAGGAAAATGAGAACTATGCAGCATATCTAATGTTACTATGTTCACAACAAAGAGACTCAGAATCTATAAGCAGAAACAAAAATCAGTTTTATTGAGGCCAACTACATCAACTGACAACTATAACAAAAATGCAATTATGAGTATTGTAAAAAACATATCTTGATGCTTCAGAAATTGTTTGAGATCAAATATTGAAAGGCAATCATGCCTGTGGTATTTACCTTCAGTATATGTTTACACTTGCTAACATTTTTGCTCATCTTTAACAATCCCTTAAGGCAGTAGAAATTGGTGCAGATTTGCAACTGCTGCCAAAAATTATGAAGTAATGTTTGAAATAAATTTTTCAAAAAACTCAAAAATTTTGTTCATTATGTTTGTTTTGTGAGAAAATCTGAGCCTGTGTCTGAGTGATATGAATTCCACTGTGACACCAAAGATGTACACAGCAGAGCAGGGGCCACAGACATAATCAGCCTCCTATGCACACTGTAAGTCGGTGCTGTGTGCTGTTATTTGATTAATTGCTTATCAAACCAGTTGTATATGTTTAAGCAATAAACATATTTCCATATAGGAAAATTAAAAAGTAATACCTTTTAATCTTTTAATGTCTCAGTTATGCAATTATCAATGTAAAAGTTGCAAGAAAAAGTGCAAGGAAATGGATAATTGTCGAGTAAAGCAAACAGGGCTCTAAATTAATGGAGACACTGAATCAGTTTTGATTAAGGTCAGTATCTAGTCATGATAAATATCTTAAAATAATCAAGACAATTATTTATTCCTAACATTTCTTCTTTGTGCTCAAGAAAATAGTTTTCTCTTCAGAGTTTTCTTCAGAGCAAGCTTGACATCCTTATTTCTTAAACTGTAGATTAGGGGATTCAGCATTGGCCCAACATTAGTGTAGAACACCGAGGCCACTTTTCCTTTATCCATAGACTCTACATCAGAAGGTTGCATGTACATGAATGCGGCTGCTCCAAAAAAGAGGGAGACAGTCATTATGTGGGAGCTGCAGGTGTTGAAGGCTTTAGCTCTGCCCTGTGTGGAGCTGATGCGAAGGATGCTGGCAATGATGAAACCATAGGAGATGAAAGTGGTACTGGTAGACACCACAATGTTCATGCCAACCAGAACAAAGACCACAACTTCGTTGTCATAAGTACTGGTGCAGGAAAGCTGGAGCACCGGGAGGATATCACACAGATAATGATTGACAAGGTTTGCATCACAGAAGGTCAGTCTTGCCATGCAAAGGGTATGAGCCAGGGAGCCCCAGCATCCCATCACATAGGCACTAAGCACAAATACAGCACATATCCTCGGGGATAATATGACATTATATAGCAGTGGCTTGCAAATAGCAACGTAACGATCATATGCCATTGCAGTCAGTATATAACATTCTGTAATGACGAAGAAGCAAAAGAAGTAGAGCTGAGTCAGGCAGCCTGTGTAGGAGATGATGTTTTTCTCTACCACAAAATTCATGAGCATTTTGGGGGTAAAGACAGAAGAGTAACAAATATCTACAAATGATAGATTAAAGAGAAAATAATACATAGGTGTGTGAAGGTGTGAATTCAACGAAATCAGTGTGATCAAGCCCAGATTGGCCACTATAGTAACCACATAAATTCCTAGAAACAGGAAAAACAGAGGCATTTGGAGTTCTGGCTGGTTAGTTAAGCCCTCTAGGATGAATTCTGTCACCACGGTGTAATTTCCATCTGTCATCTTTCTATAGATCTTCATCTACAGAGGTGAAGAAAGAGACACTTATCAGAAAATTGAACTTACCTAAGACATTGCCCATCCATCCTCTGGACTCTGGGGTTCCTTCTCAGACCCTTGGATGGACTGAAACATCATTTGGTTTGAAGAAATTTCTTGCCAAGAGAGATTGTCTCAGGTTGCCTTATCACCATTTAGCTCTTAGTGTCTTTGTAGGTCCAACTCCCTTCCTTTCTATAGAGGTTGCCATATACATTTCAGAAGTGGCTGGAAATGTGTTATCACAAACATGTGCCTATTTCAGGGTAAATATCTAGAATCCCATTGAGTAGATTCCTCACCTAGGAAATCTTAAGTGTAATGATAGTCCATCTTATTAAATAGTAACAAATTTTCTGTGCTACATCATCTCAGCAGATCTTGCATCCAGCTGACCTTTACATTCAGAGTTAATAAAAACCATTCCTTAAAATGGCGCTGGTGGGAAACAGAAAATTCATTTTCTTCAAATGAGTGGCACTTGGCATATCAACTACACAGTAGGGCAGGGCTCATTCTCTGGAGTAGATAGCCAAGACAAATCAGACTCCATGAGTTTCAGTGACTTTTTCTCTTTTACTTTTAAAAAGAGTCAAAGAACATGCAATGGCTTGGATATGAAAGAAAAGAGGCTCTGAGAAGTGTAGGGAGATGGGAAATAAATCCTAAACATATACTAAATGAATAGAAATGCAAACTAATCAAATAAATTTCTAAAGGTGTTAAATTAGCATACTCACAGAATCTTTTTTGAGAACTCACTTCTAGTCTGTTTTTATTTGATTTGTAAATGATTTGCATGAAGATAATCCCAAAACTTGCAGATGGAAGAATGGAAGAGTGTTGCCACAGACTACTCAGGCTTCTGTAACGCTGGCAGTATCAGGACACTGCTTGCAGCCATGAGTGGTCCTGGAACTCCTCCAGGAATGAAACTAAAGTGTGCATTTTTCTGGCCTTTTGCAAGAAGCCCAATGCAGTCATACCAGAAGAAAGTTTACCATTTATGAATACATGAACAACCCCGGCATTCAACACAGAGGGTGTTGTCATGTTTTGACAACACCAATGATTAGTTAATATCCTCCCTGGAAACTCATAAACTGTTTACATCTGAACAGTGGTGAGCACAGAATCCCCTTAGAGACACTGTCTTCCTCTCAGAATGCATCTCCATGGCCATTACTTCATTTTCTAAATTGGATGCAGGAGATATCTTCAGGGACCTCTCTAGATGCTTTTAGGCCTTGACTCAGATGTCAATTGGCCTCGATACTTGATAAATGCTCATGTCCTATACTTTATAATAGTAAAAAATTATGAAACTGGATCTATAGAAACAAGGTTCCCTAAGCATGGTCCCTATGCACATCGGCCTCATCCTTTTCATGGGCTCCTCATACCATACATCTCGGGTATTTCCTGACTGCACTTGGATGGAATGTCTTATTAATTAGCTGTAGCCTCAATATTTCCACTTGTCAAACAAGTCAAACTTTATTTAAAAAACTTCTTGTTGAACCTAAGTAACAGAAACACAGCTCTTTTAGAGTGTCGGAATATTTTTAGAACAAAAGCACTTGGTACTTTGATAATATGTTAATATTTCTCGCTAGGTTAAACATATAAAATCAAACTCCCATAAATCACAATGAACTCCCATGACATTAAAAACAGCTGCGGTTGTTTTACTTCATATGCAAGAAGTTTGGGTTGGTTGTTAAAAGCTTTCAGAAAATCTGTTTTGTCCTCCCCGCCAAGCAGTGCTCAACAATACAGAATAGCATAAATATTTGAACAATATTAAACAGGTATAAAACAACAGGTAAAATGAATCTTAATAACATGCAGTCATTATACTAAACTGCTTTATTCATAGTATTGCTTGAATGGGCACAATATAGATGTATGGACATGCTTTTCATGTTTGTTCTCATACTCCCTGTAATGTCTAAGGTCTGTTTCATGATTACAGAGCGTCTCTGATTGAATTTACCAGCATTGTACGTTCCTTGGTGAGCACAAGGGCTACTAACAGACACCATAGCTTTAGAATCAACCCAATAAAATGGTAGAATTACAATGAATTTTCTTTAGAGAAGAAACAATGCATGGGTATATATTTCTTTACGATTACTAAAGCTTGCCTGAGGATTCAGAAAGCAAAGTTGGCCACAAGCTATAGAAGCCAAGAACATACCAATAATCCCAGCAGCCAGAAACTAGGAGGTGGTGGTACACACCTTTAATCCTAGGACTCAGGATAAAGAGATAGGGGGATCTCTGTGAGTCCAAGGTCACCCAGATTTTCACCAGAGTGAATCAGTCCAAAAGGGAATTATAGCTCACACTTTTAATCTCCACATTAAGGAAGTATATAATATAGAAGCAAGGTATCAGAGAGGTATTCATTCTCCAGTCACACTGAAGACAGGCTTTCATTCTCCAGCCATGCTGAGCAGAGGTTACAGTCTGGGGTTTGGTGAGAGCTTGTGGTGACGGGATCAGCCCATTCAGTCTCAGGTAGCAGTAAGAAGCTAGTGGTCAGCTACCTTGTTTTTCTGATCTTCAGTTTGAAGCTTGAACCAAAATATCAGTCTCTAGATCTTTTCTTTATTTGTGTTACAACCATGTCTTACATTCACTTGTAAAATTCTAGATGAAAATCTATACTTAGTTTACTTATTTATTTTTCCAGATGTTTTGAAATATAGTTGGTATCCAAAAATTATATATAACTTATGTATATAACTTTTTAAGTTGTGATTTCTGTATACATTATGTTATCATCATAATTAAGGTAATATTTCATCACCTTCCAAAATTTCTTTGACTTCTTTGGATTGGCTTTGGTCAGTTTTATGTTTTTGTAAGAATATGTAACATTAAACACACCTTCTTATAAAAGTTTGAAGTGAATATTTCCACATTGTCAACTAAATGTACTATGTTGCACA
This sequence comes from Mesocricetus auratus, assembly GCF_017639785.1. NCBI lineage: Eukaryota > Metazoa > Chordata > Mammalia > Rodentia > Cricetidae > Mesocricetus > Mesocricetus auratus. The sequence goes on along the minus strand of NW_024429203.1, from coordinate 17,844,977 downwards.
GTTGACATCTGGAAGCTACTGACTTATGATTAACTTTATACTCATTGATCACATTCCTCATACCTTGCTATTCTTCTGGATTCCTTTATTCTATGATCTACCTCTTGTGTTCATCTATCTTAGATGCCTTGTAGAAGAGAGACAGCACAGTAATTATTCAAATAATTACTTATCGCTGGGCGGTTGTGGCGCACACCTTTAATCCCAGCACTCAGGAGGCAGAGGGAGGCAGATCTTTGTGAGTTCGAGAACACCCTGGTCTACAGAGCGGGTTCCAGGACAGGCTCCAAAACAACACAGAGAAACCGTGTCTGGAAAAACCAAAATAATGCTAATACTAATACTAATATTCATACTAATGACCTATCTCACTGACATTGATATTTGTTAGGACCACACATGGCACCAATAGAATTTCTTCCTTTTTAAGCCTTCATTATATTCCATTCTATGTCTATGCCATTCTTGGTTTAGTCTTTCATGATTAAACATTTGGTCACTTGAACTTTTTGCAATTGTAAAGAGTGCCTCTATTAACGTGAGAGTGCAGATATGTTTTAGAACTCTAGATGTTTTCTGACTTTGTTTAATTTTTGATGAATTTACAGGAGTGGAATTGTGAGATAGTTGTTTTTGAAGATTTTTAGACTTGTTTTTAATGTACTTATGCAATACAGAGTATAATATACAATTCTTTTTTTTTTTTTTTAGTTTTACGAGACAGGGTTTCTCTGAATTGTTTTGGAGGCTGTCGGTCCAGCCCGGCCTTAAACTCACAGAGATCCGCCTGCCTCTGCCTCCCGAGTGCTGGGATTAAAGGCATGCACCACCACCGCCTTGCAATATACAATTCTTTAAGTTGTATTGTGAAGCTGTGTACTGAGAATACAAAGTAGTATATCTTATTTTTAATGGAATTTACAACACCATCATTAATTATGAATAAAAAATTGAAAAAATAAGAAAAATGTAAGCTCTAATGTGAATAAAAAGGTGTGACACACAAATATAAAATGTATTGGTGTGGGAATGGATAAGCCATTTTACCCTAGTCCTAGAGTACATGTAAAGAAACTGAAAATTCAAAACACTGTTAAAATTTTTTTCCAGAGGATTTTGATACTCAAATATGTACCTAGGTACTATGAGGAGTAAACAGAAACAATGATATAATTTGGGCATCCATGAAAAGTTCATATGGAAAATAAGAATGAGAGAAAATAAAATCATATTTTGGGGACCTTGGAACATAGGAAAATGATGTAACACTGACCAAAAAAATGTTGATACATACAGAAACTACTTAAGGAGGGCATTAATACATTTGATACTGCTAATGTAAAAAGGATGAACTTAGTTCATTTGCCTTTTGATCATGGATAGACACATGAAGATGCAGGTACAGAATTATCTCCTTCCTAACCAACCGTCTTTTTGACTTTTCTTCATAATTAGTTAAGCCTTGCTTCTGCACATACTATTTTCTTCAATAATCCATCTATGTTTCCCATTAATATACTTGGATCCCTCTCCCTGTACCTCCAAGAGATTCTCATGACTTGTAGAACTTAACACACTGCCCTGAATTTTCTGTGGGCATCTTCTTCTGGTATTTCTTTCTATATTATAAGGCCTTAATAAGTGGTAGCATGCTCAGTTCAAAGAAAGTTATGTAGCATTTTTTAAACCTCAGAAACTTACTAAAAGAATGTGATGGTGATGAATATAGTGAAGTTTTTGTGGACATGGGAAAGTATTGCCTTTTGGAGCAAAATATTCTTTCAAAAGTATTTATGCTGCAACATCATATTCATAAAAATTCAGTGACCTTTTTTGTTGCTAGATGCCAATAGTTAAGTTTGGACTTACCAAATAAGAGGAATTGATTATTAATTTTAAGTACAGAATTTATGCCAGGAAATAACTGCTTAAAAGCAAAATGAAAAAAGACAAAGAGAGGCATGCTCGTGAGCACTCAATCAGCAACTGAATATCTATAGATTAGGAGTCCCTCAGAGCTTCAGTGGTTCTTTCAAATCTCAAGGCTAATTCCCCACACTATTTAACAGGAAGGAAACCAATAATACCTTAGTATGACAAAAAGATATTGAGTCCCACAAGGTAAGCTTGCTTTTTGTCCTGAAGGAGATGAAATCTTTGTGGATTTATTAAAAATCCATGTTTGTTTTAGGGGCTTTGGAGAGTTTATAATTAAATAATACACATTATGGAGATAATTTAGTTTCTCTCTTAAGCCTTTGAAGGTATTTCTTCCCTAAGGAATCAAAGTCAGACTCAAACACTTCCAATTCTAAGGGTCAAATGATGTGAAACCTTCATCATATTTTCTATCTTTTCTATTTATTTTTGTTTTAGTTTAATTTTATAATTTTTAAATTTGCTTAGAGGAAAGATTTTGAATATGTTTTCTCAATAAATAAATGATAGCTGTTTGAGTTTGTATGTATCCAACTCTCCCTGACTGTATCCTTGTATACTTCTTTATGCATAAATTTCAGAGATCACTTTCTTCACTGCCCCTCTAAAAGGCTTAACTAATTATTCTTTATCAACAAAAAATTTGGAGTCAAATATTGGGTTAAGAACCTGAAAGAGCAGAGAAGCAGAGTAGTAGTCACCAGCGACTTCCTGCCTCCTTTGTACCTTTCTCCAAAAGGGCTGAGATCTCTGTCAGTTCCAACTGACTCACTAATAATTCCTGTTGCCTATATGTCTACAGTCCTTCAAACCACCATAGTTAATTTTGGTCACCTAGTAGCTAGCTCTGCCCTCTGACTCTAAGCCTAGTCATCTCAGTAAACTCACAAAAAGGTGACTAGACTTACAAAGTGCTACTTGAGGTTTTTATCAATAGTAACCTATTTCTGAGTAGGGGAGACTCTTCAGGGGCACTGGTCAGGAAGATTCACTGAAAAAGATTTTGTGATTCAGTCCTCATTCTGGAATGGCTTTTCAGCTAAGCAGCTGCCTTTGAATTACCTATGCCCTTCAAAATACTTTCTCCTGTAAGTAGAATTAGCCTACTGTTTCATCAAGCTTATTTTCATGAATAGAATTAATTCTCTAGTCTTTGGTTGATGCCCCATCTTGGATGAATAGCCCCATCCCCTTTATTTTACATTTCTTCAAGGAAAAGAACACAACAATCTTCTCTCACATCTCCTAGACTCAGAGGCTGCCTTCTCTGCAGCTTTTACTTCTCAGCCTTCCTAGCATATGAGCACATTCAGTTGAAACTACTCAGCAAACTGGTTTTGCTCTTTGACCCTTTGACAGTATTTGCCTTGTCTTCTTGGTGTTATTTACCTATTTAAACAGCTATGTATCAAGATTATTTAGTTATTTAGTCAAGGTCTAGATATGTAGCCCAAGCTATATATATAATTTGGGGGCTCAAAGTAAAGTTGAATGGACAGTACAATATCATTTTATTGGCTCTGACTTGCCTCATATTCCATTTCTATCAACTCGCTGCAGTAGCATGCAACCCCTATTGTAAGAGAGAAACCAAGTATGATACACGAATTATCACCCAAAGTCCAAGATTAAATTGTGAATCATTTCAGATGTTGTAAATCTTTAGGTATTGACAAGTGTCCACAATGAATAGCTTACTCCCCTATGAAAATTTCCTACATATCACTTATTTACTGTTTCTACACTTAAACCCCAGTAACCATGAACATTTTTAAGGCACAGTAGTTCACTTTTTCTGGAGGTCACATATTTAGAATCATGAAATACGTTTGTGTAATTTTCAGACTGACATTTATCATTTAGTAACATTCCTTTGATGTTCCTCCGTGTGTTTTTAGGATTTTACCCATTTCTTTTCTAATTTAAGAAAATCCCAGATGGGCAGTGGTAGCCAATGCCTTTAATCCCAGCACTCAGGAGGCAGAAGCAGGCAGATTTCTGTGAGTTCGAGACCAGGCTGGTATACAAGAGCTAGATCCAGGACAGCCTCCAAAGCCACAGAGAAACCCTGTCTTGAAATACAAAAGAAAGTAAGAAAATCCCTTGGTGTGAATATACTAAGGATTATTTTATTCCTTCACATAATGTTTTATCACTTATTAATAATTACCTCTAAATATCTGACTGCAAGTTAGGTGAGGCCTTTTAGCTTCACGTTTTATTAGGTAATTATCAGTGAGTGCAACTGTTAGCTCACATGATTCAATATGGATTGTTTTTCTTCACAGGGTTTCTGACATTTTTCTGAAATTTTAAAAAATATGATCTCAAAAGAACAGGCAATAAAAGCAATGATGTAGACTATGTAATCATATCAAACTTAAAAGCTTGTCACAGAAAAGGAAAATTCAACAAAATGACAAGATAGTCTGCAGAAAGTAAGGAAATATGCACAGACAATACACATGATGAAGGATCAATATTTATACTTTGTTAAGAATTTAAATGGTCACATGCATATAGTAAAAATTCAGCAGCATAAATCATAAAGCAGTTCCATGTAAAAACAATATTTTATACTATATTTTATCTGTTAGAATTGCTATTATCCACAAGGGAAATAAAACAAGTGTCTGGGAATATGTTAGAGAAAAGGAATCCTTATATACTGTGGGTTCTAAGTTTATAGAGGCATTATAAAATACAATAAGGAATTCATAATGCCTAGGTGTAGTTAGTGAACACAAAATAAACTGAATGGTATTTGTGTAGTCACTTTGTATCACTTTGCTTGGCTTAGATATGTTTGTGTATGTGTGTACAGAAGGGTGTTCTTTATTTTATTTTATTTTTATTTTGTTGGTTTGATTCAGAGAGAGAGGAGAGAAGGGATTTGGGTAGGTGGGAAGATTATACCAAATGAGTTGTATAAAAAGAATTCAAAAAACAGAATCTTAATGAAACTACTGTGTTAACTGTATATATCTGCTAAGTATATACACAAAGGGAAATAAACCTTTATGTTAAAAAGACACTGCACCCCCCTCCGAGATATGTACAGGGTTATTCTCCTCAGTCAGCATGTGCAATTGACCTAGATTTCTTATCAAAAGATGAATGGATACAAAACTTAGGGTGTGTGTCCACAAAATAGAAGTTAGTTAATCTAAAATTATACAGTATGAGTAAACCTACAGGACATTATCCTGAAAGAAAACTGGTAATTGCAGAAAGACAAAGAGCCTTAGAAGCAATTACATGTGAATTATGAAAATGTCAAAATTAAACAGAATATACTAGTGGTTCCTGAAGGACCAAGGGGGACAGGAATGCGGAAATGTGGATCAAAACGTACAAAGTTTCAGGTACAAGAGAGGAAAATATTCAAAAGACAAGTTGCCTAATATGTTATAGTTAGTAAAATTATTTTGTCTTGTTTGCTTTTTTTCTTTGTTTTCACTTTCTCGTTTTTGAGACAGAAAAATAAATAATAAAAAGTTGGGAGACTACGAAGGTAAGGAGGATCTAGGAGGAGTTGGAAAATTGAAAATGCATGATCATAGCTTATTAAGTAAAATATTTTAATATATTCCACACCTGAAAGTTACTCAGATATTTCAGAAAATATTAATACACAAGGTCACATCTATCATCATTAATTTTATTTAGCTACTCTGCTGCACTGATTATGTATTTATGAACATCTTTTTATGTACTATGAGACATGATATAACATATAAAATGTTTTGCCAACATGAAAATAATAAAGGTTATTGTTTACAAAATTATACATATTTTCAAGTTTATTTTTTGTTTAGTTGAGATGCCCAGAGAGAATTCAGCTTTGCAACAATGAAACTTTCAGGTCTGAAGTATACATATATTATATTATTAGTATATATAATTATTTGTCTCACAAGATATTCTTTACATGATAATAATATCTAACCTATAATTAATTGATAATTATTCTTTAAAAGATATGGAATTTACCCAGAAAAACTGAGAACACAGACAGACTATAATGAAAGAAAAACAGTCAGGCATGGTGTTTCATGAGCATAATCCTTTCATTCAGGAGACTGAGACAGGATGATTACTATGAGTATAAAAAGAAGAAAAAGGAATAAAAGAAAAGGGAAAGAAATAACTTCCTCAAAATATGATGGTAGATTTAACTTATTTTTTTCTAATCACCCTGTCAGATGATAGGATATCCTGACTGTCCCAAAGTTTCAGACCAGGTCAACTCCAAATCCAATGCTCTTCCTTTTCACATTTCAAAAGAAGCCAGTATTTTCTTTAATAACTAAAACTACCCTCAGCTCGGGAGGATGTAATCTTACTCAAAGTTTTTCTCAAGGCAACCTTGACTTCCTTGTTCCTGAAGCTGTAGATCAAAGGGTTGAACATGGGTACCACAATGGTATAGAAGACAGTGGACACTTTCCCTTGATCCATTGACAAAACAGAGGAAGGGTGGAGGTACATGAATGCCCCTGACCCAAAGAAAACAGAAACCACAATTATATGTGAGCTACAAGTGCTGAAAGCCTTGGACCTGCCTTCCATGGAATGAATCTGAAGTATGTTAGAAAGAATGAATGTGTAAGAAACAATAATGGTGATGCTGGGCACACCTACATCAAAACCTACAACAATGAATACTACCAGCTCATTGATGTAAGTGCTGGTGCAAGAAAGCTGTAGCAGTGGAAGAATGTCACACATGTAATGGTTGATGACATTGTCCTTGCAGAAGGCCAATGTCAGCATGCACCCAGTGTGGGCCCATGCACCAATAAACGCTCCCACATATACAGTGAGAGCCAACAGAGAGCAGACCTGAGGAGACATGGTAACTGTGTACAGCAGGGGTTTACAGATGGCCACATAGCGATCATATGCCATCACTGTCAACACATAGCATTCAGCACTGACAAAGAAGCAGTAGAAAAAGAGCTGAGTCATGCATGCTTCATAGGAAATTGTGTTCACGGCTGAAACAAAGTTTGTCAACAGTTTTGGGGTGATGACAGTAGAGTAACAGAGATCAATGAAAGATAAATGAAAGAGGAAGTAGTACATGGGAGTGTGAAGGGAAGAATTTACTCTAATTAGAGTAAGCAAGCCCAGGTTTCCTGCCACAGTGACAACATAGATGCCTAGAAAGAGGAAGAAGAAGGGCAACTGGGTCTCTGAATATTTTGTTAAACCCACAAGGATGAAATCAGTAATGAAGGAAGTGTTCCTAGCATCCATTCTCTTCTATCAGGATCTGAAAGACACAAGAGTCATGTTCAGAATTATGACAAGATGCTATACACACATAGTCTGCTTTCAGGAGCCCAGAGAGCCTTCCCTGAAACTTGCCTATTTTATGGTTTATTACTGGTTCTATGGCAGAGACACAGATGCAAGGTTAAGCATATCGAAAACACATGGGAGAAATGTGCTAAGAATACACACAGCCATTCTCATCACTGTGCTTCTTTCGTCTCTACCATTCCAGGTTATGCTTGTCAATATTCACTAACTACATTCTAGTTACCCTGCCTTGGCAGCAGATTTTGATTAGGAGTCATTCTGGATACAGATCTTGAGGACTGAGCTGGTACATTGGCTTCCTGGACATGAACACCAAGCATTACATTGTCAGGAGATCCAGAGTCACCTTCACAGACAATTCTCTGATTTAAAAAATCCTGGAGAAACTGCAAACTTTGGATCTACATTCTCCTACAAGAACGTTTCACCCCTCTACATTCATAGTCAAAGCTGGGCAAGGCAGTAAAGCACATGAAAGGAAATAAAAGCATAGTGATGATGCTTACCCTTCTGTATAGAAGGCTCAGAGCTTTGCTTGTGGTCTGTCCTTTGTCTTCATCTTTGCAGGGAAATAGCTCTACCTTCAAAGGAAATGGCAGTTCTGAAATTAATGTTCCTTCTCTTTTGTACAGAAAGGCTCTGAGCATTTATAAATCTCAATCTCTAAATTCATCTGAGAATTGAAGACCATACTTTATTTTTGCTATGTTTCTGCCCATTTTCTACATCAGAGAACACAAATTTAAACAACTCTCATTTCTTTTCTCAACATAGTACGGGTAGCATTTTACAAATCATTTGATCTGAGTGATTTATCTATGGGACTTGATATAGAGACCTCTCCTGTATCATCTTCCTTAATTAAAATACTTTAGGAAGGACAGGTCTAAGAAATTATTTATACAGCAATGAAGATGATTTCACTCTGATGTCCTTGAAGATAATATTCAACTCAAATTTCACTTCTGGGATTACACATTCCCCAGGGCAGATGAGGTAGAAAAATGTTGCACTTCCCCCTTCATTCTCCTTGTGTTTCTTTTATTTATAGCTACAAAAGCAAACACACAACTAGTGCCATTGTAAGTCACTACCACAATATTACAGGCTCATGAACAACCTTCCACATATAATAGTATATTGAATCATATATGATTACATGATGCATGGTATTTTATGACAAACACTGTCTCTTAATTTTGTGTTAGTATTTTCCCTGGCCAGATCCCTTGATGCTCATCTCCCTGCCCCCTCATGTTTACATCTTCCACACACATTCTGTATTTTCCTGTTTGCATGTAAGACCAAATATTCTTATTGGGGTTTGCAGTTAATTTACAAAGTATAAAATTGATCTTTTACTTTTATGATCTAAAAGAACTTAAAATGTTGCTAATATTGTAACTTAATCAATTAATCTATGTCAAAGTAGAAATACTATTTTCCCTTTTATCATAAAAATTATGCACTCAAATTTTGCAATAGACATCATTATGACCATACCTGTATTTCAGTAAATAAAGTTCCAGAATTTGTCTTTCAGTTTAATATTAAACTGCTTTTGTAAATGCTGTAATTACACAACCAAATACAACATATTAAATTATCATTAATTGTCTTTGAACTTGTGCATACAAACCTCAATCCTACACAAAGAACTGTAGGAACTGATGAACTCTCAAAGCCAAAGAAATAGTCTTTCCAAGGGAAAAGCACACCAATTGGTTAGCTACTGCCCAAAATTCAACCCTGAAAGCAAACATTTAAGCAACAATATATACAATAAGGAGACTGCACTGATGTGTTTCGGAATACAGAAGTTAAAACCGCCGCAGTTATTAGCAGATAAAAAACAGGCGGCCAGAAAACCATAAAGATTTACAGTAAAGTCAGACTCAGATAAAGTAAAACATCTAAAAGGTTTACAGTGTATTTAAAAAATACACGTAGGCTAAGGAGAGAAAAAGTAACAGGATAGTAGTTTAAAAAGAAAGAAAGAAAGAAAGAAAGAAAGAAAGAAAGAAAGTGTAGCTGGATGTGGTGGTACACACCTTTAATCCCAGCACTTGGGAGGCAGAGTCAAACAGATCTCTGTAATTTCAATAGCAGCCTGGTGTACAGAGGGAGTTCAAAGGCAACCAAAGTACACAGAGAAACCCTGTCTCAAAAAAGTAAAATTAAAAGATATAGAGTAATAAAAAAGCCATATAAAGATGAAAAATACGCAGAGAGTCTGGATACTGTATGCTATTACATTGTCTTTCAGTTGCTTAATTGCTAAGGAAGGAACAACAATTTCTAAAATACACTTGATCATAAATGCTGCTAGGTTAATCCAACTTATATATTTTAAAAATGCTTTAAAAATTAAGTTTACTTGGGAAAGAAACTTTGCTTTTGTTTCCACAGAAAATGTAAAGCTGTGATTTCCTTCCATACTAGTGTGGTGTGATGAAGCAAGACCCGCCGAAGCAGTGTCCCAGGCAGTCCAGCATCTGAAACAGCTGGGACGATGCAGCCATGCAGACTACAAAAGCAAGGACTTAGCCAGGTTTCTGTGTTTTGTCATGATTCCCAGGGTACGGACAGTGCCCCCAACAATCAGGGAGCAGTTTGGAATGAATGATGCCCAAATTCCCAAATACTGTTTATAAATTTTTGTTTTCATTTAAATGAGATTTCTTATGAATAGCAATGATCACAGTCAGTCTCTTTATAAAGGGAAAGAGGAAATCTGATATAAAAATGAGTACTTTTATTGGTATTGTTTTTCATTTATTGATACAAATTTAAGATCAGTTGTGATATGTATATTTCTCCTCTTGTTTAGATATTGTGTTTATACAGCTCTTTTAAAATGTAATGTATAATTAAGTAAAGATTATAGATAGTTATCTATAATAGTCAAAACTTATAGTTAGGTTAGTTGGGTTTTCTAGATATACAGAGATATATTTGAGATGGATAGATATTCTTCAAACCTTTCAAAGACCTACAGAATATATGACATTGAAATGGTTTAGGGTTTTTCATGATAGTGTGACACTACTACTCCTGGCACACCAATTACATCTGAGAGGAAGATGGACATCTAAAAACTCAATATGGAGTTTGATTTCAACATGGCAAGATTAGTGCTTTGGACAAGAAACTGCCTGGACTGTTTGACTGTTGCTGTATATAATGGACATGCAGGACCCACAGGAAAGTGACTGCTGAACTTACAAAACAAGATGGACAATACTAGAGGGTTTGTGCTTCATGGAAAAGGCTGTCAGACATTCTGCAGGATACAGAAATATGACTGACAAACTGCCAATGTGGATGGACAGTTTAAAATTTCCTTCTTTGCTGAAAAGTACGCCAGGTGCACTGTGGCCTATGGGCTGAAGATGGATGCCCCAATGTTACAGAGGAACTTCGAGTGACTGTCCAGGTAGCTAGATATCTCTGTCAGTTCTAGTGTTTATATGTTATCCTTCTGTGGTCTTTGATGGAGTTAAAGACAGATAGTTATAATTATAGTTTTCCTTAGTTGTAATAAAAGATAAGCTACATATAAGACTTGAGACTCACAAAGATAGGAAAAATGATATTTTCTTTAAGTCTTGATAAATATTCATGGACTAAATATCGTATTTGCAGTTCTTGCTTAATAGCTGCCTTGTTATATATTTTACTATGTTCAAGTTAAAAACTTCCTTTTTATTTAGACAGAAAAGAGGAGATGATGGTCAAAGTCTTTCTGTGTATATGTTGTTTTATTGGTTGATAAATAAAGTACTGTTGGCCAATAGGGAAGCAAGATAGGTGGGACTAGGAGTTGAGGAGGGTTCTGAGAAATGTAGTCAAGAGTAGAGAGTCACCATGTGATCCCAGGAGGAGAGGACACAAGTCTGGCATTCTTGGTAAGATAAGACCTCATAAAATATATACTAGTAATTATGGTTTAATAATTCAGAGCTAGCTATTAAGAAACCATAGCAAACAGCCAACAACTTCATAATCAATTTAGCATCCTGCATGTTCATTTGGAACTGACATGGCTCAGGGACGAGACTGGTGGGAAGAATATATGATATGTATATATATGTATGTATATATATATGTACTTGTGTGTATTGATATATGTATGTAACAATAATTAATGAAAAAAGAGGTCATTAATATTCAAGAGATCAAGGAGGGGTATATAGGAGGTCTGGGGGGGGAAGGAGAAGGGGGAAATGATGTAGTTATATTATAATCTGACAAAACAAAAGAAACTATTTTTTTTTTTGGTTTTTACGAGACAGGGTTTCTCTGTATTGTTTTGGAGGCTGTCGGTCCAGCCTGGCCTAGAACTCGCAGAGACCCGTCTGCCTCTGCCTCCCGAGTGCTGGGATTAAAGGTGTGCGCCACCACCGCCTGGCAAGAAACTATTTTTTTAAACTGTGATAGTTTAGTAGATGACATATTGCTATTCCTTTCCATCAAATTCCCCCTATTAGGAAGCTTGAATATTTTTCATAAATCTGTAAAATTACAAAATATTTTGTATATGAACTGACTTATATCCTTTCCATATTTCTCTAGAATCACTCTCTCTTTGTACAGTAGAAGAATGAAAATCAAGAATGCTAAATGTCATCTGTATTTAAACTATGTATTTTTCTAAATCATCATCAGTCCCCCGAGTTACATAATCTTTCTTACATTTAACACAAGTTTTAGAATCCTAGAGCCAAATACATGCACTGTACCATTTGGAACATGCACATGATTAACATAAAGTCACTTGTTTGATAACCCAAGTTATTTAATAAGCCATTGTTTACATTACTGTAAATCACTACTTCATGTATTGTTTTCTATGTTTATTCCAAAAATAGCCATCAGAATAATTTTTTTAATCATTAAGCCAGATTGCAGTTTAACCTCTGGCATTTTAATGTCTGGCATTGCCATTCACTTAAAAAAAACGGTGTTACAAATGTCTACAGGATCTAAAACTGACTCTCTTACATTCCATCCCTGTCTCTATCCCCCCAACTCTCACTTATTACATTCAGAGCAGAGTGCACACTATGTCACCCTAGCTGTTTTCATGTCCATTACTGTTGTTAAAAGCAAATTTTCCTATGCATCATCTGCTTTGAATGACACATTCTCATTGAATGACAGACCATGTAAGATCTATCTTTAAGTTTTCAGCAAGAGGTCCTTGGTATAGACCGTCCCTGTTTGGGTTCATTTTCCCTCTTAGACGACATAGGAGAGAACACAGAATGAACTCTAGGAGACAGGGGGTTGTGTCTTTAAATGCTTATTTGTCTAAATATGAAATATTCTACTCTAGGATTGTACTTAAAAGCTAGAAGTAAGTAATTTATTTTTTGAATCCATGTATTTATTTAGTATTTATTAATTTTTAAAAATTTCATTTTACATTTCAACCAAAGTTCTCACTCACCCTTGCCTTCCCCATAGCCCACCTGCCATCCACTCTTCCAACAGGTAAGGGCTCCCATAGGGGGTCCACAAAGTTTGGAACATTAAGTTGGGGCAGGACCAAGCCCTCCACACTGTATTAAGTCTGAGCATGGCATCCCCTCATAGGGAATAGACTTCAACAAGCTAGATCATGAACCAGGGATAGATCCTGGTTGTATGGCCAGGAGTCCCTCAGATACCCCAAGTTTCACGACTGTCTCCTGCATATTGAGGGCCTGGAGGGCCTAGTTCAATCCCATGGAGGCTCCACAGCTGTTGGTCTAGAGTTTATGAGTTTCCACGAGCTTGGTTCAGCTGTCTCTGTAGATTTCTCCATCATGATATTGACCTCCCTTGCTCATGTATTCCCTCCTCCCTCTCTTTGACTGGATTCCTGGAGTTCTTCCTGGTGCTTGGTTGTGGATCTCTGCATCTGGTTTCATCAATTACTGGATGAAGGTTCTATGATGATAGTTGGTTACTCACCAATCTGATTACAGGGGAAGGCCATTTCGGGGACCCTCTCCAATACTGCTAGGAAACTTAGCTGGGGTCATCTTTGTGAATTCTTAGGGGTTTCCCTATCACCAGGTTTCTCCCTAACCCCACAATGACTCTCTCTATCAAGGTATTTCTCTCCTTGCTCTCCCTTTCTGTCCCTCCCCCTGCAACCATCCCATTCCCTCATTTTATCATCTCCCATCCCCTCCCCTTTACGACCCTACTTACCCCTAATGCCCATTCCTGGATTGATCCATGTGTCCCTCTTAGGTTTCTCTTTGTTACCTAGCTTCTCTGGAATTGTGAATTGTAGTCTGGTTATTCTTTGTTTTCTATCTAATATCTATTTATGAGTGAGTACATATTGTGTTTGTCTTTCTGAGTCTGGGTTACCTCACTCAGGATGTTTTTCTCTAGTTCCATCCATTTGGCTACAAATTTCATGATGTCATTGTTTTTTACAGTTGAGTAATATTCCATTGTATAAATTTAACACATTTCTTTGTCCATTATTCAGTTGAGGGGCATCTAAGGTTGTTTCCAGGTTCTGGCTATTACTAGTAATGCTGCTATGAATATTGTGGAGCAAGTGTCCATATGCTGTGATTGTGAATACATTTAACTTCAGATGTTTACAGGATTCATTGGGGGAACCTTCTTGCTGCTGTGACAATATACTAGCCAAAGAAATTTGAGTGATAAATTATTTCATCTAGAATTTTGAGAGTTCAGTCCACAATGGTGGAGAAGGCATGGTGGGAGGATGTGTCTGCAGTCTGGGATAGAAAGATGAATGCTGGTTGTCCAGATGGCTTTTTCCTTTCTATTCAGGCCTGGACTGCAGCGATGACAGATAGAGCAGATGTGGGTATGATCCTCTCAGCCCTTGTTTGCTCTCAGGACACTATTGGCTAACAATGAAGGCTGAGTGAACATGGCAATAGTAAGGAATTGACTCCAGAGAAACATCCAGGCTTGGACTTTTTAATATGCATTTCTTTTAGACTGCTACGTCATTCTAATTTTCAGATTTGACTCTTGGGTCCTTATGGAGTGCAGAGTTTGGAACAGGCATTTACCGCTGTGGTGTCAGTCTTCCTTACTTTGTCAGTTATTTTTTATTTTAAAGTGAAAGCTATGTAGCTAAAGACTTGTGGGGTTCTTCATTCCCTTCTAACAAGCAGTCAGGTCTACCTCTAACGTTATCATCCAGGAGACAATAGATGGGAAAGAAAAAAATACAAGTCTCTGATTTTCCTTTAAATTTTTTGCTTCATGCCTCTGCACCCTTCTGTACATCATACATTTTAATTTCAATTTTAAAAGGGAGTCTTATATATAAATAGTGATCTGGACTTTGTGTTTGCAATGAAATTCTTCCAATAGCTCTAGGCAAAGCAGAGCACTTGAAAGCATAGAATTAACAAATGACTTTTGATTGTTGATGTTTATGTTTAAATAAATCCTAAGTACAAGGACAGAGCTTGTTTCCCTGTTACAGACTTTTTAGAGTTTATGCCACCATGAAAAGGTTCATGTGTATGTTGACGCTTGGCCTCAAGTTCTCACTCTTGTGTAGCAGGAACTGTATTGACTTAACTATCTCCTGAACCCAGGGTTTTCTTTCTTTTTCTTTTTCTTTTCTTTTCTTTCCCTTTTCTTTTCTTTCCATTTCTCTCTTTCTTTCTTTCTTTCTCTCTCTCTTTCTTTCTTTCTTTCTTTCTTTCTTTCTTTCTTTCTTTCTTTCTTTCTTTCTTTCTTTCTTTCTTCCTCTTTCTATCTGTCTGTCTGTCTTTAAGTAAGCCAGATAGAGTTTTGTCTCAAGGACTAGGACAATTCACTCTTAAGATGAACACTAAGGAGTGAATCATCTACTAAGACTTGTTGTACATAATGCCTTTGAACATTGAAATCTCAGTGTGGAGAATAATTAAATTCTGAGGTTTGGGCCTCACTCTTCTTAATAGAAAATGTAGTATGTGTGAAATCATGAATTCAGCCTGGCCTGGCTACCTTGAGAGGACAAAGGTAAAAAAAAAATTCTCACTGTTCTCAATAAAACTGTCACAACCTCAGTCTTGTTGTGGCCCCTCCAATCAACCTGGTTTAATTCCTTGGGGACATATCAGATGACCTTGGCTTGGTTAGTAATTATGGGCACTTACAAGTGGTACCAGGAACAGAGGGCTAAAGTGTGAGTACTTTTAAAAAAGTAATAGAAAAAAGGTTAAAGACAAAGAACTCCTAGGAATCCCATGTACACAAGTACAATAAGGCAGGTACGTTCATTCAGAGTAAAAGATGAGATAGGCATGGTTGAAGGAGCAAAAATTGTTGGCAGAAATTCTGAAGACTTTAATGCTGGAGGAAGGAGTTAAAACAGGACATCATCAGTTGCTGAAATTCCCAGAGTTCATTAATGAGCTTCAGCCTTCTTTCCCTGAAGAGGGAACTCTGGATCCCAGAATCAGTTAGGGAGAGCAATTCAGGGAGAACTAGAAGAAAAAGGACCAGCTTTGGAAAGAAATAAAGACAGTAATAGATAAAGAGGACAAAGTTAAAAAAATAATGACCCAGAAAAAGGAAAACTAATCCTGGGGATAGAAGACAGATCAGATTCTGAAGACCTATCATCTAGTGTCGCTCTGTGTAACGAGGCTGAGGGTTTTCCTCCTCCTTGCCTCAGTCTCCATCAAGTGCAGTTCCTGTTAACATGGAAACTTGTTTTTGCTGCTTTGCTGCATTTCCTTCTGAGGTTGTTAGGGAGGTCTCTCACTGTCTATGTAAGAGAATTAATTTCCTTAATTTGCTGCATTTCTTTCTGAGGTTGTTAGGGAGGTCTCTCACTTTCTATATAAGAGAGTTAATTCCCTTAATGCCATGGCACAGCTCTCCCAGTTAAGAGATGGGAGCCCAAGAGATGAACACAAACATGGAAGATTTTTCTCTTTTCCTGTTGAATGAAATGTCTAACCCTGATAACCCAGGGTGAGGAGTTAAAACTCTTTACCCATTTCATTTAAGTCTCTTCAGGACCATAAGCAGGCTTGTGCTCAATATGGATGAAGTAACCTTGTTTATTGTCTCTTCTTGATGTAGCTTTTGGGGTAGCTTTTCTTCTCTCTGACTGGAGGGTCATAGCAAAGGTTTGTCTTACTGGGATGAATATTTACTGTGGAAGAGTGATTATTCAGAAAGATTTCAGGACCCAGCTATTAGAAATAAAAAAATAACGAGCCCATAACTGTTGAAGTGTTGACAGGAGAAGGCATGTATACTGATGCTGAATGACATCTCACAGATCGCACGTGTTACTAAATTCTGGAGGAAAGAGGAATTTTCTAAAATCAGACAATCCTGTCACGCCATAGGGAGATTTTGTTTCTTGTCTTTGTAGGCTGTCAGTCACCTGGTGATGATAGGGAATCAGGTATGGTTATTGTTAAAACTGGCATATGAGAATCATAACGTTGCATACCA
Organism: Mesocricetus auratus; assembly: GCF_017639785.1. NCBI lineage: Eukaryota > Metazoa > Chordata > Mammalia > Rodentia > Cricetidae > Mesocricetus > Mesocricetus auratus. The sequence goes on along the minus strand of NW_024429203.1, from coordinate 17,828,258 downwards.
GAGTGCCATCCTTCCTTTTCAAAAGAAAGGAGATACTAACCGTTACAGTCACATCCATGCTGGTATCAGGCCTTCCCAAAATCATGGGTTACCTCTGCCTACAGCCCTGAAAGGGCAGATAATGCCTCAACTTTAAGCAGTCATTCAATAAGGACACAGAATCACACTACACCAATTAACCCACAGCCACCACATACTCTTGAGAATCAGAGAGGGAAACCAAAACCAAGAATCAGAAAGTCAAAACAGCAAGGTCAGGAGGAGAAATGAACATCCAGATTTACAATCATCCCAAACCCAGATGCCTAGACAGCAATGTAAAAAAACAAACAACAGTAGCCAGGACAGCATCCACTCGAGCATGGTGACTGTCCTACAGTAGGTTCTGAGAAATGAAATACACCTGAAGCACAAGGAAAGAACTTCAAAACAGCTACTAGGAATATGTTCAAAGACCTCGAACAGGATATCTGTTATTGAAGTATGCAGAAACACAAACAGTTCAATGAAATTAAGAAAACTGTTCAAACAAGATAGTGAAAATAAAATAAACAAAACCAAAATTGAAGGAAAACTGAAAATAAAAACAAAACAAACTAGGAACTTGATCAGGAACCTCAAAGGGAAATCTCATCAACAGAATAAAACAGATGGAAGGGAGAATCTCAGGCATTGAAGATATAAATAAAACAAAACAAAAGAACAGACAATTCAAAAAAATCTCATACAATCCCTACACAAAACAGCCAGGAAATCTGGGACATTATAAGATGACAAAAATATAAGAAAAAAATAGGAATAGATGAAGGAGACAAAATTCAAGTCAAAGAAAATATTTTCATCAAAGTCATAGAAGAAATTTCTCCAATATAAAGAAAGAGTTGCCTATGAAGAGATAAGAAGCACATAGTACATTAGATAGAATGGAACAGAAAAATTCCACATTAAACACAGTGATCTAACAATGTATGTACAGAATAAATTAAGAATGTTAAAATCTGTAAGGGAAAAAGATCACATAACATATAAATACAGGTCAATTAGGATAGCATGTATTTGTTCAGTAAAGACTCTAAAAGTCAGATAAGCCTGAATTGATGGCATATGAACTCTAAGAGACTACTGATGCTAGCCCATACAATACTCAGAAAAAATTTCAAACATAATAGGTGAATGAAGAAAGGTGGTCATAAAAAAGCAAAATTAAGCAGTAGTAATATACAAATTCATCTGCATAGAAAGTATTAGAAAGTAAACTTCAACCTGAAAAGTTTAATTACTTAAGTACACCCAAAAAACCCACAAGGAATAAGTAACCTCAGAGTGTTAGATCAAAAAGGAGAGGAGAGTTTCACTTGGGAACTACAAAATAATGGGAATCAACAAATACTGCTCATTGATAACCCTAAACCTCAATAGCCTCAATTCTCCAATAAAAGGACACAGACTAAAAGATTGGATATGGAAACAGAATCCCTCCTTCTGCTGCATCCAAGAACACCTTAGCATCAAAAACAGATAAAAGGATGGAAAAGATATTCCAAGCAAGTGTACCCCCCAAACAAAGCTGGTGTTACGATTATAGTATCTGCCAAAATAGAGTTCAAACCAAAGCTAGGCCAAAGAGACAGGGAAAGACAGAATATACTCATCAAAGGGAAATGTCACCAAGATTATAGACTATTCTAAGCATCTATGAAGCAAACACAAGGACACCCAAGCTTATAAAAGAAACACTACTACATATAAAATCACATGTTGACTCTCATACAGAGATAGTGTGGGGATGCAATATACAACTTCAGTCAATGAACAGATAATCCAGACTAAAAATAATGATAATAAACAGAGAAATGTTGGAGCAAATTAACATCATAAACCAAATAATAGATATCTACAGAATATTTCACTCCACAATAAAAGAATATAACTTCTTTTTAGCTTATGGAAACTTCTCCAAAACTAACCTGCAAGCCAAGTCTCAACATATACAAGAAATTGAAATAACACCCTGCATCTTAACTGACAACCACTCTTTAAAGTTGGATATCAACAAAAGAAATCAACAAATCATCCTGCTAGAAGTAACCTTGATCCAAAAGGCAAATATGAAAGTATTTGCTTATATGTGGATTATATGGATCTTAGCTGCCAAGTCTTGATATGTAGCAAGAATCCATATAACTACAGAGTTTAGGTATAAAGTAAGGGATTTGGGGAGGACTGGATTAACCCAGGAAGGGGAAAGAGAACAGATAAGTATGGATAGATAAGGGGGTTATGATGGGATGATCAAATGTGGATAGGAATCAAAGAAGTGGATAAGGAAGGGAGTACAGGAAGGAATATTTAAAACTAAGGGCCAGTAGGATCTCTCTACAATATGAACATATGTGAAGGTAATTGTCTTAGTTAAGTTTCTATTGCTGTGAAAAGATGCCATGACCATGGAAATTATTATAAAGAAAACATTTGGTTGAGAGGACTCACAGTTTCAGGGCCACCAGTTATAGAGGTCCCTGATCCTAACAACCCGTGGCGAGTTATTAGACAGCATCAGTCACTGAATTTTAAAGAAATTAAACAATCAAAGGGAGTAGTGATGGCTTACAGACCATTGGCCCCTTTTACACTCTCCATGTTTGAGTCCTCTGCTATGAACCTGACACCGGGAGATTGGCAGCAGCTCTGCTGCATGCTTGTCAGGGGGCGATTACCTGCTGTGGAGAGGAGAATACCAAGAGTTTTGTGCTCAGGCTGTTAGAATGAACGCCCAGGCAGGGTTCCCCCAACGAAATCTAGACATGTTGACCAGAAGTGGTCCTCATGCGGGAATCAGTGTGCAAATCCTGTTTGATCCTGCTGTCTATGCTCAGATCGCTGTGCGGCTACTCGAGCCTGGAAGAAGTTGCCTAACAAGGCTGCAGGGAAACAATTGTCTCGAGTCTTACAAGGACCCTCTGAGCCCTTACAGGATTTTGTCTCCCGCCTTTTACAATTGTGGGGAAGATCCTTGGGGATTTTGATAATGCCATGCCGGTAGTAAGACAGCTAGCCTTTGAAAATGCTAACAGATAATGTCAAGAAGCATTAAAATCTCACAAGAGCAAAAGCTTAAATGATTATATCAAAATTTGCAGGGATATTGATGGACATTACATTCAAGGGAAAATGATAGTGGCAGCCATCCGACTGCAACGTCCCGGCCGCTCCCAGCCAGAATCTGGAAATTGTTTCAGTTGCTGGCTGATGGGACATTTTCGCAAGGATTGTCCTCAGAACCAAACACAGCCAAGGGGCCCGGGCCCTTGCCCTAGGTGCAGGAAGGGACGTCATTGGGCAAATGACTGCAGGTCAAAAACTGATATTAAGGGATGGTCACTGCCGTCTCCCCAGCAGGGAAACAGGAGGAGGGCCTTGCTCCGGGGTCCCCAAACCTCTGTGTACGGAGCAGTCAACTCAGGCAGTGACGTATCCGGTTTGTTCCCCAGAGCAACCCTTTCACTTTAAGGACCTCACACAAGGAATATCAGGATTTGAACTCTGTACCATCACCAGAGCAATCCTAACTCCTCAAATGGAGGTCCAGGCGCCACCCACTGGGATCCACTGGCCCACTTCCCCATGGGTGCACAGGACTAATTATGGGAAGGAGTAGTGCACTTTTAAGGGGTATTGATTCCTTTACATCAGACCACCAATGATGTTGTTAAGAAAGAGAGAGGCAATGAAGGCTTTGGATTTATAGGACATAGTGCATTCTGGGTTGCTCAGCTACATGAGAGGCTCCAACTGAAACTGAGCATAGAAAGCAAAAAATTTATAGGCGTTCTGGATACAGAGAAGATGCATCAGTCCTGTCTGCCGAATGCTGGCCAGAGGCCTGGCCCTTGGAGGCTTCCACCACCTGTTTACAAGGCATAGTTCAGGTTGTTCCGAGTAAAAGTGCAAAAATCCTAAGATGGCAAGATGCTGAGGGACATCATGGGTATTTCAGCCTTATGTTCTCTTTGGTCTACCCACTAACCTATGGGGAAGGGACATATTGACAGAAATGGGGGCAAATCTAAACATTCAAGGCCTGCCTGCGAGGAAACTGCCACCTCGCTTATGTGACTTATGAGATGGTCCCTTGGACAGGGCCTAGGAAAGAATAACCAGGGAATGAAGAGTCCCATAAGTTATCAAGACCAGATTGCTCGTCTTCCAAGAGATTAAAAAGGGCTGGGGCATTTTTGATTAGGGCCACTGTGCCGTGGCCTAAACCTATACCCATACAATGGCTTAATAATGATCCAGTATGGGTAGAACAGAGGCCCCTAACCCGTGAAAAATTATAGGCTGCACATGAATTAGTCAAAGAACAACTGGAAGTTGGCCATATATAGTGCCCTCTACCTCTCCCTGGAACACCCCCATATTTATGATTAAGAAGAAATCTGGAAAAGGGTTACTCTTGCAAGATTTGCATGCTGTTTATGCTACTATGCAACCTATGGGCATATTGCAACTAGTTTTACCCTCATCCATGGCAATCCCCCAAAACTGGTACCTGATAGTCATAGATTTGAAGGATTTTTTTTCTATCCCATTGTGTGAAAAGGATTGTTAAAGATTTGCCGTTAGCCTGTCTGTTATAAATTTCAGGGAGCCTACTTCTAGATACCACTGAGCTGTCTTGCCTCAAGGAATAGCCAATAGTCCCACTATGTGCCAGATGTTTGTAGCTACTGCATTAAAACCTTAAAGAGAAGAATAACCCTAGGCATAAATAGTTCATTATGTGGACGATATATTATTGGCCTCAGAAACTAGAGGGGATTTAGAGAAAGCCTATGCCAGACTTCAAGAGTTGTTAGCTGATGCATGACTAAGAATTGTACCCAAAAAGGTGCAGAAGATACATCCATACTCTTATCATGGGCATGTGTTAAACCAAGGAGGGATTAGGGCCCAGAAAATATGGATCAGTATTTCTCACTTAAAAACCTTGCATGATTGGTAGCAGTTTCTTGGAGATGTGCAATGGATCCGCCCCTTCTTATCCATCCCAGCTGGGGCACTAAGGACTCTTTCTGACTTATTACCAGGGGACAAAGATCCAAATTTCTGTAGATCCCCCTCTAAGGAGGCAAGAGAGGCCTTGGATTCCTTGTTCCAAAACATTTAGCATATACATGTTAGATGGAAGGACCTGGCCACGGGAAAATGGGTGCCACCAACGCCAATGCTAGCTAGGGTCAGAGAGGCTTTTTGTGCTTTTCCCCCAGGCTGGGAGAAACCCATCTGAGTCCCTGAATGGTGTGTCTGTGTGATGAATCTTCTTATTTTCCTGATGCTACTGTGGATGACTCTGCGGTCAGAGCAGGAGCCGGAGTTGTTCCCTGAGAAATTGCTGGAATAGATAAACGTCGGCAGTGATAGTTCGTATACTTGCCAAGCTCCCACTGCCAGTTGATGATCCTGATCCACAACCCACCTTGATCCTGTATCCTCACAAAAAAGATTTCAACATCACCACAGCAGCAATCACTACCACTATTGCTGAGGCAGCCATGCAGGCAACTGTAGCAGGGCTGGCCATATTGCATGGTTCGTTGACGGCTGCCACTATGGACTCATTAGCCATCCAAGTCAGTGAAGCACTTTAACTTCAGAATACTGTGAACTCTCATATTCAATTTGGCATCCTGAATTTAAATCAACAAACAGCCTTAGTACAGGAACAGGTGGATGCCCTGTGGATACAAAACCAGCTATACTGTTCTGCCTTTTATCATACTCTGTGTGTTACCCCTGATAAGGTACTCAATACTTCCTTTATGGTTCAGAGTTTATATGCATATATGAATGGGACCTGGAATGCCTCTTTTGTAAATTTTACTACTGCTACAGTTCATATGATTCAGAAGATTAATGATAGAAGGATGCCTCCCTTGGCGACTGAAGGCTGGTGGAATGGCTCAGCTGGGGGTGGGGTGGGTGCAGCGCTGGTCGGGGTCCGTTGCTTTCTTCAGATTGGTTGTCTGTCATTTGGTCCTTTGTTTCTGGCTTTTCTGACATTATCGACGGCACTCTGAGATGTAATTGAGTGTCATCCAACAGGCACTCTTAGCCCTTTCTGTGCAGCAGTCCAAATCAGCACAGGTGTGGTTGCAGATGCTGGAGAAGCATTGACCAAGGACAGGCAACCTCGAGGATGATGGGACAACCTAAGACAGGGAGCACAGGTCCTCTAAAGGTGGGTAAGGTATCCTCTCCTCAATGAATTGAGACAGGCTTGCTTCTATAAAATAAAAAGGGAGGAACTATTGGGAACTGCCCTAAGCAGCTGTTTCCAGGTTCATAAAACCCCCTTTTGCCAAACCGCAAGGGGTATGGTACATATTATGTTTTCAGAAAGCAGTTTGCATAAAATCTTACCCAGAATGTTCTGACCATACCCTGAGCCCCTGGGGGAGGCGACTTCCCTGTCTCTGGTTGCCCCTGCCCCCTACTGACTGTGTATATAATCCAGCTGTAAGCTTCTAATAAAGGTTCCTTTTCAGTCAAGACAGATGAGTCTGTGTGGTTAATCTTGACGTCCTCCATCCAGATGGTTTCCAGGTTAAGCTTCTATTGCTGTGAAAAGATGCCATGACCATGGAAATTATTATAAGGAAAACGTTTGTTTTATGGGACTCACAGTTTCAGGGGTTCAGCCCATCATCATCATCAAGGATGGAAAGCATGGTGGTATGAAGGCAGACATAGTGCTGGAGGAAGAGTTGAGAATCTTATGTCTTGCAAGCAACAGTAAGTTAACTGAGACATGGGCTGAATCCTGAGCACTGGAAACCTCAGAAACCATACCCATAGTGACACACTTCCTCGAACAAGGACATACCCACTTCAAGAAAGCCACACCTCCTGAAAGTTGCACTTCCTATGAGATTTTGGGTGCCAATTACATTCAAACCACCACAGTGACCAGGATAGAATCACAAAATAACAGGTACATAGAACTTTAACTGAACATCTCTGATCACTAATTGAAGCTTCCACTTTCAGAAATGGGTTATATCAAATAGAACTGCTGGACAAAGGGGCTTCATGGGAGCCCTCAAATACCCAGGATATTGCCAAGGTTATTGGTTGATTTCCTCAAACTGATTATAAGGCTCCCTTGCTGAAGAAAATGCCTATAAAACTCACCAACCATGGAAAATTCTAGCTTGTCCCTACCTAGAAACTTTACCCCTACTCTATACTGCCAAAGTACAAAGTAGAAAGTTAAGCATCAACTCAGCTTCAAGCTCTTTTTTTTGTTGAAAGGCTTGACTTTATTATTTAAATCTTCTTTGCCTTTACAAAATTTTAACTCTTAATAAATTTCTACTTTGCAAAAACTAATTTGTATCCTGCTTTAACAAATTTTGGTGCTGAAACTAAAAACAATAGAATAGAATAGAACAGAACAGAATAGAATACAATCACAGCAGCAACACAAGAACTATGTATCAGAAAATCTTTCTGTAAATTATGTAAGACTGTTAATCAAATGGCTTTTCTGTTTCCTGTAATTACTATGTGGTATGGACATTTTATGGGCTGAATAGAATATGCAAGGCTACATATAAATGTCTATGTATTCTCTGAAGAGAAATAAAAGCTTATAAGCAGATCCTAGCTTCAAGCTCTTTGATTTACAGTTGTGACATACATGCTAGATGTGCTAGTACCGTAGTGAACCATAGTCCACAAAATTAACCAACCAATATCTGACTAGGTTTAAGGCCCATTATATGAGATGGAACCCATCACCAGCACTGTTATCTTAGCCAAGAACTTGAGACAAGATAGGCTAGGGACCTAGAGGAAACCAAATATTACTGTACCACTAAAGGAATGCTACAACAAAATGACTCCTAACAACATTCTGGTATACTCATAAATTAATCTCTTGCTCAGTCATCATCAGAGAAGCTTCCTCCTGAAATAGATAGGAGTAAATACAGACACCCACAGCTGGGCAATGTAGAGTGAAAGACCATGTGACTCTCAGTCCTAAATGGAATGTCTCTGACAGTTTTTTCCCTCAATGATCAGTGAGCCCTGGGAAAGAGGTGACAGGAATAGTGGAAGAGCCAGAGGGGAGAGTAGACACCAAGGAAACAAGGCCTTCTAAATCCAGCAAAACTAACACCTTTGAATTCGAAGAGACTATGGAAGTATGCACATGGCTTACACAGATCCAACATCTCTAACACAGAAGTTATCTCCAATTGATAACCACTATTAAATACAATTATTTTTCTGTAATGGATTCTCATAGAGTAAAGAAACCACTCTCAATGTCAGGATCCATGCTCAGCATTAGATACCAACACAATATTATCTCAGCTTTATTTTATCTATCTACCTATCTATTTATTTTTGCTTACTTATTTTTTTCATAATACTTTGGTTATCCTTTCCTCACTCTCCATATATTTCACTTAAATACTATGTTTTCTCATTTTGTGTGTTAGGAGGTTTCTGTGTGTACCAATGTGTGTGTCTCTACACCTATATATTCTTTGTCCAATTTTTCTTTGGATTTTTATTTTTCTGTTTTTTGTTTTTTTCTTATACAGGTGTGTTTTCTTGTTTTATCTTATTACTTTTCTATCCTTTTAAGATATCTGATTTTTTTCTAATGAGAGAGTGATAAAGGACACAGATTTGGATAGGGAATTTGGAGGGGTCTACGAAGAGTTGGTTGAGAGGGAACCACAATCAGAATATAATACATATATATATAATAAAAACCAAATAGTTAAGATTTTCAGTTTTTAGGCTGTGTGTGTGTGTGTGCGTACTTTCACACTAAGCAATTGCAAGTTCACTATGGTGGCATGTATCAATAATCTGAGCATTAGAATATTTAGGACAGGATTTTGACATAAAGAGATCCTGGGCAATTAAAACAAACAAACAACTACAGGGTGAAAATAATAGATGAAAGAGAAACCAACAGGCAAAGGTGAAATAATGGTTGGAGAAATTGCAAACAATATTTGTATATATTCATAGTGAGATTTACCATGCATGCTGAAGCAGTTGAGAAAATATAATCATAGAACATGTTGCAACACCCTCTTTACTATATTGTTGCTCTAAACATGGAACAAATGCCCAGCATGGGTGTATCTATTTTCTTTTCCATTATAGAATCTGAGTGTCTTCTGGATTTCCATACCTGGCATGGTACAGGGAATAATCCAAGCCTTGACACATGGACATTCTTAGTGGGCTTTCTCTGCTGCTGTTTTCCAAGGTGAGATAAATTCTATTAGAAATGTATATAGTTAAAATATTAGTGCCTTTTTCTATCTATGGATTTGTGTGTTGCTCAATTTAATAGCTTTCTAACCAAAGTTTTAACTTTATTATATTGTAACAAATACTGTCAGTATAAAACAAAATATAGACATATTTCTATGTATTAGAAGATTAGGACTTTCAACCACCATTCTAACTTATAAACAGAATGGTATCATCATCCACAAATCTTCTCTATGCATCTCTGTAAACATGGCTGAATTCATTCTTTTTTATCTACATGCTGATTATATTTAAAAAATCCTGTGTAATTTTTTGGAGCCTCTTCATTCAAGCAAAGTCTGATTGTTATTTGTTTTTAGGTTACAAATACAGAGAAAATGTGGAAAAGACACTAGTTTTGAAGTAGCGTCTGTGATGAGTATGATTGCTGTAGGCCACTTCACCATAAGTCCTTTGGAGTAAATATGTACACCAAATGAAAGAGAGAAGCATCCATCTCAGCTTAAGTGAAATATGGTACTCAAGCATGCATTACTTGTTCTAGGATGGGTTAAGAATTCCCCAAAATAATGATGACATGTGTTACCTTATATTTCCAGCTACTATGTCTGCCAGTGCAAATTATGGATATTTCACTCATCACACTTGAACAACAGTGCTATGAAATATGAACTACTTAGTAGGTTTCCTGAACATTTTTTAGTTTTTTTGTTCTTACTGTGCACATCACCACTTCTATTCATTAAACATGTATCATTGCACTTATTTTTTGTAAAATTGGTTGAAACTTTCATATAATGTGTTTTGACATGTTCACTCTCTTTCCCATGTCCTCCAAGCTCCATTCCCTTTCATTACCCCCTCAATTTCTCCCTCTTTCTTCGTATGTTTAAGTCTATCACATCCAGTTGTTGCCCATACATTTCTTAGGTGTGTGACCTTCCATTGGACCATGATAAACCTTTCAGGGGCCACTCCCTTAAGGAAAACTGATTATCCCTCAGCTATTAGGGTCTAACAGCTTGTTGGGAAGTAGTGAGACTTCACATCCATTTCCTTTACCAATGTTGGGATTGTGTCTGGCTTGTATTTACCCAGTTCTTGAGTATGCTGTCACAACTAGCTGTAACTAACTTGTGTGACTGTCATTTTTTTGTCCAGAAAACAGTCTTTCTGTATAGTCAGCTATCATCTCTGGTTCTTAAAATCTTTTTTCTTCTTTTAGAATGAACCCTGAACCTTGGGACGAAGGGTCTGTTATAACTGTTCCAATAGGGTTGAGCATTCCATGGTCTTTTATTCTCTACACCTTAACCATATGTGGATTTCTGCGTTAATCACCATTCTTTTATTTTGTTTCATAATTATTGATTTTGAGTGAAAAGTCAATGTCTAAATCATAGCACTTTTGGTTACAGTTTGGAGCAAATTGAGGATATTTCTAAGCATCAACATCAACAACTACGAAGCTAGGTGAGACTCTCTCCCCTTTGGTTCTGAAATTTTCCTAGTTACCACAAAAACTGAGAGATAAATTCCTGAAAAGGAAGCAGTGCATAGCATTCCTTCTGGGGCAATATGTTAGTGATATAGGTCAATGATGTTTGTCAATGGGTAACTTAATTATATCTGAGAAGGACTTTAAATCATGAAGATTATTGTATTAGGTTCCTCACTGAGGAAAAGAGTAGACCTGCCCTCAGGATTTAACTCTTTGCAGAGTGGATTTTCAGTATATAAAGATACAAATTTAACATCAGAGCCCATCTGATGACCTATCTATCCCCTTAAAATTACTGCCTTTAATAATGAAATGTCCCAAAGCTAGAGCCAAAAACCAACTGTCAAAATCATAAAGAAATTCTATATTAGTCCTCAACCTATTCATTAGTCTAACACAATAAATCTTAAGACTGAATTAATGTTAAAACCATTTGGAATTAACCAGTGTGGGATATAACTTTACTATGATACATAATGAAAATGGTTTTACCAAAAGTTACTGGATGTAAAAGAAAAAATGAAAAGAACCTACTCTAAAGTTCAACTCTTTTAAATAAATAAATTCTAGGAAAAATTAAGTGTGTTGATATGGGAATAACATAAGGGATATCTGGTAACACTTGAAATCAAATTCCAGAATTAAGCCATGCCAAACACTCCAAACCAAGCAATTGCAAGCACAAACCACTTATGTAAAATTTCTCAATCCCTAAACATGGATAGTAAACTTGGGGGAAATGGCATATTTTATTGCATTTGTGTTACACACACACACACACACACACACACACACACACACACACACTCAAACTGAGCCATGGTATCAAATTGGGAATTCCACTTTTGTCATCCTTTGCCTATTTTCTCTTAAGAAAAATCACAGCATTCTTTCAAGAGAACTGTCATTAAGTTTTATATTTATGAATCATATCTTCCAAAAATCTTACTACTCTTTCAAGTAAAGTGAAACTTTACCTTAGAATTCATTAGGAATAATTCAGGAAAACAAAACTGATGGAGTGATTCAGTTTCACACAAAGCCTTTTGACTGCTGGAATTAGCCATTCTTTGATGTTAAGTAACATAACCCAATATCATCTCCAGAGAAATTCTAAAGTCTACAAAAGAGAAAGTAGAGGTTCCATTTCCTCCACTGTTTTATTTCTGATTTATTTCTTCCCACCTCAAGTTTCAGGAATCGTTACTGCGGTGTGTCCTGAGGTTGAATCCTTTCTTCTTCATTCCTCATAATGTGCCGATAATGTTTTTACTCAATCTTGAAACTCTGTTAAGCCATTTTCATCATGAGTAAAAAGCATGGCCAATGTTTTATGAGTAAAGGAGAGAAATCACAGTAACTAAAGATTCACAAAGTAATATAAAATCGGGTCAAAGTAGTTTCAATTTCCACTGGTGAAACTCTACATTGGGATCTGGCATGTTTGCACTGTGTCTCTTGCATCTGCATACAATGTGCTCTTTCTCTTTTGTGGCTCCATTATTACAATAAAAACAAGCTGAAAACTTTTCAAATGTTTTCTACAAAAGAACTGTCTAGCTTGAGTCAGTCATCTCAGAACTACACTTTGCCACATCTATCGTTTTCCCCAAGAAAAGGGACCTCCAACTAAATATCTTTCTTTGACAAAAAGTGATGCATCTCTTTTCCCTCTGTCAATGAATAATGTGAAATTTTTTATTACTGGAAATATATCACTGTCTCATATAATACATCCCAACCACAGCCTTCCCTCCCTCCACTCCTCCCAGCTCCCCTTGCCTTGATGTAATTCTTATAAGGATTTATCTAACAAAAAGAAACAAAGTACAGTCAAATAAGAAGGTGGAAACTGTTACTGTCATTTTGGTGATCTTAAACTTATAAAACAAAGAAGTTAAATTAGTAAGTAGAAATATTGCCTTACTGTTTCTTTTAATAGATTTGCAGGAAAAAGCAGACAAAAAGTATAGTGAACAATATAATAGGTTTGGATTTTCATGACTTATGGTTGTTCTTCATTTTTCCATAAATAGCTCTTTGAGAAAATGCAAGCTGTCAATCTCTTTAAGTTTCAGAACCCTGTTTATAAAGTAGACATATATTCACATTCTAATAGGCATTGTTTTATCTCCGTAAAACAATTATAACATGTCTGAAAGACTATTTACTGCCAGAATTTACAGTTCCAATGTATGCTGTAATTACCTATGAATGAGGAGTTATCTGTGTCAATTCAGTTCTGGTATTTGAAAGCAACATATTCTTTCCTCATGAAGAAAAGATAGAGAATGGTACAGACAGAATATCTGATCTGGAATTCATTTCAAGTGAAAATAAAACCCATCTTCAGTAAAATGGTGGCAATCTACTGTTAGTATAATCAATATCAGATCTACTCATATTTTCTAAGAAACTGTTTATAATAATGGTAATAAACAAAATGTTCACTTACCACTATTCATAAACAGGCAAAAGGCTAAAAGGAACAATAATTATTGAAATATCTTATGAATCTTATATAAAAGATGTGACTAAAATGTACAAAATAGTGAAAATATCTATGTTGTAACTATATAAAAATTTTCTTCTTGTTTAGGATCTTTCTTAGGGAAATTTTAACATCTTTGTTTCTCAAACTATATATTAATGGGTTCAACATTGGAATCACATTGGTATAAAAAATGGAAGAGATTTTTCCTTGATCAATTGATAAAACAGAAGACGGTTTCAGGTACATAAACCCACATGACCCAAAGAACAGAGACACAGCAATTATGTGGGAACTGCAGGTGCTAAAGGCCTTGGATCTGGCCACAGTGGACCTTATTTGGAGGATGCTGGAAAGGATGAAGCCATAAGAGACAAAAATCATGACACTGGGAAAAATTATGTCTTTGCTCCCTACAATGAAAATTTCTGTTTCATTGACATAGGTGCTTGTACAGGAGAGCTGCAACAAAGGGAGGACATCACAGAAATAGTGGTTGATGGTGTTGCCATCGCAGAAGGTCAGTCTGAGCATACAACCTGTGTGGATCATAGCATCACAAAATCCCATCAAATATGAACCAAGCATAAGATAAGAACACACCCTTGGGGACATGGCGGTGTTATACAAGAGTGGATTACAGATAGCTGTATATCGATCATAGGCCATTGATACCAGAACATAACATTCAGAAATTATAAAAAAACAAAAGAAGTAGAGTTGGGACATACAGCCCATATAAGAGATAAGATTTTTCTCTACTATAAAATTCATCATCATTTTGGGTGTAATCACAGAAGAATAACAGAGATCTACAAAGGACAAATTAAAGAGGAAAAAATACATGGGTGTGTGTAGATGAGCATTTAACACAATTAAAATTATCAAAGTCAAATTTCCCAGTACTGTGATCATATACATTAATAGAAACAATATGAAAAGAGGCATTTGGAGACTTGGCTGGTCTGTTAATCCCAAGAGAATAAATTCAGTCACAATAGAGCCATTTTCCAGAACCATTCTTCTCTAAGAGCATTTGTGGACAGAACACAATATATAAAAATTGGAGGACAACATAGATCTTCCAGTAGTAGCTTCTCCCAAAAATATGAGGTATAAGCTGACAATGTCTGAAAATGCTCAGCCTGGAATTAAAGAATCCTTGACAAGTATGATGTTGCATGCCTGTTATTCCAGCACTTGGGAGGGAGTCAGAAGAAATTCAGGCCTTCAAAGTTATCCTAGTATATATAGTAAATTCAAGCCCAGCATAGGCTACAAGAGACCCTGTGTCAAATAAAAAAATTAATTGAGAAAGCTTTCATGCAACCTTTTAATATATAATAACTTACACCCCATATTGGAGTCTTAAATTTAAAAACAACAGATTATCACTAATTTCACCATCAAAGATGATCTCATTGCTGCCATTTGTCATATTCTAATGTAACTGTTAGAAAATTCAGAGGAAAAGGATGAAGTATTATTGAACACAATAGGGTTGCCCTAATCTATTTGTTATAGGTTTCTGACTTGAAAGTACAATAGCAATTTCTATCTTATTAAGAGAAACTGTGATTACCTGTGATCCTCAAGTTTCTGCCTGGACGTTCCCTCACAGAAGAGGGTAGAAAGGATCAGAGATCACATGAAAATCCCGCTATTCACTCAGTGCTAAATTCTCAGCTGTATGTAATTTTCCTCAGTTTTACATGGTGTTTTGGGGTGCTGACTATGTAGAGTGCGGAAGGTTAGCAAATGGGCCACTCTACTTGTGCAGCTATGGGAAAGTCACCATCCATCACGGGATAAGACTTTTCTCTAGGTAGACTTGTTGGGGTTATCTATACCCCTATTAGTCACACCTCATCCATGCTGCAGTAAGTCCAATATACTCATGGTTTCTTCAAATAGACTTTGTTAGAATCTTTCCTTTTGTACAGTTTTCTAACCCTATCTGAGCTAAGTAACCATTTGTTAACATGCCCCTTGGAAAAGTTCATACAACACCCACCTACCATGTCTTCAGGACTTTGCTTCTTCCCTGGCACTGCTATAAATTATATAAACCTGATGATGAGGCACCAGATTGGACTCAGTAGATTTGGAAGCCTAACCACTGAATTTAGGAAAGGTCAAGGTACCGTTCAACACAGAGAAATTCATAAATGAGGAGTAATGTGAGAAATGCCCATGGAGTTGAAAATTACTGCTAAAACCCCTGCCAGCACTCTGTTCAGCATCTGAATTTCCTCTGTTCACCTTTAAGATGCTTCCAGGAAAGTCACTGAATTCTAGGGCTGCAAAATGGGAAGAAAACTATGTATCCTGAAGCAACATATATCATATCAGTGTGGAACTATTATGCAAATATAAAAGGCAAGTCACTGACAGGGAAACACATGGTATATTATGCATTGCAGTCTTAAGCAGTTAAGTTCACATAAGCAAAGAGTAGTATGTTGGTTGTTGGTGTCAGGAAGAAAATCAGTTGATGCAAACTCAAGTTTAAAATTTTCAGTTATGAAACAAAATTGGTTTCTGAAGTTTAACATGTTTACTATGGTTAACATGTGATATTATATTCTTGGGATTTACTAACAGAACATATCTTCATGTATTTTCTCACTGAATATGTGCATCCATAATACATAAAAAGCATTTTAAATTTTTTTCTTTTTTTCTTATTTATTTTCATAAAAAGCATTTTATAAATATGGAAATATATTTGATTTAGCTTTATTGATGAGTCATTTCACAATTAATATTTAAGTTAAAATTTAATGTTCAAAATTATAAATGTTAGTGGTATACCAATAAAGTTGTTAAACATAAAGTATAGTAATTAGTATAAATCACTAATTGAAATGATTAATTGAAAACTTACCCTTTTATGAGAGAAACGTTTGATGTTTCCTTATAACTGAAATTCACTCTATCATTCAGAAGTGTGATATTGGACTAGGAGACCTAAATTCCTTTAATTTTAAAAGGATACAGAATAAAAATAATCTCTCCTATACAAATATATCTTTTTGAGCTATTAGTCATAATGTTTAAAGTAATTATTTATTTTCTGAAAAATCATAGGAAATATAGATAGCCTTTCTAATGATCACAACCTACAGTTTATGAGACCCCCCAAAAAAGGAGGTCACAGGAGTTTAAAGCCTAATGTACTTTTTAATATGAGATAGGCAGATGCCAGGTTTTCGTCTGTCAAGAGAAGAGATGCTAGATACAGACAAAAATGAGGCAATTGTATATATATACTGGGCAATTGCATTTCTTTACTTCCCTGGAGACTCACTGTTTTAATCTGGTCTGGCCTTCTCTTCAGGGATTGTCCAATCTTGAGCAACAGTGAACTTCATCCTCCCATTATAGTTTATCGATTAAGGGAAACTGGTAATTTTCCACAGAGTCATCTCCATATTTCCATACTGCCTCATCAATGTTTTCTTTTCCGCATTATGGTAACATGCTTCAGGTATACACTCACAGATGTTTCTAAAAATCACTTTTAAGTTAGTTTTTGTTGCTGTCGGCTGTGTGTTTGCAGAGTTCTGGCTCAAACTCCATTCCTTGAATATGCTTCTTCTATGACTGGGTTGCATGCCTAGCCCTCCAAGATATGATCACATTCTTTTTTTTAAATTTTAAATAGCTTGTTTTACATATCAATCCCAGTTTCCTCTTCCTCCCCTCCTCCTGCACCTCCCCATCTCCCCCATTCTCCCACCATATTGCCAATTCCTTCCACATAGGGGATATCTAGAGTCTATCATTTCATTTAAGGTAGGGTCCAGGCACTTCCCTAAGAGTCCAGGCAGAGAGCAACTCTCTTTGTGTTATGGACACACGATGTCTGTTAGTATTTGAGGGATAAACACTGATCCACTGCTCAGGACCCCATAGGTTGCCCAGGCCTTCTCGCTGACATTCACATTTGGGGGGTCCAGATCAGTCCCATGCTGGCCTCCCCACTGTCGGTCTGGGGTCCAAGAGCTCTCCCCTGTTCAGATCAGCTATCTCTGCTGGTTTTGCCAGCCCATTCTTTGCCAATTTGCTCATCACTCCTCTCTCTCTGTCACTGGGTTCCTTGGGTTCAGTTCAGTGCTTAATTGTGTGTTTGCCTCTGCTTCCATCAGTCACAGGATGAAGGCTCCCAGATGGTTATAGACATCAAGTTCATTATCAGGAATGGGCATTCGAGGTGGTCTCTCCACTATTGCTTAGCTTGCCAATTGGTGTTATCCCTTTAGATCACTCGAGGTCACTCTGGTGCCTGATCTGTCTTCTATCTTATGATTCCCTCTTCCCCCTATTCTACTACCACCCCCTCAACTTCCTGTTCCCCCATGACCAACTCTCTTCCTCTTCACCCCCTCTCTTCTTCCCAGGTCCCACTCCCCCCACCCTCGCCATATCCCCCATCCATTCAGAGGATCTTGTCTCAATCCTCTTCTCTTGGGTACTATGCATATATGCATATCTTTTAGGTTCTTTCCTGTTTCCCAGACTCTCTATCAGTGGAAGTGCAGACTGGCACTATCCTGATCCATGTCTAAAATCCATATATGAGTGAGTACATACCATGTTTGTCTTTTTGTGACTGGGTTACCTCACTCAGGATGGTTTCTTCCAGTGCTATCCATTTACCTGCGAATTTCAAGATTCCACTGTTTTTTTCTGCTGAGTAATACTCCATTGTGTAAATGTACCACATTTTCTCTATTTACTCTTCAGTTGAGGGGCATCTAGGTTGCTTCCAGGTTCTGGCTATTACAAATAATGCTGCTATGAACATAGTGGAGCAGATGCCCTTGTTGTATGAACTTGCCTCATTTGGATATATGCCTAAGAGTGGAATTGCTGGGTCTAGCGGTAGATTAATTCGCATTTTCCTGAGGAATCTCCATACTGATTTCCAAAGAGGCTGTATGAGTCGGCACTCCCACCAGCAGTGGAGGAGTGTTCCTCTCTCTCCACATTCTCTCCAGCATAAATTGTCTTTGGTGTTTTTGATTTTAGCCATTCTGACAGGAGTAAGATGGTATCTCAGAGTTGTTTTGATTTGCATTTCCCTGATGGCTAAGGATGTTGAGCACTTTCTTAAGTGTCTCTTGGCCAATTTAGCTTCCTCTACTGAGAATTCTCTATTTAGCTCTGTACCCCACCTTTCAATTGGATCCTTTGGTGTTTTGGAGACTTGTTTCTTGAGTTCTTTGTAAATTTTGGAGATTAGCCCTCTGTCAGATGTAGGGTTAGTGAATATCTTTTCCCATTCTGTGGCCTGCCTTTTTGTCTTTTTGACTGTGTCCTTTGCCTTACAAAAGCTTTTTAGTTTCAGAAGGTCCCATTTGTTAATTTTCGATCTTAGTTCCTGTGCCACTGGTGTTTTGTTTAGGAAGTGGTCTCCTGTACTAACTCGTTGAAGAGTATCTACCACTTTCTCTTCTAAAAGTTTCAGTGTGGCTGGATTTATGTTGAGATCTTTGATCCATTTGGACTTAAGTTTTGTACAAGGTGATAAACATGGATCTATCTGCAGTCTTCTGCATACCAGTACCCAGTTATGCCAGCACCATTTGTTGAAGATGCTTTCTTTTTCCCATTGTACAGTTTTAGCATCTTTGTCAAAAATCAAGTGTTCATAGGTGTGTGGGTTAAAATTAGGGCTTTCAATTCGGTTCCATTGGTCTACCTGCCTATTTTTGTGCCAATACCAAGCTGTTTTCAGGACTATAGCTCTATACTAGAGCTTGAAGTCAGGTATGGTGATGCCTCCTGAAGTTCTTTTATTGTATAGGGATGTTTTGGCTATCCTGGGCCTTTTGTTTTTCCATATAAAGTTGATTAATGTTCTTTCCAGGTCCTTGAAGAATTGTGATGGAATTTTGATAGGGATTGTATTGAATCTGTAGACTGCTTTTGGCAAGATTGCCATTTTTATTATGTTGATCCTACCAATCCAAGAGCATGGACGATCTTTCCATTTTCTGGTATCTTCTTTGATTTCTTTCTTTAAAGACACAAAGTTCTTGATATACAGGTCTTTAACTTCCTTGGTTAACATTATCCCCAGATATTTGATGCTGTTTTTGGCTATTGTAAAGGGTGATGTTTCTCTGATTTCTTTCTCAATCAGTTCATCGTCTGTATATAATAGGGCCACTGATTTTTTTGAGTTTACCTTGTATCCTGCCACATTGCTGAAGGTGTTTATCAGCTCTAGGAGTAGCCTTGCGGAGTTTTTTGGGTCACTTATGTAAACTATCATATCATCTGCAAATAGTGAAAGTTTGACTTCTTCTTTTCCTATTTGTATCCCCTTTATCTCCTTTTGTTGTCTTATTGCTATAGCTAGAACTTCAAGAACAATATTGAAGAGATATGGAGAGAGTGGACAGCCTCATCTTGTTCCTGATTTTAGAGGAATTGCTTTGAGTTTCTCTCCATTTAGTTTGATGTTAGCTGTTGGTTTACTGTATATTGCTTTTATTATATTCAGGTACACTCCTGTTATCCCTGATCT
Source organism: Mesocricetus auratus (assembly GCF_017639785.1). NCBI lineage: Eukaryota > Metazoa > Chordata > Mammalia > Rodentia > Cricetidae > Mesocricetus > Mesocricetus auratus. The sequence goes on along the minus strand of NW_024429203.1, from coordinate 17,808,422 downwards.
CTCTAGGACCTTTATCATGAAGGGGTGCTGGATTTTGTCAAAGGCTTTTTCAGCATCTAGTGAGATGATCATGTGGTTTTTCTTTCGCAGATTGTTAATATGGTGGATTACATTGATACATTTTCTAATGTTGAACCATCCCTGCATTCCTGGGATGAAGCCTACTTGATCATGGTGGATGATTTTTCTGATGTGTTCTTGAATCCGGTTTCTGAGTATTTTATTGAGGATTTTTGCATCAATGTTCATGAGGGAAATTGGTCTATAGATCTCTTTCTTAGTTGTGTCTTTGTGTGGCTTGGGTATCAAGGTAATTGTAGCCTCGTAGAAAGAGTTTGGCAGTGAGCCTCCTGCTTCTATTGTGTGGAATACTTTGACGAGTATTGGAATGAGCTCTTCTTTGAATTTCTGGTAGAATTCTGCACTGAAGCCATCTGGGCCTGGGCTTTTTTTGTTTGGGAGACTTTTGATGACTGCTTCTATTTCATTAGGGGTTATAGGTCTGTTTAGATTGTTTGTCTGTTCTTGATTTAGTTTTGGCAAGTGATATCTATCCAGGAAATTGTCCATTTCCTTTAAATTTTCAAATTTTGTGGAGTACAGATTTTCAAAGTATGCCCTGATGATTCTCTGGATTTCCTCAGAGTCTGTTGTTATGTCCCCTTTTTCATCCCTGATTTTGTTAATTAGCATGCTCTCCCTCTGTCTTTTGGTTAGTTTGGACAGAGGTTTATCTATTTTGTTGATTTTCTCAAAGAACCAACTCTTTGTTTCATTGATTCTTCTCAGTGTTTTTCTGGTTTCTACTTGATTGATTTCAGCCCTCAATTTGATTATTTCCTGGCGTCTGCTCCTCCTGGGGGAGTTTGCTTCTTTTTGTTCTAGAACATTCAGCTGTGCTATTAATTCTCTAGTATGACTGTTCTCCAGTTTTTTCACGTGGGCACTTAGTGCTATAAACTTTCTTCTCAGCACTGCTTTCAAAGTGTCCTAAATGGATTTCTTAAATGGAATGAAAAATATACTATTAGAATAATTTTATTGCACTTCACAAATTTTTACAAGCTGACTGAACACAACCTTCCATTCTTTAATAGGCATAAATGAAAACTAATATTTAGTTATGGCAAATAGGTTGTCTCAGCCCTGGGTGAGTTTAGATTGCTCTATGATTTGCATTGCCTCTGTAGGTTCGCTTCCATGAGATCCATTTTGTACTATAAAGATTGATCACACACACTTGGTAATTTTTTCCTTTATGTTTGCTTAAGTTTGTTCACTGTTCATATAAATAACACTCCAATCAAAGTTTTGTAGGAACATTTAATGGTGAAAAACAGGATCTATATATGAGTATATAACTGTTATCTGTAAAGAAAATACTATTGCAAAATTTGATGAAATAGGTAGTTTATAGTTGTCACATGATTATGTAACAAAATATGGCTAGTAATCTCCTTATTATTCCTCCGTTGTGTGTGTGTGTGTGTGTGTGTGTGTGTGTGTGTGTGTGGTACCCTGATTATACCCCAAGGGTTAACACATATTAAGCAAGCACTCAGTGCTGACATTTTCCCTCTGCCTTTTTATATATATTTTGCTAAATTACCCATACTGGTGCTTGCCCCATCAAGGATGGATACACACACTTGTTGATGATTATTCTATCTATAAATCTCTTATCCTGTCTATATTGAAATGATTTCCTGGCTCCCTTTACAGCTGAATGATCTAAGTGAGGCCTCATTATCTCCATATTGCTCAAATAAGGACAAACAAAAGATGGGAAGTGTACAATATGTGTTAGAATCGTGAGTGTTTCGTCTTTACCTGTCCTGGGGCACCTAACTACAACAACCTCTGACAAACATCAGTTTTGCTGAAGAGTACACAGTCATTTCTACCTGCTGTCACAGGCATTTGGATCAAAATGCTACTGTTCATAATAATACGTTGAGATGTGAGATATCAACATTCCCTTTTGACAGAGACTTTTTTTTGTAAAAACTTCACAGGATCCACTGCCAACCCATACACTGTATATGACAGCCTCTATCTATAATAGAAAGTCTTTCCACATATAATGCATTTTCAATTTTTTAATATTGTAAACAATTTTCTATTCACATTCATTCACAGAAGAGAAAAAAACTAGTGCTTTCATCAGTTATATGGTAATAATGTGCTTCTCATTGATACCTTGATTATGCTAACAAGGTCAATTTTAGTGATAATTTGTTCATTTTGCTAAGAAATTCCATTGGGAAATCCCATATGAAAGTCAAATATGGTGGAATGATTTACTTGTCTTCTAGTCTTCCTTTGGGCTATATTTTTTCCTGTCAATTAACTTAAACATTTAACCTATCCATAGTGATCTTTTAATCCTCACAATATTTCCAAGAAGTTCCAGAAAAGATAAAAAAAGGCTATAGAAAGAGGCTCCCTTTGGCTGCACTAGAACTGTCTGAAGCCGGCTTCCTAACTAATGTCTCAAAGACCACTCACACTTTACTCCTTGACTGGGCTGTCCTCACTCAATTGAATACAAAAATGTAGTCATCCTCATTTCTCAATAAAGAAATCTTCATTTTTCAAATCATATTAATGCATAAACATTGTAGGTGTGATAAATAATGTGAGATTAACAAAGCAAAGGAATTATTTGCAATGATTTACAGAAGAAAGTTAAGTTTCAGATGGTAATATGATATTAAGAGCTCCTCAGTGAGTGTTTGCAGGTTACTCACTGTCTCTCTCCTCGTTTCCTCACTTAGTGACTTTAGTTGATACACTTTTTGTCCCAGATCTTCTTTCCTTGAGTTTCTTAAGCACTTAAAACACTCAAATTATTCCACTTTTAATTTTGTAAATGAACTCATCCCCTACTGCAAAACAAACAAAAAACTAGAGAAACAGAACAATAATAAAAAAGGAATAATATAAAATTAAGTGACCACTACAAGTCTAGACACAGGTGTCTCCAACAGACAAACCATTATAAAGATTTAAATCCGTACTATATGATTATGTTAATATTTTCTATATGCATAAGCAATATGAACTAATAAAATGCCTGACACCCGGGACCATTAGGTACTTCTAGAGTTTTCATTAAGCTATTGATTACCAATAAATAATATCTGTCACAGTGGAAGTTTAAAGAGTTATATTGCTTTCCAATGGAAGATATACAAGAAGAATAGAATCAGGTATCTGAATTACAAAAGATATATATTCAAAATGAGAAACTCAAACGCAGGGAACCTGCGATCCTAATGTTACTTCATTTGGAAGAACTATTTTGTTGTCTAAAGAATATGATAGAAAGAATATTACAAACATAAGGGAAATGTTTGTAAAAAAAATTGGGGGGAATCTATAAGTCCTTTCTGTGGCAGAATTTTTAATAAGAAACAATAGGTAATGGTGGAACTGAGAAAAATGATAAAGACAAACTTGGAAAATATTAAAATCAAATCTACAGTATTCAAATTTCTTTTATGATACAAAAGGGACCTGATAGGGTTTTTTGATTATACCAGGAAATTTTGCCTGTTCAAAAAATAAACCAACAACAACAAAAACAAAATAAATAAAAAATAGAAATAAAAATAAAAAGTGCAATATTTTCTAGGGGAAAAATGTAAATTCTTCTCCTGAAATATTACCCATAAAGAGAACCTATCTCTCTTCCCCAAATAAAAGGCATAAAGACATCCAATTGCAATCAACAGATCCTGGTGGTCAAGGTTTTTGTAAGGGCAACTTTAATATCTTTGTTTCTCAAGCCATAGATTAAGGGATTCATCATGGGAACCACATTGGTATAAAAGACAGAAGAGATTTTCCCGTCATTCATAGAGTCAGCTGAGGAGGGTTTGAAATACACAAGTGCACCTGAACCAGAGAACAGAGAAACAGCAATGATGTGAGAGCTGCAGGTGCTGAAGGCCTTAGACCTTCCCTCAGAGGAACTAATGTGCAAGATGCTGGAAAGGATGAAACCATAGGAGATAAAGATAGTTAATGAATAAATAATGATATTGATACCCCCAAGAACAAAAATTATAAGTTCATTGACGTATGTGCTCGTGCAGGAGAGCTGGAGCAAAGGAGGAATATCACAGAAGTAGTGGTTGATGGTGTTGGCATCACAGAAGGTCAGTCTCAGCATGCATGCAGTGTGAGCCACAGCATTAGAAAATGCAATAAGATAGGAACCAAACATCAGATTCAAGCATAATTTAGGAGACATGACAACATTATACAGTAGTGGATTACAGATGGCCATGTAGCGATCATAGGCCATTGAAGTCAATACATAACACTCAGAAATAGCAAAGAAGGAAAAGAAATAGACTTGAGTCATACATTCCATATAAGAAATTATATTCTTCCTTATTATAAAATTCATCAGCATTTTTGGGGTGAACACAGAACTATAGCAAAGGTCTATAAATGACAAATTAAACAGAAAGAAATACATAGGGGTGTGGAGGTTAGAATTCAGTACAGTCAGAATTATCAGACACAAATTTCCCAATGTAGTGACCAGATAAACTGCTAGAAACACAAAGAACAACGGTAGTTGAAGTTCAAGCTTGTTTGTTAATCCTGCCAGAATGAACTCAGCCACCAAAGAGACATTTACTGAGTCCATTTTTCTCTAAGGAAATCTGTGGACACAGAAAATAGATTATTAGAGGATGGCCCACACTAGCCATGCATCCTTCCCACCTGTAATTTGATGGTTGGGAAAGTTTCTCCTAGCGCAGACCGACTATATAAAATTGACTGTTATAGTCACAATGAAATTATCTTCAGTCAGAAAGCAATTGGTTTCAAATTCCAAAATGATTTCTGAAAATTATCATAAGATGAAGAAAAAGAATGTACTAAGAAGGATTCAACCTTCTTTTATCTCCTGTATTCCTTCACTAGAGCCCTCCCTACAACATTAAAATTGTAAGCAGATGCCTACACATTGCAGTGCTGATGCCTTCTGTAGACTCACCTTTCATGTGGTATGAATGAAAAACATGTGACTATTCTGAAACTAAAAGAACACCAGAAAGCCATTGAGAGAAAGTTTCCAGGCCCCTTTCAGAAAGTCATGAGTCTGGAAGGTTCTGACCACATAGGAAAACCTCACCATAGATGCTGCAACTCCAATGGTCAATCCCTCCTAACACTCTCTGATCCCTCTGAACGCTTTTGTGTGCCAGTTTCACTTGAGTCTCATTTTCACAGGAAAAGGGAGACACATGCTGAAGCACATCATATACTATGAGATATAAAGGATCTACGTTCAGATGGAGGAGGTGTTGGGGAGGACCTTAGAAGAGTTGGGGAACAAGAAACAGCAAATAGAATATCGTATTTTAAAAATCTCTTCAATAAAGTAAAAATAATGTTTATTCATTTTTTAAAAAGTCAGAGGAAAGAAGGGGGCTCTTAGTAAACCTGGAATTCAGAGCTCACAATTTCCAGTCCTAACCTTAGCGCAGTATCATTTTCCTACTTACCTGTTTACCCAAAAATATTTCAGATTCAAAGGTTTCAGATCTTTCAATTTAAAGAATATATACTCCAGACTTAATTATCCTGGGCCAGCTTCTGAATTGCAGAACATTATTTGTAATTAAGAACTTGAGTCTTATGGACACCCCCAAGAAGGGCCTCACCCTTCCTGGGGAAATGAGGGGCTATTGGGGGGGTTGGGGCAGGGCACGGGAGGAGGGGAGGGAAACGGAGAGGGGCCTGGAACTGACTTGTGAAGCATCCTTGTTTCTAATTTAAATTTCAATTTAAAAATAAATAATAATAAAAAAGCAAACAAAAGAAGAATTATTGAAGGCACACAGAAGGGGGAAATAAAACAGCAACTTGTATCCAAACAAATGAAAATAATAACTATAAAAAAAAAGAACTTGAGTCTTTTTTAGCAGCAGAGAAACACCTTTGAACTACAGGATGTATACAGGGCAGAAGAATGTCCAGGCTCTTCCTCAGAGGAGAGGATTTATATTGAAGAAGGAGCTGGGGAAACTGTATTGCACCCTCGATCATGATCCTGATTTCCTGAGGGACCCACAATTATACTCATCCTTTCCATTCACTCTAGAGAAAGTCCATCCCCAGTGCAGAGAGAGACAGACTCTGGCCTCCACAATTATCTTGAGATCTGAAGGGAAATCTGAGTTTGGGGTTCTTGCTCTTTCGCTTAATGCAGCTAAATGATAATTGCCCACAGGTCTTGTTTCTGACTAATCAAATTCTGTGTCTGAATGTTGTAGTGTTGTAGGAAGTCACCTTCAGTGCTGTGCTGCCAGAAACATCACTGTTGCTATTTTTAAAAATAAATTTCTGAACAAAATTGTACTAGGAGACATGGTAACATGGAAGGAGGAAATCTCAATGGATCCCAACACCTGATAAAGTACTGACGACAAATGAAAAATGCTGGAAACGCTATAAATAGTCTTCTTAAAGGGAATAAACCGACTCCAAATAGCCATGCAATATCAAGGGGTCTACCATGAACTCACACAAAGAAGTAACATTATATGAATGGAGAGGTTGTATTTATATGTGTAGGAATATATATGAATATATAACGATAATTAAGGAAGTAGATGCCATGAATTTCAGAAGAGCAAAGGGATGTCCAAGGGGAGGATGTATCGTTCAGTTCTGACATTTCAATGTTTCTAAGGGGACAGAATAGTTGGATTCTCTGAAATAAATTGGCTAGTATCATGGGAAACACATTAGTTAACAAGAAGATATCTTATCCCTAATTTCCACATGCACTTTGTGGCACACACACACACACACACACACACACACACACACACACACACACACACACTGTTTTTCTCTCTCAAATCCCATACACTACAAACACATACAAAGAAGGGTAATCATATTAAAATACATTTCTTTAAATTTATTGCAATTCTTCTTTTGTTATATGTATTATGTACATATATGTTTATGGTTAGTAAAACACTTCTTAGTTAAAACAAGATTGCAAAGTGAAAATTTAAGAATCCACAATCTATGTCCTCGTTGTATGACGAGTCTATAATATTGTAATTCAAATATACTGGTTAATTTTTTCCAACTTGAAACAAACCGAAGTCATCTGGGAAGACAGACCCTCAATTGAGAGATTAGTTCCTTTGAATTTGCTTGAGATCTTGACTTTGAGAGCAATTTTCTGGTATATGACTTTTGTGGGAGGGTCCAAGCCATTTTATGGACTAATATTTCTATGCAGGTATAAGCAGAGCAAGCCTTTACAAAGCATGACACTGAGAATTCTTTTATTTCTCTCTGCCTTATTTCAACTTACATGTCCTTATCTTTGATTGACTCAGTGAGATACTGTGAACTGTAAGACCAAGAAACCATTTCTCTAATTCAAGTAGCTCTTGGCCAGTGAGGAAAATGCAGAAAAAATCATTTAATTGCTTGAGAACAGGATACAGGTAACTTCTATGGTTTCCATCCAGTAATTTCAGTCTCATTGCAAGATGAAAAAAGACAGAAGTTTTGTTTTGTCATTGTATCTCACACACAAACACACACACACACATATACACACACATTTAAGTACATCAGACTGAATTTTGACTTTCTCTGGTAATATTTTTGGTCAGTTCAATAAACTGATATTTTTAAATTAAAAATATAACATTTTCCAAGAAGAAAAAGGAGAATACAGAGATATCAATCAAATATGTTAACTAAATAGAGATTATACTTACACCCAAATGTACAGGAATAAAGACCTATGTATCTAGTCAAACTATTCACATTGTCAAGGTTTTTCTCAGGACAACATTATGAAATTCACTAGCTAATTGTATGCAATTTTGTTGAATCATTAGGAATCACTATATAATAACACATCCTCAGTAAAAAATATCACTATATTTCATACTTTATAATTTGAAATCTTTTGTTTTCCTGCCCAGTGGTCCCATCTAGAACTACTCAGAGCATGTTGAGTGAAAATAGCAAAAGTGGAGAATGATAAGGTGGCTCAATGTCTAAGAGCATTTTCTGGTATTCTAGAAGAACAGGCTTTGGTCACTAGCACCCAATTCAAGTGACTCAAAATTCTCTATATTTCTAGATTGAGGAGGGGCTACTGTGTGATATTCTGGACTCTACAAGCAACTCCCTTAACATTTTTATAAACACACAGACATGCAGTACACAAATATGACAGAAAGAGGGGATGGCATTGGTTGGTTTGGAGAGAATAGAGGAAAGAAGAAAATAAAAACAACATAATATCAAAAAATAAAATAAATTAAAAATATATCCCAGTAACCCTAGAGTACCATAGTGGCATATATACCTTGGTAGTAACCAACAGTTATCTAATCAGATTTAGATCCATTCATCAAGACAGAAATCATGCCTGGTTATGAAAACCTAGTGAATTACCCAGGGAAAAAGAAGTCATAGATCAAGTAGGAGAACCTTCATCTACCACTTTTCTAAAGCAGCCTAATCCCTAATTACATTGCTAAAATTTTCTTTATACCCACAGGTAAGTGCAGTCCTCAGTCATCAAGGAAGCATTTCTTTTCAAAAGGTATATATGATTAAAGAATCACACTGCAAATCACTATGTAGAGTTGTGGACAGCAGTCCATACTTATACGTCTACACTATATAAAACTTAAGGGAATAATGGGGTGAAAGGAGGAGTAAATATTGTAAGAGCCAGAGAATAAAGAATCCACACCCATAAAATCTCTCCAAAATAACTGCCTGCCTAAACATGAGCTAAACAAGGACAACAATAGACATCCTAATACAAAGAACTATAGGCAACTAAGGATGCTGACAATGGGACAAACAGTCTTCCCCAATGAATAGCATACTGATTGGTCATCAAAGATCGTACTATCAGCCCTGAATACATAGAAATAGCAAGTAGCATTAAACAGATTAAGTACATTTTATATATATGTTCATGAATGAGTTTGTACATGTATAGACAAATGGGTATGTAACAACAGCTAATGAAAAAGAGGACACAAATTTGAAAGAGTGTAAGAGGGTTTATAGTGAGATTTTGAGAAAAGAATGTGAAAGGGAAATCAAGAAATTGCATTATATTCTCAAAAAATTAAATGAAATGTTTTTAAAAGAAGTCTTCATATATGTGGCAATAAAAATTGAAGGAAATATACTGATATTGAATGAAGGTGTACAGAAAGAAGGGACATCAGTTCTGATAATTGTTTCAGAGACACATTACAAAGTAAATGAGAAACCGCACACATAATAGCAAACACCACACTAGTGTTGTTTTACCTGACCATGTGCAGGACTTATTTTTATTACTAGAGAAAGAAATATAAGTTTATAATTATGGTAGGAATACAATCAAGTTTTTATTTATAATTTTTCTTAGATATGGCATATCACTGGCACAGAGCGTTATATAAACAGTCTAGAAGAAAAGAGACACACATCAGAAGAATCATTGATGTTCTCCCAGTAGGTGTCATATAGGGAAGAAAACCACACACAGAGACGAGAATGAAAACCTGGTGGAACATGACTTTTGTCAAGCTGAATTAGCCTTGAAGGGGCATGTCTAATAACAGGTGGCTTATACCATATGTATTTGAAAGGTTCAGGCACTACACTGGCCGGCCCAGTTAATTGGCAGAATTCACTAAGGCAGCACTCTGGTTAGCCCTGGTTTCTATGAGTACAGCCTGCATGTAGGTTCAAAGGACTCCTTTAAAGATAGACCTTGCCCTCTTACTTCCCTCTCTTCACTCTTACCTCTCTACTCTCCTCACTCTTACTCTTTGCCCTCTAACTCTTTACTCTCCTGCTCTGCCCTTCATCCCCCTTCATGTCTCTCATGTCTTTCTCTCCTCCTCTTGTTCTCCTGCCACTGTAATAAACTATGGACAATGTACTTTCTATGGCTCATGCTCCCTATGGCTCTTGCTGTAATCCTCTGGTCCCTTTTTCCATCTCACCTAATTTTTAAATAAAAAAAAAATTTGTTGCCATGAATCAGATGCTGGAGACATGGGGATCCTTCTCTATAGCTGACAACCCCCCTTTTCCAACAGCTAATTCACTGTGACTCAGTTAGACACCCTTTCTCCCAGTCGATGCACTTACCAGAGATGATTTCCATCACTGCATTCTCTTAGCATTGTGTTTTGGCTTTAAGCCTTTGGTGGTTTTATGGTCTTTCAGTCTTCTGTGTCCTCTAGACTGTTCAGGCTCTTTCCTGCCCTTGGCCACATTCTCAGGCCATTTCTGAGCTCGTACTGAGTCATTATCGGCAGGAACCCCTCCCTCATCTTACAATCTTCCCCTCAAATGCTAGGACCTAACAATTTTTTTTCTCAACTTAACCTTGTCCACTACTCTGCTAAGATCTAGCCAAGTCTAAGATGGACCAGAGTTCCATACAACCTGGACTGCCATGGAGCAACCAACCACACCAGAACATGGCAGCATCCCAGTTTCCTCAAAGATGGGCAGTGCCCCCCACGTCAGCAGGAAGCAGTCTTGAGAAGTTGATGCCTTTGTTTCCTAACCTCCCATGTCTAACGCTCCACCTTATTTTTCTATTTTGTATTACTTTAATTTTAAATAGCTTGCTTCACATGTCAATCCCAGTTCCCTCTCTCTCCCCTCCTACCGCACCCACCCCCCGTCATTGCCCCGACTTTTTCGGGTCACTTATGCATGCTATCATATCATCTGCAAATAGTGAAAGCTTGACTTCTTTTCCTATTTGTATCCCCTTTATCTCCTTTTGTTGTCTTATTGGTGTAGCTAGAACTTCAAGTACAATATTGAAGAGATATGGAGAGAGTGGACAGCCTTGTCTTGTTCGTGATTTTAGAGGTATTGCTTTGAGTTTCTCTCCATTTAGTTTGATGTTAGCAGTTGGTTTACTGTATATTGATTTTATTATATTCAGGTATGTTCCTGTTATCCCTGATCTCTCTAGGACCGTTATCATGTAGGGGTGCTGGATTTTGTCAAAGGCTTTTTCAGCATCTAGTGAGATGATCATATGGTTTTTCTTTCGCAGTTTGTTTATATGGTGGATTACATTGATAGATTTTCTAATGTTGTACCATCCCTGCATTCCTGGGATGAAGCCTACTTGATCATGGTGGATGATTTTTCTGATGTGTTCTTGAAGCCGGTTTGCTAGTATTTTATTGAGTATTTTTGCATTGATGTTCATGAGGGAAATTGGTCTATAGTCCTGTGTCGGCGGGTCTTCTAGATGCCAGGAGTGGCCAGGAAGATCGAGCGGATGGGGGTCAGACGGAGGATGGGGAGAGTCCCCCCGGAGACCCAATCTCACCTAGCTGGGATTGCCGGAGTTTGGGGCCTGGAAGGGCTGATGTCTTTCCTGTGTGGCCACATTCTTTTTTTTTTAATTTTTGCTTTTTTCTAAACATTTTAATTTAAGTATAATTGCATCACCTTCTCCATTTGCTTTCTTTCTTCTAGTGCCTCCCCTTATAATCTCATTTCTCTAACTCCTTCAATTACACCCTCATTCTCAAATTGATAGCCACTACTTGCCAGATTAGTATTGCCTCTCTCTCTATATCTCTCTTTCTCTGTGTGTCTCTCTCTTACACACATATATATGTACTCACACATATATATGTAAACACATATATATATATATATAAGGGAACACATATATAATTACAACCTGTTGTGTCTTATTTATTGTTGACTACTTTGTATTGGAGAAATTAGAGGTCATGGAGAGCACTGAGATTTGGCACCATGAGAGGTCAGAAGAAACCACTTTTGAAGGTGCAGTAACAGTTGAAGCCCCAAGATGGAATGGGTCATACAGAGAATTTGAGGTTATGCACTTTGGAAATAGCAGAGTAAAAGCTATTGTTGAAGTATAGTCTAGTTGCTGCACCAATACCATGGAACAACTACTGCAGAAATCAGAACCCCCTGAGAGGGAATAACCTCAATTGCCTCCATGAGATCAGGCTGTAGGAAATCATTTAGGGCAGTGGTTCACTGCAGCTTGATGTGGTGTGCCAGGAGCTGAAATATAAAATATTTAAAAAGTATTATTACCTATAATGAACCTTTGAATAAAAGATATACTGTTTTGGTTTGAGTAAAGGAATCATTACCTAAGTGCCTAAGAGTCATAGAATGCTCATGCAAAACTTGCCTTCTTTCCCTTTCAATTGTGTTTCCTGTTTTGTATTTTCAGTATTGCATTTTATTGTGCAACCTGCCTGTGTTCTAGATGCAGACATGCACTCTTAGTTTATGTGAATACAGTGTGTTTGGAGTTTGTCACCCCTTATATTTGGACCAAAACATCTTCACAATCAGCAATCAAGTTCTATGGTTCACTAGGTGCAAATTACAGATACACATTAGCAATTCTTATTAAAGTACAGAGACAACCACTTCATCTGATTTTATTTTATTTCTTCCCATTTGAGTTTTGGGGTACATTTTTTTCAGTAACTAGCCAAGAATTTGGTGAAAGTTTCTTATGTACCATGAATTAAAAATCTACTTGCTAATACTACAGAAGCCTGTCACTATCTCTGTCCTGGTGTATCTTTTAATAGATTTTACTGAATATGCTAAGATATTGAAAGAACATGGATGCCTATATACAGCCACTAAACAACACAGGATCATTCAGGGTTTGAAATAGTAATCAATCGAGGTCATAACTAGAGTGGCAAGATGCCAGTTACTGTTTTTTCTGAAACTGAAACTACATCCCCAAATATATGCCCAAATTAATCCCACCAAAAACATGAAGCAAGGGAATACTATATTGAAGAAAATTATGATTAGGCATAATGAAAGACTGAAGTTTACAAAATTTCAGCATGCCACCCTGGGTCCAGTAATCTCAGCAACAGCAATACTCTAGTCTATAATCTAAATTCATTTTTCAGTTTCTATTATTTTTAATTTATGATGAACTTATCTTGTCAGAGTTCTTTTATAAATTCATGAACAGTGGTACTTACAGGTGAGATTTTTACAGCTTTTAGTTTTCGGGTCATTACTTTCCTTTCCCTTCCTGAAATTAATCACCACAAGTATCTGATGAAGGGTATACTTTATTTGTCATCCTTGTTTTTTATAGTAAGTAGACCTGGAATTCTCCCCATCTATTGTACTAAGTATTCAATTCCAGAGTCTCCAATTCTTTTACTTCCCTAATTTTCTACGAAAAGTGTAAAAAATGTTAACCTGCATAGTTAAATGTTGGTTGTAATGAGAGAGAGAGAGAGAGTTTGATATTTAAGTGATGATTTAAATATATGTTAAAAGCAGAAGATTTTCAACATGAAAAAATTATTTTTTTTAGGGCTGGGTAAAGTAATTCCATTTTCTAATTCTGGTATAATATCCATGAAGACTTAGGATCCATGACCAGAAGCAAACAAAAACAGCACAAGTTAAAAATAATTTGGGAAAAATATCAGGGGATATGATAACTGCAGTATTACTATACTACTAGTAAATTTTTTAGGTATGGTAAGAAAGCCATTGGGTCACTTTTGTGGAACTGTTCCTGTTACAATGGGGATAAGAGAAAGAATAAACAAGTAATGGATTTTTTTGAAGAAGGTGATTAGGAGATGGAAGTTTAATTTTGACTCAAGTCCTGAGGATACACAATCCCAAAAGAGCAAGGTAGGCGTTGATTGAATCTCCAAGGCACTAAGGATACATATTGGTCTAGCACATGTACAAGCCATCACTTCCGTCATTTTTAAAAATCTGTCTTCAGTCCCTTGGAAGAGTCAAAGATAGCTTTTCAAGTATTATGAGAGGGCATTATGAATAAAGCCAATAAGAAACTCAAGTTTCAAGTGGAAAGTGTGATAAAAGAAGATCAGTTTGCTTTCCTCTTGTTTTACTGGATTAAGAAGTAGTATTACAACTATGGACAACAATTCAGAAAGGCGTCTGAGAAACACCTGAAAATAATTTTGTTTAGCATTCTCATAGAATCAAAGCAATCAAAGACTTAGGAAGTGGTACTGGCTTTGTGAGACACAAAGTGTAAGTAATAATGACAATTAGTCCACAATTTTTCTCTTCTAAATAGGGTAAGCTTTAAAATCTATTCACACTAATATTTTGATTTTTATTTAATATATTTATTCAATTACTAATAATAAGCAAAATAGTATATATGTCACATAATTCTTAGTGCTTTTTGCAAGAAATGCTTTGTTGAAATGATTTGATCATGAAGCTAATTCATTTATGACATTTGTACATATTTGTGTGTTTTGAGGAGATAGATGTACATGTGTAAGATGATAATGTAGTTTTATGCAAACCTAGGTATAAAATATAGCACTGTTTCCTTTTCCTTGTTTATCACTGCTGAACATTTAAAATCCCAAATCTTTTTAATTTTTATACTCAAGCATTCTTCAACTTGGCCAGGCCTTGTCTGTTTTACTTTCCTACAGGTTCCAACAAGAAACATCCTTCTTTTTCCTCATGAGAATATGATTATTTCAAATTTCACATGCAGAGAAGATTATGCAGGCTTTCCTCTAGAATGTGTTCCCTTTTCTCTTTGCACAATAGTTTCAGATTGAGACTAGTCAAAGGAATCAAGGTGTGTCTTTCTCTCTATTTAGGAAAGGCTATGGTTAAAGTGAAATACAAAGAAGAATGTCTAAAAAGGGTGATTCGATAATTTTCAGAGATCCAGTATACATTTAATTTGCAGTGTCTTCTTATTTAGCAACCCACTTATTCATGATAGATCTAAAATCTTTCCGGATCATGTGTGTTGCTGAGTATCTTAATGATTCTTAGATTCTGGTTCTTTTGTTTCATGTGGAAACACTGTCCATGATTTCTACTCCACAGAGCACATGTGAGTCCAGTACTAGGTTGCTATACCTTCCCTCTATATCTCAAAGGAATAAGGAAATAAAGGATGAGAAGGAAGATGAGCAATTGAGTCCTACTGGACTCTACTGTACTTTTTCTCTTGATTTTTTCTGGCAGTCATTTTAAAATAAGAATACTTAGCACAGTTGTGTAAACTACTTGAGATATTGTGTGTGTGTGTGTGTGTGTGTGTGTGTGTGTTTGTCTGAGTGTGCAGAGGGGGAGATGTCACTGTATAACTCTGTAGACAAAACTAACCTTACACTTACAGAGATCTACCTGCCTTTGTTTCTCAAACACTATGATTTTAAGACATGCATTTTATTTAGTATTGAGGATGCCACTTTCTATCATGATAACGCCAAAGGTGGGCATACTGTTTTCAAGTAGGTTGCTGCATTCCCAGTATATTACTCAAGATTATCAGAGATAGCTGTCTGTCAGTTGTGCTTTTTCCTATAATTTTGCATTTTTATCTCCCCAGATTTTCTTGGAGAACAATGGCTATGGCAAATGGCTCATTTGTGATGGAATTCATTCTCTTGGGGATAACAGAAGAGCCTGACCTCCAAGTACCTCTCTTCTTCCTCTTTCTAGTAATATATATGATAACCACATTAGGAAATTTGGCTTTGATCGTTCTAATTGTGTTAAATTCTAACCTTCATACCCCAATGTACTTTTTTCTCTTTAACTTGGCCCTCATAGACCTCTGCTATTCTTCAGTGATTACCCCCAAAATGCTAATGAACTTCTTGCTGAAGAAGAATGTTATCTCTTACACAGGTTGCATGACCCAGCTCTACTTGTTTTGCTTTTTTGCCATTTCTGAATACTATGTACTAACAGGAATGGCCTATGATCGTTACGTGGCTATCTGTAATCCACTCTTGTATAAAATTGCTATGTCCCCTCGGGTGTGTTTCTATCTTATGCTTGGTTCATATTTGATGGGGTTTTCTGGTGCCATGATCCATACTGGATTCATGCTGAGACTAACCTTCTGTGATGGAAATACCATCAACCACTACTTCTGTGACCTCCTCCCTTTACTGCAGCTCTCCTGCACCAGCACCTATGTCAATGAGATAGAGCTGTTCATTGTAGCAGGAAAGGACATTGTTGTTCCTACCTCCATCATTCTTATTTCCTATGGCTTCATTCTTTGCACCATAATCCAGGTGAGGTCCATTGAGAGCAAATACAAAGCCTTCAGTACCTGCAGTTCCCATTTATTTGCTGTTTCCCTGTTTTTTGGGTCAAGCACCTTTATGTATCTTCAGCCATCCTCAGCTGGGTCTATGGCTGAGGGAAAAATTTCTTCCATCTTTTATACTATTGTGATTCCCATGATGAATCCCTTAATCTATAGCTTGAGGAACAAAGACGTTAAGGTTGCTCTGAGAAGAACCCTGAATAGGAGAATGTATTGATCAGATTTCTATGTAATCTTTATCTGCAGTTAAACCTTAGAGAATTTATTATAGCCTAGTGCTGTTTGAGTGCAGCATTCTTGTCACATTTATTCTAGTGAGCTCCTATGTTTGAGGTTGCATTGTTTGAATGCTGTTCATTTTAAGTTGTGCCTTATTAGTTATCAATATACATATATAGTTCATTAATAATGTAATGAATACTCTTCCTTCCTTGAAACTAATGCTAGGTTGATCAAAAGCGTTTGTGGGAAAACATTTATGTCTGAAACTGAAATGAAATATGACTCTTATACTATATCAATACTTTTTCCTTCTTCTCCTGGGCATGAATATATTTCTTTTATATGTTGGTAACAGATACGTAAAGCTATCAGTACCTTGACTGTTACAGGTGTAAAGAGTGTGTGGCACATTCATTTAATTTTCAATATCAGAAATATTTTAAAAGAAGCAATAGAGTTGAATCAGTTAGTAGTTTGATCTCATATATTCATGTTATTTTCTTTATTAACTAATCTTTTTAAATGTTACATACCAATTCCAGTTCTTTCTCCCTCCCCCTTCCCCTCTCCCCACCTTTTCCCCACCCTACACTCTATTCATTCCTCAGACAGTGTTAATCCACCTATGGTGAATCAACAAAGTCTATAAGATCACCAAGGCTCTCCTCCATATGTCTAGCATGAGCAAAGTATCCTCCCATAGGGAATGGGCTCACACACTAGCTATAAACCTCTTAAGCTGTCCAATTTACACAACTGTTGAAGAGATTCAGAGGGCCTAGTTCAGTCGTATGCAGGTTCCTCCCTATCTGTCAGTCCAGAGTAACTGAGCTCTACTAGCTCAGGTTTCTCCATCATGGTCTTGACTCCTTTGCTCATATTATCACTCCTCCCTCTCTTTGACTGTACTCTTGCAGCTCAGTCCAGGGCTTAGTTGTGGGTCTCTGCATCTGCTTTCATCAGTTACTGGATAAATGTTCTTTGATGACATTTAAGGTAGCCATTAATCTGATTACAGGGAAAGGTCAGTTCAGGCACCCTCTCCAGTACTGCTTAAAGTCTTAGCTACAGTTATGGAGTCATCCTTGTGGATTCCTGGGATTGGCCTAGTGCCAGGTTTCTCCCTAAAGCCATCTGGCTCCCTCTATCAAGATAACTCTTTCCTTGCTCTTCCTCTCTGTCCTTTTCCCAACTCAATCATCCAGCTCCCTCAATTTTTTTTGAGTAAATCTAGAGAATTCAGGGAGGATGGGGAGAACGGAGAAGAGTAGGAGAGGAGAGGGGGAGGAAAATATTAGGTTCTTTTCAAAATCAGAGGCCCAGGTCTGGAGCATTTCATAGTTGGAAATTTAATAATCTTTTTGTTGTTGTTAGTTGTGTGAATGGCAATATAGGAAGTATGAGGAAAATACATTATACTCATGTTGTTCTAACTGAGAGCTACACTAGAAATCGTATAATTAACCTTCGAAAAAATTCATAGGGAATGGCCTATAAGGCATGCTAAGATGTAGAGACAGAAGAATTAGAAGTTCCAGGCCACTCTCAGAATACATCCTAGACAGATACCCGTGCTTACTTCTTTGGTTATCAGAATAATGAAAGAATAGACCGTGGTAAATGTTTCTTTCTATAGGAATCCCTTCTGTGAGAGGAAAAGATGGAAATATTGGAGATAATTTGCCTGCCAGAAGAGGAATTTTTCTGGTGTAGAAAGATTACCAATTTACCAAATAATTTGCAAGAAAGACTGAGACTTGGATATTAGACAATGATGGGCAGGACCAGACCTTGGCCAGAATGCTTAGTTATTCATGTTCCTTGCCTCTTTTTTTAAAACCTCATCATCATGTCAGGATAGATTTGGGGAATAAATGTCAATGTAACTCTTTGTTCATCTTCCCAAACTTGCCTCATTGGAAGATTTCTATATTCTACTTTTCACCACTAATTTGGCTCTTTTGTTTGTTTTTGAGATAATATTTAAAATATAACATTGCTACCTTCCCTTTCCTCTCTCCAAACTCTTCCATATATCCCCCTCTGCTCCCCTTCATGTATTCTTTTTTATCAATTGCTATTATGTGTGTATATATATATAGCACATACATACATACATATTTGTCAATTAGGTTTGGAGGATGGATGGCTGGAACTGACTTGTTAGGACATCAGCTGTGAATCCAAGTCCATTAATGTAGATGAATGTTTCTACTTTTTGGAGAAAATGTTGACTTCTACTTCAATAGGAATATAATAGTCCTGGTGGGTGGTAGTAGCACATTTCTTTAATCTTAGCACTTGGGCAGCAGCAGCAGGTGGATCTTTGGGTTCAAGGCCAGTCTGATCTACATAGTGAGTTCCAGAACAGTCAGAGCTACACAGAGAATCCCTGTATCAAAAACAAAACAAAATAAAGCAGTGAACAGTATATATAATCAGACCTAAAGATACAAAGACAATTTTCTAATGAAAGTCTGAATGTGATTAATTGAATTTTTTAAGTGATTATCTGCTCAGAGTTAGTATTGAAATCACCATGACTAGGTGTTGACTATTGGAAGACTGATGAGGTAAGAAGTAGATAGCTTTGTGTTAGGCATGGTCTGTCTAGAAAATGGCTGCTCTTAAGAGACTAGAATGTCACATCATTAAGGAAATAGACCATAAGTAACAGAAAAAAATAAAGACAGAGAGAGATGAAGAAAAAGAAGAAAAAAATAAACATTTTGGCAAGGAAGTAGGGAAAGGAGAATAGTCTTGATCAGATTGTAAACTGACCATTGCTATACTTTGAATACAAACATGATTATTTTATAATTTCTGTGTTTATCATCACCAATCAGATAAATTCTAGATTAATCTGAAGTCAGCCCTTATCCTTTAGCTTCAATCCACTACCAAACTGTAACAAAGATAAATCTTAGTATTATTTTACTTCTATATATTTTTTTAGAAAATCCATAAAATTAAATGATACATGTTGTATTTTCTCTTTACATGTAGCAATGTATTGTCAAAATTCATTCACAGGTGACAGTAATATAATACTTATTGTTTCAAATCCAGGATAAATTTTAATATATGAATGGCTGTACTATGATTTATTTATTCATTAATTTAATGATGATTAAATTGACTTTTAATGCGTTATGAACACTATTCATTTTGTGTTCAGATATGTTCAACTCCTTGGCATATATTTATGTACATTTTCTATGTAATGTATTACCTCAATTTATACCCATTTACAGAACTACCAGATTGTTATACAAAGTAGTTGTAACTTTAGCTGATTCACAATGTGACTATACAATTTTCAATTACCATATATTTTAACAGATAAACAATTTAAAAAGACCAATAACACATGATGAAATAGAAGTGGTAATTAAAAATTTCCCAACTAAGAAAGCACACAACCAGGCAAATTAAGTGTAAATTCCACAAAACATTCAATGCTCTTTATGTTATTCCTCAAAAAAGAAATTAAAGGAACATTTCCTAATTATTTTTATGAAGACACAAATACTTAAAGTACAAATCTTTAGAAAATATGTTTGTAAAAGCTGAAAGTAATCTTTTATAAAACATGAAAGAGAAGAAAAAAGGTAATTGAAAGAAAACTCATTTTACTGAGAATTTTGCATCAGTGAAACATATTTAAGTGTACTAGACTGTAAGAATATTTGCAGGGCATCCACCAATTAATATCACTTAATAAGTAGATCAATGCCTCAAAATACATGCTATGGATGACATGCAAATGGCAGTGTACACATATCAATGTGGTATTTTGTGAGATGGGGCAGCATGGTTTCCAGTTGTCCACCCACTGGTGTGCCCATCAATGTGGTTTCTAATCAGGATGAATCTCTTAATCAATAGTTTTAGGAACAAAGATGTTAAAGTTGCCTGGAGAAAATGCTGACCATATGTGTTTGGTGTCTTTGGGGCACAGAGATAGTTTGTATTCATTTACAGTACTTCAGTGGTGACAGTTTATTATAATTATTGTTCTTAATATTTACTATATAAGTTTTCAATATTTTCAATCTATAGAATTATTAGGGACACTTAAAATATATAACATGATATTTTGAGACATGTATACACGCTATAATGAAAATTACCTTTAGTCTTCTGTATCACAATGGAGAAATCATAAGTCTTGTAAAACCTCTTTATGATCTGTTGGCAGCACAGCATGAAGGACTTTGCACCTACAGTTAACCAAGGAATATTAAGCAAACAGGATTGTTTTTCCAGTGGCAAAGATAAAACCTTGCTCTTCCAAACAGAAAGCTGAGTACTGAAAAATGATTAACTCACTGGTGTTCTGTGTTATCTGTTGGGACAGGACATAAATAACTTTTACAATCAATACTGGGGTGACTACTGATTTAAGTGACCCTTATAGCCAAAGGCTCTTGAAATCTCCCACAACCAGGACAAGAGTTGGCTAATAGCCCAAATTAATTCTACACTATCTGTATTACTCTTAGGCTCTTAAGCTAGTACAAGTAGTCTATCTCTAGAACCTATCTTCTTGAAGAAATAACATGTACCCTGAGTTGAGTTTCAGTGCGATTACACTTCCTTTTGGAAAGGGGATTGCATTACACTAGGAAACTCTTTTCCAAATTATAGGGTTTAAACACAATAGTAATAAACTATCTCTTATTAGACCACCCCAAAGTCTGATCCAAGTTGACAAAGTAAATCTGCATCGTGTTTTCATTTTACTCTATCCACAGAGTTTGCTTGCCTGTATGACACCTGTGAAGAACCCCTCAATGGCCTTTCTGGACTATGATTTTTTTCTTTCTGATAATTTATACAATGCTGTATGCCAGTATCATGTCATACTTAACAATAATCCTAAAGAAACACTTGATTGCTTTCCTACGCTAAGAATAATTCTAAAGAAAACCTTGATTGTATTCCTATTATAATTATAAACTTACTTTTCTTTCTCCAGTGACAAAAATAAGTCCTTCAAAGGACTGTGTAAAGCTACACTGGTGTGGCTTTTGCTGTTTTCTGTGCAGTTTTTCATTTTCTTTGCAATGTGTCTTCGAAGCATCATTCAGAACAGATATTCCACCTTTCTGTACACCTTCTGTTGAAGTCAACATAATGCCCCATTTTCTTTTGTCACAGATATAAAGACTTCTAAAAATTATTTACTTTATTTTTTGAGATTATAAAATAGTTTCATGATTTTCCTTTCTGTAGCTGTAGTTTTTCTATCCTATCAGACTACTCTCAGGTAGCCAATCAAAGAGTCTTATTATCAATAATAAATGCTTAGCCATTAGATCAGGCTTATTACTAACTAGCTCTTACATTTTAAATTAACCCATATTTCTTATTTACCGTCTGTCATGTGATACATATATTAGCATGACATATTCATCTTCTGCTCCTTGTGTGAACCTAGCTATTCCTCTGAATCCCCATTCTTCTTCCCAGAATCCTTGCTTTCTTTCAAAATTATTTCCTATCTTTTCATTAATTGCTGTTGCATACATACATATCTATGCATTGAATACTAATTTATAAATGCAAACAATACATATAATCTGCTTAATCTGTATAATGCTACTTGTATGTGTTTTTTCAGGGTGGATCATGTGTTTTTTGATGACCAATCATTGTGCTCTTCACTAGGGAAGACTATTTCTCCCATTCTCAACAATCCTTGGTTGCTATAGCTCTTTCTGTAGGATAGGGGCTATCCATTTTGTTCAGCTCATGTTTAGTAAAGTAGTCATGTTGGAGAAGCATTATGGGTAGAGCTTCTTTGTTTTCTGTTTCTTCCAATATTCTATCCACTTTTCCCTAATGATTTCCTGAACCCTACGAAAGATATACTGTAGATATATCAGTATGGACTGCACTCCACAACTCTGCATATTGATTGGTTGTGGATTTCTGTAATCATGTGCACCTGTTGCAAAGAAATGTTTCCTCAGCATTTACCTGTGGGTATAAGAAAAGATATTTATAATGTACTTAGGAATTGTGCTGGTTTAGAAAAGTGGTAGCTGAAGGTTCTCCTCTTTGATCTGTGACTTCACTTTCCCTGGGTAGTTGGCTAAGATTCTAGTACCAGGCTTCTGTCTTGATGAATTGTTCTAAAATGCCATTAGAGAACTTTTGGTCACCACCAAATTATGCATACCACTACTGTACTTTTATTGAGCCATATTTTTTAAATTTATGTTATTTGTTGAAGTTATAATTATATTACTTCCCTCTTCCCTCTACTCCCTCCAAATCAACAAATTCCCTACTCATCTTCCATCATATTTGTGCATTCTGTGTGCCTGCCTATGTGTCTATGAACACATTGATGAGGTTGCTGTTAGACTTCAGAATATCACATAGTATCTCTGGAGTCTGGAGTTATAAAGTATTGTGAGTCACTTGACTTGGATGCTAGGGATCAAATCTGGTCCTGTAAAGAGCAGTGGGTTATTGTAGACATTGAGTCATTTCTCCATCCTCCACTTTTGCTATTTTTATTGCACACTAAATCTATTTTATTTAGATTTAGTTCTAGAGGGGGTCACTGAGCAATGAAAGTAAATAAAAAATTTCATATTAGAAATTATGAATTATAATGACATTTCTTCAGAGAGAATGCGATATTATATAGTAAATCCTAATGATTCATCAAAAGCACATGTAATAAGCTAGTGAACTTCACAAAATATGAATCAACCCTGAAAAAATACTGAATTTCCATGTATTACAATGAACAATCAATATCCCGTGTATACAAATGGACTTTGCGTGCCCATCCAACAATGAGAGATGCACTCTCACCTTGTACTCTTGGGGGAGGGTCTAGGTCCTGCCCTGGATGAAATGACAGATTATGGACACCCCCATGGATGGCCTTACCCTTCCTGGGGAAATGAAGGGATATTGGATGGGTTGGTGGGAGTGTGTGGGAGGAGGGGAGGGAAAGGGAGAGGGACCTGGAATTGACATGTGAAGCAAGCTTGTTTAAATTTAAAAATAAAAGTTAAAAAAGAAAGGTGTTAACAGCAAAAAAAAAAAGAACAATCAACATGTAAATTAAGAATATAAGTCTACTTTGGGAGCCCATTCCACATTGAGGGATGCTCTCTCAGCCTGAACACATGGGGGAGGGCCTAGGTCCTGTCCAGAATGTTATTACAGACTTTGGAGATCCCCCATGGAGTACCTCACCCTCCCTGGGGAGCAGAGTGGGGCCTGGGTGGGGGATTGGGAGGTTGGGGAGTTGGTGGGGGTGGGGGAGGAGGGGAGGGTGAGGGAGCTGGAATTGACATATGGAGCAAGCTTGTTTCTAATTTAAATAAAAAAGATAGAAAAGAATGATAAACCTTTTGGGAAATAAAAAGAAAATATTAGAAAAAAGTCTATATACCAGAAAATTAAAAGTAATAAAATCGTGGGACCAGAGAGTTATCTGTAATGTGTTTGGTTTTTAAGAATGAAGACTCAAGAAGACATACTTTAAAGATTGACATGACTGGGTTCGTGAAATAGATAAAAACAAAAACAAAACAAAACAGTAGCTGGGTAGTGGAATTCATGTCTCTGTTTCCTGCCTGTGTTTAAATGTGACCAGTTGCCTCCTGTTCCCACTGCATAGCTTCCCTACCATGATGGACTGCACTTCAGACAATGAAGCCAAATAAACCATTCCTTACCCTGATTTTTTCAAGCATTTTATCACAGCAACAAGAATATAACCAGTACAATATCTAAAAGTAAAAGAACTGTTGTGAGAAAGAAGATTGTAGACAGTGTTTTCTACTTGACAAAAGGAAAGCCTTTAATCTCTGAAGCAAAAGAATTGAGAAGCCGACAGTGGGGAGGCCAGAATGGGACTGATCTGGACCCCCCCAAATGTGAGTGTCAGTGAGAAGGCCTGGACAACCTATGGGGCTCTGAGCTGTGGATCAGTGTCTATCCCTGGTATACAATCTGTCTTCATGTGCCTATAGCACAAAGAGAGATGCTCTCTCAGCCTGGACTCTTAGGGGAGTGCCTTGACCCTACCAAGAGTAAAATGATAGACTCTAGACATCCCCTATGTGGAAGGATTTGGCAATAGGGTGGGAGGGAGGGTGGAAGGGGAGTGCGGGAGGAGGGGAGGGAGAGGGAACTGGGATTGACATGTAAAACAAGCTATTTAAAATTAAAATTAAAAAAATAATGTAAATCATCAAAAAAAAAAGAATTGAGAAGACTTTTCTCTATAAGACAAGAGTTAGAACATCCCTATAATTGGATAAGCCAACCACAACGTGTTGGAGAACCCTGCTATAAAGTTTACAGTCTGGATAGCTATCTGAGCTCTGTGCAAAATGGAGGAATCCTTTCTCAGTGGGGCTTCTTCTTCTCTGTCTGTAGGGTCCAAGTAAATGCAGAAGGAAGACCCCAGACTCAAATGGCATGCAAGAACAAAAATCATTTAATATTCTAGCACACAGGGGTCAACACCTGTACAAAATGGCAACAACCTGGGGAGAGAAATTCAGGCTCCTTTTAAGCACAGCTAAGTGGACTTTCAGGGTCAGTTACATAACTGGTTAAATGAATAAGCAAGCAACAGTTACTTTAGTATATTTCTGATTGGCTGAGGTTTAGTCTTTTGGTTTTTGGACACATCTACACAAGATTGGAAGTGACTCAGAAGGATTTAGGCCCTCTGTGTTTGTTCTTTCTCTGGACCCTGAATGTAAGGATCCAGATAAATGGTCTTTTGTTGAAAAAGATGCCTTTTTTACCTTCTGAGAGCTGAAACTTAAATTAAGTTTTATAAATTGGGAATGTTTAACTCCTTTGTGTCTACCTTGATTGGAAAGGGTTTCTAAGACCAGATGCCTGATGCTATTTTCAGGATGACCTGCCATAGAGCTCTGTGGTGATATTTTGTTCATTTTATAACAAATAAAGCTTACCTGAAGATCATAGTACAGAGCCAATCCACTAGTTAACAACAGAGACCAGGCAGTGGTGGCAGACACCTTTAATTCTAGCACTGGAGAGATAGGCAGACAGATCTCTGTGAGTTCAAGGCCACCCTGACTCAACCAGACTGAGTCTTTCTACAAGAGAGACAGAGTTCACACAAAGGAGATTACAGGAGTTGGGATAGCATGCTATTAATCTCAGCACTATGGAGGTGAAGACAGGAGTGATATGGATGGGCAGAGATAGTATTTGATGTGGGAGGAGACAGAGCTGAAGGCAGTCTAAGGATTCACAGAGACTGATGCAATCTGAGGAGCAGTCAATCTGAGGAGGCAGTCTGAGAACAGGATTGCCCCTTTGGTCTGAGCATTGGTAGAAATAAGAACTCTAGTGGCTGGATACTCTGCTTATCTGATTCTTCAGCTTTCACCCCATGATAGCTGACTTTGAGTTTTGACCAAAGAGAAATCATGCTGCAGAGATTCCTTGAAAACACTGTCTCAGCACTCAAGTCTCCCTCTTTTCTTCTGCCCTTATGATAATTAGGTGCTGTGTTATGACCAATCAGGCCTTCCTGCCAGAAACCCTAGTAACCCTTTTATACCTTTTATAAATGGAAAAATAAAATGAGCTGTCTCTCTGAAGCTGACTCCCAGAAGTTCTTTTCCGTCATACTCATGGATATCTGTTCCCCTTGCTCTCATGGCTGATGCCCCAGTACCCAAGATAAAAAGGAGAATCACACAATATTTTGTTTTCTTTTCAGATTACCAGTTGTCCAGCAGCAGGTGATCTTCAGATCCATTGTTCACAGTTCAGAAAAGTACACAGACACAAAAGTAACCAATAATTTGCAGAGGAGACATCTTCCTGAACATAACACCAGTAGCACAGACACCGAGATCAACAATTAATAAATGGGACCTCCTGAAACTGAGAGGCTTCTGTAACATAGTCAGCAAGACAAAATGGCAGCCCACAGAGCAGGAAAAGATCTTTACCAACCCCACAACCGACAGAGGGCTGATTTCCAAAATAAACAATGAACTCAAGTAACTAGCCATCAAAAAACCAAACAATCCAATTAAAAAGTGGGGTGTAGAACTAAATAGAGAATTCTCAATCAAGGAATCTCAAATTTCTTAAGAAAGTGCACAGCATCCTTAGCCATTAGAGAAATACAACTCAAAGCAACTCTGAGATACCATCTAACACAGATCAGAATGGCTAAAATCAAAAACACTGATGACAGTCTATGCTGGAGAGGATGTGAAGAAAGAAGAACACTCTTCCATTGCTGATGGGAGTGTGCACTTGTTCTAACACTTTAGAAATCAGTATGGTTGTTTGTCAGAAAAATGAGAATCATTCTACCTCAAGGTCCAGCAATTCCTCTCTTGGGTAAATACCCAAAGAATGCACATTCATACAACAAAGACATACGTTCAACTATGTTCACAGCAGTGTTGTTTGTAATATCCAGAGTCTGGAATCAACCTAGATGCCCCTCAACTGAAAAATTGATAGAGAATACATTTACACAGTCGAGCATTACTCAACAGAAAAAAAAGCAATGAAATATCGAAATTCACAGGCAAATGTATAGAAGTGGAAGAAACCATCCTGAGTGAGGTAACCCAGTCACAGAAAGACAAACATGGTATGTACTCACTCATATATGAATGGCCTTGGGGGAGCCCACTCCACATGAAGGGATACTCTCTCAGCCTAGACACATGGGGGGTTGTGTAGGCCCTGCTACAAATAATATGACAGAAATTGAAGGTCTCCCATGGAAGGCCTCACCCTCCCAGGGGAGCAGAGGGGGGATAGGATAGGGGGGTTTGTGTGGGGCAGGGGAGGAGGTGAGAGATAGGGAACTGGGATTGACATGAAAACAAGCTTGTATCTAATCTAAATTAAAAAATAAAAATAACTACTTAAGTTACTTTCTTCTTTATTAAATTAATTTTTAAAATTTCAGTATACTTCCAAAGTTCTCCTTCCCATCCCTTGTGCCCCCACCTTGCCTCACCTGAGGAGGAGAGTGACTTTATAACCTATGCAAGTGTAAAAGAAACCAACACCTGGCATTGTTGTCACAGGAACCATTAAGGTTACCTGGTTATCCTGAACTGAGTTTCCCGTGAATATCAGACAATGGATTGTGAGGAGCCGCCCTCGCTATCGCCATTAGAAGATGGCGCTGACATCTGCTGTCAGTTGGAGTTTACCGTTTAAGCTGTGCCTCACCCGTCATCTGGGGTGATGAGCAAACCACCAATCTCGGCTCTACACGTCTCACTCGGAGCTCCTAGCCTTATATAAGGGGCTGGGTTTCTTAGCTTGGGGTCTCCCTCTCAGAAGCTGATCATCTATCTCTCAAGATGTATTAAAGCTTTACTGCAGAAGGATCCGAGTGTCCTGCGTCGTTCTTGCTGGCGAGACGGTAGCGCGGGACATCTGGTGCCGAAACCCGGGAACTCTTCAACATCGCAGGCGCCGCGGGAGACCCCTCAGAAGACGGGGCGGATTCAGAACTGCAGGAACATAAGTTCAGAAAGGTATGCTTTATCCTGAACACCCCTTTTCTCGACTTTGGCCTTAGTTTGTCATCACCGTGGGACGGGTCAGTGGAGGCTTTGGTGCTAGTCCTGTTTGTCCTTCTTCTTCATCGTGGCTGGTGCTGACAGAACGGTGCTGTCAGTCTGGTAAAGGAGTCGAGCGCCGTTTTTTAGATAAGCCGCTAGCGCGATGGGGTTGTCACAGTCAGTGGTTACTGCCCTACAGACTGTGCTAAAACAAAGAGATCTCAAAATTGCACCACGAACACTTCAAAATTTTGTGAAGGAGGTAGATAGAGTGGCACCATGGTATGCTTGTTCCGGGTCCCTCACTGTGGCCTCATGGAACAAGCTAGGTAAAGAACTAGACAGGAAGCATGCAGAAGGAGATCTCCGCTTAGGTACCAAAGCCATTTGGAAGCTAGTTAAAAACTGCTTGGAGGATGAGGCCTGTCACCCTGCTATAATAGAAAGTCAGGGAACCTTAGAGGAAGTTCAGGATAGCATGTCAGAAACTGAACGGAGTGAGAGAATGGGAGCTCGCAAAAGGAAAGACATGTCTAAGAAAAAGGCCCTCCCCAAGAAGTTAAGAAAGGGGGAGAGAAAGAAGGGAGTGATCATTCACCCCCTAACAAATCTAAGAAAAAGAAAAAGCCAGAATCTAGCCTATACCCTACGGTAGAGCTAGAAGCCTTGGAGCTAGATAATTCCGATTCTGACACTCTGGATTCTAGCGAAGAAGGTGGTCTAGAGGAGGAGGTGGCACGGTATGAGGAAGAAAGATATCACCCTGATAGACACCGGCCGCTGAAAACAAAAATGAATGTGAGGCCACCGCCTATAAATCCGGCGGGCTCACGCCCCTCGGCGCCTCCGCAGTATGAGCTTCGGCTGAATACTGGTACTGACTCCTTTTTACCTTTAGAGGAACGGAGAAAAATACAAGTGGCTTTTCCAGTATTCGAGAATGCGGAAGGCGGAAGAGTACATACCCCCGTAGATTACAATCAAATCAAAGAATTGGCCGAATCCGTTCGTAATTATGGGGTCAATGCTAACTTTACCACAATACAGGTGGAAAGGCTTGCTAATTTTGCCATGACTCCCACTGACTGGCAGACGACAGTGAAAGCAGTGCTTCCCAACATGGGACAATACATGGAATGGAAGGCTCTCTGGTATGATGCAGCCCAGGCGCAAGCTAGAGTTAATGCCACAGCTGAAGATGAGAATCAGAGGCAGTGGACATTTGAAATGCTGACAGGTCAGGGTCAACATGCCCTTAATCAAACCAACTACATCTGGGGCGTCTATGGTCAGGTGTCGGCCGCCGCTATTAAAGCATGGAAGGCCCTCACAAAAAGGGGAGAATCCAGTGGACACCTTACAAAGATTGTCCAAGGACCCCAAGAGCCATTTTCAGACTTTGTGGCCAGAATGACCGAGGCCGCCGGTCGCATCTTTGGTGATTCAGAACAAGCTATGCCCCTGATTGAGCAACTTGTCTATGAACAAGCAACCCAGGAATGTCGAGCGGCTATCGCCCCTCGCAAAAGCAAAGGTTTACAAGATTGGCTCAGAGTGTGCAGGGAGCTGGGGGACCCCTAACCAATGCAGGACTAGCTGCCGCCATTTTACAAACGCACAGGCGTAGAGATTTATCTAGTCGAAAAGCTTGTTTTAATTGTGGGAAAATGGGGCACCTTAAGAAAGATTGTCAATCCCCTGAAAGAACAAGAGAACTGGAGCTTTGCCGTCGTTGTGGTAAAGGTTATCATAGGGCTAGTGAATGCAGGTCAGTCCGGGATATGAAAGGGAGGCTTCTGCCCCCTATTGAAGAACCCAAGGTACCCCAATCAAAAAACGGGTCACGGGGCCCATGGTCCCAGGGCCCTCAGAAATATGGGAACCGATTTCAGAAAAGCAATCAAGAGGAAGTAGAGGCTTCCGAGGAACCCCCGGAATGGACTTGCGTGCCGCCTCCGACTTCTTACTCATGCCCCAAATGAATGTTCAACCGGTCCCAGTCCATTCCCTGGACCTTTGCCCCCTGCCACCATTGGGCTTATTCTGGGCCGTGGCTCCTTAACTTTACAGGGACTCATTATATATCCTGGGATTGTTGACCCGTATCATAA
Source organism: Mesocricetus auratus (assembly GCF_017639785.1). Taxonomy (NCBI): domain Eukaryota; kingdom Metazoa; phylum Chordata; class Mammalia; order Rodentia; family Cricetidae; genus Mesocricetus; species Mesocricetus auratus. The sequence continues at coordinate 17,778,348 of NW_024429203.1, read as the reverse complement.
AGAGGAGATTCAAGTTCTCTGTTCTAGCCCTCGGGGTGTATTTTCTATAAAGCAGGGAGATAGAATTGCACAACTGGTGTTGCTGCCCTCCCTCGGGGATGGAGAAACCTACACTTTACAAAAAAGGGCTATGGGATCTTCTGGAAGTGATTCAGCCTATCTGGCTATACCCCTAAATGAGAGACCTACAATAAAATTGTTAATTAATGGAAAAGAATTTGAAGGGATAATGGATACGGGAGCAGACAAAAGCATTATTTCACTCCATTGGTGGCCGAAGTCTTGGCCCACTGTTGTTTCATCTCATTCTCTACAAGGTCTTGGATACCAGTCCTCTCCTGCCATCAGTGCCTCAGCCTTAACCTGGCGGAACGCTGAGGGCAAACAGGGATGTTTTACCCCCTATGTGTTGCCACTCCCTGTAAATTTATGGGGACGGGATGTGTTACAAGCCATGGGCATGACCCTAACTAATGAATACTCCCCCAGGCATCAGCCATTATGGCAAAGATGGGGTATACAAAGGGTAGAGGCTTGGGTAGGCAAGAACAAGGCAGAATAAAACCCATTACGCAACATGGAAATCGGGGTAGAAAAGGACTGGGTTTTATTTAGGGGCCGTTGAGGCTTCACGACCCATACCGTGGAAAACAGAGGAGCCGTTATGGGTCTCTCAATGGCCTCTATCCTCTGAAAAATTAGAGGCTGTCACAAGATTAGTGCAAGAACAGGAACGGCTGGGGCATCTAGAGCCTTCTACCTCCCCATGGAATACACCAATTTTTGTTATTAAGAAGAAATCTGGGAAGTGGAGATTACTCCATGACCTGCGGGCCATTAACAATCAGATGCATCTTTTTGGCCCTGTTCAAAGAGGACTTCCTTTGCTTTCTGCACTTCCTCAAGATTGGAAGCTTATTATTATAGATATTAAGGATTGTTTCTTCTCTATTCCACTTTACCCACGGGATAGACCAAGGTTTGCCTTCACTATCCCTTCTCTTAATCATATGGAACCAGACAAGAGATTTCAGTGGAAGGTACTGCCGCAAGGCATGGCCAGTAGCCCAACAATATGTCAGCTGTATGTGCAGGAGGCTTTGGAGCCAATTAGGAAGCAATTTACATCTTTAATCATGATCCATTATATGGACGATATTCTTATTTGTCACAAAGAGTTAGATGTTTTACAAAAGGCTTTTCCCATGCTGGTGGCTGAATTAAAACAGTGGGGATTAGAGATTGCCTCAGAAAAGGTTCAAATTGCAGATACAGGCCTCTTTTTGGGCTCAATGATTACTCCCAAAAATATAGTTCCTCAGAAAATAGAAATTCGCAAAGACCACTTACAAACATTAAATGATTTTCAGAAACTTCTGGGAGATATAAATTGGTTGAGGCCCTTTTTAAAAATTCCATCTGCTGATCTAAAACCCCTCTTCAATCTCCTGGAGGGTGAGCCTCATATCTCCTCACCCAGAAAATTTACCCCTGCCGCCCACCGAGCCTTACAGATGGTGGAAGAGGCCTTACAGGAAGCACAATTACAACATATTGAGGAGTCACTACCTTTTAATCTGTGTGTTTTTAAGACAGCTCAATTGCCAACTGCAGTCCTGTGGCAACATGGACCATTACTTTGGATTCATCCAAATGCTTCCCCTGCTAAGATTATTGACTGGTACCCTGATGCTGTTGCACAGCTCGCGCTTCGCGGAATAAAAGCAGCTGTTACGCATTTTGGCAGGGATCCTGATTCCTTGATTGTGCCTTATACTGCTGCACAAGTTCAGACCTTGGCAGCCACATCTAGTGATTGGGCAGTTTTAGTTACTTCCTTTTCAGGACAAATTGATAATCATTTTCCAAAGCATCCAATTTTACAGTTTGCCCTAAACCAGGCTATAGTGTTTCCACAAGTGACAGCTAAAGACCCACTCCCAGATGGGACTGTGGTGTACACTGATGGATCAAAAACTGGTATGGGAGCTTATGTGGTCAAGGATAGGGTTATATCTAAACAATATAATGAAACTTCACCTCAAGTTGTAGAATGTCTGATAGTACTGGAGGTTCTTGAGGCTTTTCCAGGACCCCTCAATATTGTATCAGATTCCTCTTATGTGGTTAATGCAGTTAATCTCCTTGAGATAGCTGGAATAATAAGATCCTCCAGCAGAGTTGCTAACATCTTTCAGAAGATACAAGCTGCCTTGTTAAATAGGAGATTTCCTGTTTTCATTACCCATGTCCGAGCACATTCTGGACTAACAGGTCCCATGTCCTTAGGGAATGACTTAGTGGACAAGGCTACAAAGCTGGTGGCCGCTGCCTTGTCTACCCATGCACAAGCAGCAAAAGAGTTCCATCAGCGCTTTCATGTGACGGCTGAGACCTTGCGCCGTCGTTTTGCTCTATCCAGGAAAGAGGCTAGGGAAATTGTTACTCAATGCCAGAATTGCTGCGAATTCTTACCTGCTCCCCAAGTGGGAATAAACCCACGTGGCATTAGACCATTGCAGATGTGGCAGATGGATGTTACTCATATTCCCTCTTTTGGAAGGCTTCAATATGTTCATGTTTCTGTTGACACCTGTTCTGGCGTAATGTTCGCCACGCCCCTAACAGGGGAAAAGGCCTCATATGTGATTCAACATTGCCTTGAGGCCTGGAGTGCTTGGGGAAAACCCAGAATTTTAAAAACAGACAATGGACCAGCATATACCTCTCAAAAATTCCGACAGTTTTGTCGGCAAATGGATGTTACCCATCTAACTGGCCTACCTTATAACCCTCAAGGACAGGGCATTGTGGAACGTGCCCATCGTACACTCAAATCATATCTGATTAAACAAAAGGAGAGTATTGAGGATGTTCTACCCTCGGTACCAAGAGTTGCTGTGTCCATGGCACTTTTTACCCTTAATTTCTTGAACTCTGATGCCCAAGGCTACACTGCGGCCGATCGCCACAGTTTAGAGCCTGATAGGCCAAAAGAAATGGTAAAATGGAAAGATTTCTTGACTGATCTCTGGAAAGGCCCGGATCCTATTCTTATAAGATCCAGGGGAGCTGTGTGTGTTTTTCCACAGGAGGAAGAAAACCCCTGTGGATCCCTGAAAGACTCACTCGAAGAGCTCCTTCACAACTCCAGAATAAGAAGGATGGAGGCCAAGTGGGTGATGAAGACTCTCCTACTCGGGATGATGGTTCCTAGTATGATGGGAGACTTACGGTGGGCCATCATGTCTACCTTCCCCCTACCGATGCCAGTGATGCATAATGCCCAAGTGTTCCCTAGATTTTTCACAGCTAATAGAGAGTTGGGGCTTCCCTTTTTGCCTTTAGATCCTCAGATACAGAGTTTTCAGGATGAGAGAACCTTGTCATTGGTAGGAAACTTGTGCTTTACTGTGATTTCTTCATTAAAGGATAATTTTATTCATATGGATCCAGAAAGATCTAATGCTAATCCTTTTGAATTAATGGAAGCTGTACTGATCTTTCTCCTATGGCAATGATTGCTGGAGGATATAGTGAGAAGGGACAGATTACTTTTGATTGGAAAGGGGCATTAGGCAACAGTCTGAGTGAGGGACAGAGCTCTGGATCATCTGATTGGTCCTCCTCCAATGTTAAGTATACCCCTTTTAGGAGAACTAATTATTCAGCTGCTCCAATTTGTGTTTGGCTGCCCTTTATTTGGGTTGTGAGTAATGATACCTTAGGTAAGAATCAGAAAGAAATAAATTGCTCTGCTTAGAATTGTTTTTATGCATTATGCTTGGATGCTATTAAGCATCCTTTTGCTTTGGTAATGCGCATGCCTCGATTTGTTCCAGTTCCTGTTGAGGTGCCAAGTAGTTTGAGTTTGTTTAGGGAAAAGTGAAATTTTTGGGATCTCTGCTATTATTGTGGGCCTGATAGCTGCCGCCGCGGTTACTGCTTCGGTTACCGCCTCGGCCCTTGCACTTTCTGCCACTGTGCATACAACTCAAACCATTAATGAACTATCGGCCACTGTGACCATGGCCCTAGATAAACAGGCCACTGCCAATTCTCAGATACAAGGAGGCCTGATGTTGGTAAACCAACAGATTAATTTGGTTCAGGAACAATTGGATATATTGTGGCAGATGGCCCAATTGGGATGTGAACAAAAGTTGCCTGGCCTTTGTGTCACTTCAGTACAATATGAGAATTTTACAAGAGCAGCTAACCTGTCAAAAGCTCTGTCTCAACATTTATTACAGAATTGGACTTTTGAGTTTGAGCAGACACTCCGTGAGTTGAGAATGGCGATCCTGCAAGTGAATTCGACGCATCTGGATCTTTCTCTGATGGAAGGCCTCTCCTCCTGGATTTCATCTGCATTTTCTTATTTTAAGGAATGGGTGGGGGTGGGATCATTTAGCCTAGTTCTCTGCTGTGGAATAGTGTTGATGCTTTGGATGGTGTGTAAGCTCAGAGCCCAAACAAAAGAGACAAAGTGATGGTGGCACAAGCACTTGCTGCCTTAGAACACGGAGCCTCCCCTGACATTTGGTTAACCATGTTAAAGCAATAGGTCGCTGGCCTCCCGGCTCTTGCACCCCACAAGGCTAGTCTCATTGCACGGGATAGAGTGGGTAGGCTTCAGCAGCCCAAGGAGTTGCAAGGCTAAGCACTGCACAGGAGAGGTCTGCGGTATAACGACTTTCTCCTGGGAGATAAGTCATCTTGCATGAAGGTTCTATGTCATGATCTCCTTCCCCCATTAAAACGACATCGGGACTGGTCAGGGCTCCCTCTGGGGATAAGACCCTGGAGAGGAGCTTTGTACATGTTCCAAATTTGCACATGGGGATTTGACCTCTATCTCCACTCCAAAGTTGTGGGTGTCCTATGGCTTCAAAAATAAATGAATAGGGGGAGATGTGAGGAGCCGCCCTCGCTATCGCTGTCGCCATTAGAAGATGGCGCTGACATCTGCTGTCAGTTGGAGTTTACCGTTTAAGCTGTGCCTCACCCGTCATCTGGGGTGATGAGCAAACCACCAATCTCGGCTCTACACGTCTCACTCGGAGCTCCTAGCCTTATATAAGGGGCTGGGTTTCTTAGCTTGGGGTCTCCCTCTCAGAAGCTGATCATCTATCTCTCAAGATGTATTAAAGCTTTACTGCAGAAGGATCCGAGTGTCCTGCGTCGTTCTTGCTGGCGAGACGGTAGCGCGGGACAATGGAGGAATTTTAGGCACTACAGATGGAACATAGTATCTGAGAGGCTGTGTTGACTTACAGACCCTTGGGACAGACAGGGGCTGTGTTATTAAGAAAGAAATAAACTCAGAAGACATCCAAAGCCTAGTATGGACCTTTAGTAGGGTTTCTGAGTCACATGGTAGAATGTTATTTTAATGAGATATGTAGGTTTTGGCAGATGTGAATGATTTAAAATAGCATGTGAATTGGGTTCCTAAGGTGTAAGCATTCGTGTAGAAACTAGGAAAATGGAGGGGAGGGGTAGCAGAATTCCTGGGGGTAAAATTTACAGGAAAACAATATGTAGAAATACTAAGTCTTTGGAATGTTGAGGAAAAGTAACCGTACTTGGGATACGGATATTGACAGTTGTTTTTTTAAAGGGAAATCACTTACATGAGAAACTGATAACCAGATTGGTGTTCTGAGAATCCAATCTCAGTAGTACTCAGAGAACCAAGGAGAACCCCCAAAAGAGAGCAAATGCCCCTCTCCTCAGATCTTTATTCCACACGCTCCATATGCACCTGTAGCCATGCCTAAACGGGCATGGTCAGCGCCATAGGTACCTAGAGATCTCTCCCTACATTGGAAGGATTTAAAATCTTAGACACAGTTTACCACATGATGAAAGAAAGAATGAAATATGGGGATGGACAAGGAATGCCCACTGCATGTCATGCTGTGCGGGAAACAGGTCTCACAGGCTGTTACAAGCACAACTGCTCTTGTAATGAAATTACCTGTGTTGCATGTGAAAAAGGACCATATAAACAGAAAGCAAAGTCTCACATTGACTTGTGGATTTGTTGATACTCTATTGCTCTGCACATACTTGAGTTTCAGTGGATGTTGACACTTGATTATATCTTAATTCATGATGCCCTCAAAAAGTACTAGGGTGGGATAGGTGACAAGAAATGGACACAGGACTGTAGCAGGTGAAAAACTTGAGTTTCCCCTGTGAGAACAGTTATACTCAAGAGTGTATGATATAAATTTCTCGCCTGTAGGAGAACCTTTGGAGGCTAGGGTACATGCTGTACACTATGCCTTAACATGTAAGCTCTGATGGCAGGGAAGACAGACAGTTGCTTAGCCTAGGTAGAGCTGTGCAGATCAGACAATATACACAGCTTGGGAGTCATGGTAAAAATTGTAAAATCCATCAAAATTTAGGAAGTTTAAAAATTATTTGTCCAATAAAAATCACATTAAATATTTCAATATGGATTGTGGAAAAGCTAGATGGGTTATAGAAAATATTGTAAATGCCACAGCTTCAACAGACTTCAAAAAGACAATGAGTCTCCTCATTGTTACAGTACACAAAAAACAAGAGCACCTTTGAAAGGAAAAGTGATGTGAGTTATGGAGTTTTTTTATTGGCATTGAACCTTGGCAATGTCTAATACTGTTTTAGCACCTGACTACCAAGAACAATTTTTGTTCACTTTGTACTGGACTATCAGAGTACATATACAGAGTTACCTTTACCCATTCTCTGTTCTAAGATGATGTCTTGAGGATATTTTGCTAACAAAAAGTTAAAATATTTTGTTATAAAGATGATATAAATGCTAAATTTTGAGTATTTTTACATTTTAGAAAGCATCTAAATACATACAAGTTCATATAAAGGAATGAGAATGGTGAAAGAATTATTTTTCCCATTTTTTAATTTCATTTTACATTCCAAGCATAGTTCTCACTCCAATCCCTCCTCCCACGACCTCTCTCTTCCTCCCATCCCTCTCTCCTCTTCCCACCCCTCTCCTCCTCTCATCCCCCTCTCCTTCTCCCACACCCCATCACCCCCTCACACACCCAGCCCACTACCATGAGGAGTCAATATAGTCTGGCACAATAGTGACAAAAGCAAGGCATAGTTGTAAAAACTGTGACGGTATTACAGTCAAATAAGAAACATCAAGCAAGTGTATTTAGGAAATCCTTCCACAGCTGGTATAAATATAAACAAGCTGCAAATATTCTTGCAGATCCTAAGATGTCCATAATTTTTTAAACACCAGTTTACATCAGTTGTACTTCCTTTAGATCTTAGATTTCTACTGTTATGCTGAAACATCGTGATAGCATGTTCCTGGATAAAAGAGGATGAAACTATAACTTGTAGAGTTGAGTTTAACAGCAGCATGAATGTAAATATTTCAAGAGACAGCCTAAAATAATCTGTGCTGAGTTGTGTTGTATTAAAAGACCTGCATTTATGAATGACCTATCTGAGAAAAGAGAACTGGTCAGTGCTGTTCAGCAACTATGGGGACAACACGTGAAAGGAAATATATCATAGAACAGGAATCAGAAAGAGTCTGATATTTTCCATATAGTAATCTACAAACCACTGAGTGTTCCTAAGAGTCAAGAAACAAATTTCTCTTGTTAAAATATATGCCACTTGCCCTCAAGTACCACTGTAAAATGATCACTGATACAATATAAAGTCTAGTGACAGGGAATCAAGCCATGGTATTGTCCTAATGCTCTCCTGTCTTAAGGTTTCTAATTTCTAACAAATGAGTCCATAACATTTAAATTCCACTACATCAATTCCACTGATGTTTGACATAATTGCTCAACCAGATTTTCCCCTTTGTGAAGATGTAAATTGAAATGATGAATGTTGCATATTTTCTGTGCAAAGCAAAATAATTGAAACACTTCATATAGTGTTTAATAAACTGAAATATTACAATATTGGAGGTAAAAAAGAAAACAAGTCATGAGACATACAATTTCATGTCATCCTACTGAACATTATTTCAACATCTTCACAGCTATTTTTGACAAAAGATTTTGGAATTTGTTCCATGTATGATGCAGCTCTCCATTTCATTCAGAAAATTGACATTACCTTTTAGAGTACCTACATATGCTAGTGATATATTAGATAGTTGTAAAAGTTGCTAACAATATAACTGTTACAAAGTAAGAAAATACTATAAAGTTTTGTCTATATTGTTTGTGGATATATCTTTAAATATACAAATGAATAAATAAATTAGCACATTTTTATGCCACATACAAAAAATAGCTTCTGCAAAGCCTAGAGACTGAAATATTGAAAAGATATATCAGCCTGAATGTGCTTGCACTGAAAAAGGGAGAACCACATAACTCATAATTAGTGTTATAAAACCCATTACATACAATCATAGTTGATATTTGTTTTGTATAGTGTTGTGCTTGTAGAGTTACATAAGAATTCTGGCAAAGAGGAGTGGACAAATGGGCTCAAAAGTTGACAGGGGTTGAGGAACTATGAAACACAAAACCCATAGCTGTGTCTGCTTTACTTCTTTAATCTTCCTGGAGGCTGTACATAGGGCCTTTGCAACATTAGTCATGAGCAGCAATAGAACCCATTCAGAGAAGTCCGTTAATGAAATCCACAGCTTCATCATGGAATTCCCTTTGCTGTCTTTATATTAGAAGATAATTTTAATTTTAGACCTAAAACTCCAAGTTTTCCCAGTAAAGTAGAAACCTTCATTTCCTATAAACATCTGTAATGATGCCACTGTGCACTTCATTCCCTTGTTATTAAAGAAAAGTACATGCAAAAACCACTACCTCCTTTGAAAAATCGAATATATGAAATGATACAGACTACCATATCAGCTAAGCTTTTTTTCCCTAAATGTTTCTCTCAACAAGCTGTGTAAACTGCATTTACACTTCTAAAATTAAGTTACAAGATTAAAATAGTGGTATCATTTGAGAAGTTGGTAATTCCTGAATATGAAACATAAGATTGTAAGGTCCTTAAAATTATACATTAGTGACCTATTGAAAATTAATTTGCGTGCCAGACATTCATAGCACATGCCTTTAATCCCAGCACTCAGGAGGCAGAGGCTGGTGGATTTCTGTGAGTTTGAGACCAGTCTGGCCTACAAGGGGTAGTTCCAGGACAGCCTCCAAAGTCACAGAAAAACCATGTCTCAAAAAACAAATAAAATAAAAAAATTCATTTGTGTAATAGTAAAATTAATATATAACTAATATTGAAATCTGTCATGAGTGAGCACACTCATGTAATGTCTACAAAGGCTCTCAAAAGACAGGCTGTTACTGATACAAATTTATATTTCATGAAGAAAACAATTTTCCAACAGCTATTGTACATTATAAAAAGCTAAAATGTCTTCCCCTATTTCAGGTCTTTTACAAGTAGAAATCATCCAGTGAAACCAAGCATGTAGATGATAATGTATTTGAAGGAAAACAAATGGTCACTTTGGAGCATAAACTAAGTATTAAACATCACTTGGCATCTAAAACAAAGCAAAGGACAGCAATTCACCTAGGTCCAGTTTTTTAATACCTAAACATTTAATGGATAGTAGATAACACGTGTATATGGCATTACAATTATCTTCGGAAATATTTTTGACTGTTTCTTTTTTATTTTATATATATATTATTTTAAAATTTAAATTTAAATTAGAAACAAGGTTGCTTCACTTAGGAAATATTTTAACTACGATGTATGTATCAGATGAAGAATATTCAGCTCAGGCATTTTTTGGCCTGCTTTCTCTGAAGAAAGCAAAATCAGCTATTTTCCCCTTAGAAACACAGCACCAGTTTGTCATATTCACCAAATACATCTTTCAAATACTTGTTGTTCTCAAATTGAACAGATTTTTATTTTTTATATTGCATATGGAAATTACACAGGGAAGCATGAAAAGCAGGAGTAATTGAGTTCTGTCTAGGTCTTCTTACCCTGTTTACAACATTTTTCACAGTAAGTAGCATAAACCAAAATCATATATGCTATGTATTGACCACTCACTTCCTACATTCCTAGCATACCCTAACTCCATCTCTACAAATCTATCTTTCTCACATTCATGTCTATTTACTTTGTCTGATGACCCACAAAAATTGATCAACGGCATATCTCTGATTATCATTTAACCATTAAAGCCTGGTGGAATCAACAATGTGAATACTGTTAAAGGCAGCAATTCCTCTTGTACCAGAATCTGTCATTAGCCAATAGATGAAAGTAAAAGTAGGGCTCTGTGAACCTTTCTGTCTTATTGACTGATTATCTGGTCTTGTGTGGACCCATTAAAGATGATACAGTGGTTGTGTATGTCTGGGGAACATCATTTTTAACCCTTCACCCTATCTGCTGATTCTTACATAGTTCCTGTTCCTCTCCCTCAATGCAATCTGAGTCTTACAGGGGTGATATGAATTACTTATTTAAGGTCATGACAATAATCATTGCCTATTCTCTACATCTTGTACAATCATGAGTCTCCACTTTATCACTACCCATTGTAAGAATTGACTTCTCTGATTAAAGCTGCAAGCTTGTTTTGTTTATAAGCATGGGTGGTTGGGAGGCAGTCTGCTATGTCAGGTTAGTTAACCATCAGAATTATGCTACATGTACAGACCTAATACCTCTCTAGACTGGGGTTGTTAGTCATTTTTACAGTATTAGGCATTGTAGGGTATTCATTACGACTGCAATATTCAAGTCAGTGTCTCCTACAAAAGAAAATTGTAGAACTTCTATTTTTGCATTATTTCTTCACAAATCCCTTCTGATTAATTCAGTAACAGTTGTAACTCACTATCAAAAGTTCTATGATTTTCATTACATGCAAAAGGATCCACATTTGCTATTATTTCTGAAAATGCTTTTGATATGTATTCATCATGACAGTGAGTTCCAACAAAGCTTTATCAACAGTGGAGGGGAATCACAGCCATAAAGCTCTGTAGAGCAACAAAATGAGAACAAATTCCTGTTGAATTCTCATTGATGATTCTCCATGCTAAGATTTTTTTCATTTGTTGTCTGTGTATGCCTTTGGCACTCTCCTAAAACCATATCATTTTAACAAAAAGTCATGTAAAATATTTAAGATGCATTTTGCAAACGAAGTCATGTCCTCAACCTGTCATCTGCCAGCTACACTGACACAAAACTCATGCTATTTACAAATGGAAAGAAACATCACAATGTCCTCTTGAAGAAGCACTGAGGCAACAAAATCCTTCTCCTGGATTTCTGTACCAGGCAGAAAAAAGTAAAATGTTTTAAGACACCAATTTTATGAAATAAAACTAATAAAATAATGTAGAAAGGAAGGATGATAGAATGGATGGAACTTGCAAATATAATGTATGACTCTGGAACCTTTATTCTTGGAACTGTGTGGCATACATTATTAATATAACTAAACTTAAGAATCATCATAACGTAATAAATATACATATATTGATGATGTCTAAAACATGATATTATCTTCAAATGCAATGTTACCAGTATTCTAAAAGTAATACAAATGACAGAGTATTTTTTTTGTTTTTGGAGACAGGGTTTCTCTGTATTGTTTTGGAGGCTATCCTAGAACTAGCTCTCTAGACCAGGCTGACCTCGAACTCACAGAGATCCACCTGCCTCTGTCTCCTGAGTGCTGGGATTAAAGCATGCCCCACCAATACTTGGCCATATTGCTTTAAACAATAACAAGAATTATTCACTACTTCCAAGGACAATGTTTATAGTGAAAATGGAAAAGTAAAATAAAATTTGCCCTATTATTAAAAGAAGAAAAATGACCAAAGAAGATATTCTACCCAGGGTAAGGAAACAAGCAAACAAACAAAAAACAACTATAAAGTAAAAACTGAAAATAAGAAACCTCCAGTTTTCCTTTACATGGTAAAAACAAAATCTGATATGAAAGATCATAACAATCAAACACAGAAAATCTGTTATGACTATAAACAAATAGAAATTTTGATTAAAATATTTTCTTGCTCAGAGTGTTTCTTAATGCATCTTTAACATCTTTGTTCCTCAAGCTATAAAGTAATGGATTCAGCATGGGAATTACACTGGTATAAATAATTGAAAATGCTTTTGCATTATTCATTGGTCCATCTGAGTTGGGCTTGAAATACATAAATGCACCAGACCCAAAGAACAGAGAGACAGCTATTATGTGTGAGCTGCAAGTGCTGAAGGCTTTTGATCTGCCCTCAGTGAACCTCATTTGGAATATGCTGGAAAGGATGTAGCCATAAGAGATAAAGATGATGACAGTGGGCACAATGATGTCTTTTCCTGCTACAATGAAAATCTCTATCTTATTAACGTAAGTGTTGGTGCATGAGAGCTGTAGCAAAGGGAGGACATCACAGAAATAGTGGTTGATGGTGTTTCCATCACAGAAGGTCAGTCTCAGGACATATCCAGTGTGGATCATGGCACTAGAAAACCCCATGAAGTATGAACCAAGCATAAGATAGGAACACACCTTGGGAGACATGGCAACATTATACAACAGTGGATTGCCAATGGCCACATAGCGATCATAGGCCATTGATGTCAGGACATAAACCTCAGAAACAACACAAAAACAAAATAAATAAAACTGAGTCATACATTCTACATAAGAGATAATATTTTCCTTTAATATGAAGTTCATTAGCATTTTGGGTATAATTACAGAAGAGTAACAAAAGTCTACAAAGGATAAATTACAAAGGAAAAAATACATAGGGGTGTGAAGGTGAGAATTCAGCACAATGAGAATAATTAAAGCCAAGTTCCACAATACTGTTATCATGTACATTACTAAAAAGAGCAGGAACAGGAGTATTTGGAGGTTAGGCTGGCCTGTTAACCCCAAGAGAATGAATTCAGTTATCATAGAGACATTTGCCACAGCCATTCTAAGACATCCTGTGAAACGACAACAACAAAAATGGTGATATTAGAGAATCATGCGAAACGTGCCACAGTTGTTTTACAGAACTGAGAGCAGTGTTGTCAAATCCTATGGTGATTGTAATAGAAGTCAAGGGAAAGGGAGAAGTGGGATGCTTATAGCAACATTGCCCTTACCTCATCTCACTATTTCTTTTTGTTTCATATCTTCCCTGATACAAATAGAAGCTTTAGTAACCTGTATTTTCCATCCATCCAGAGTGAATTCTGGCGAGTTAGAACTGTGAATCCTGTTTCAAATATAAAACAAAAGAACCAGAATGTAGGAATGTACAGTTGCATTTGGTTTCACGTGAGAATTGTACATTTAAAGTGAACTTGCTAATCTGAGCTTCACAAAACAGGTATCTACAGACTCTTTAAAAGACTGTTTGCTTGTCTGTGGTATTTATCTAGAAATTTCCCTTGGATTTTAGAACTTTATAAAATGAGAGGGATATGGCCAAACTCTGGTCCTTGGACAGAATCAGTTTAAAGTCACATTAACAAAACACGTTTGGGGACACATTATATTTAATGCTCTTTGTGTGTATTCTCAGTTATAGTCACACAAGGAGAAGTATGAATCTGGAGGTTGGAATACAGGAAGAGAAAATTAGATGATTCTGGTTAAAATGAAATAAAATTCAATCGTCCAACATAGTTAATTTCTAGACTTTCAATGTGTCAATGAAAAGTATCTATGTCACATTGTATATCCAAATTTCCTAACATGATACAATAGAAAGTATCATTACATATGGATACACAAAAGGTTCCCCCCAAAAAAGGATGCATGTGCCAATTAGCTTCACAGTAAATTTATTTCCAAGTGAATCAAAAGGAGCATATACCAATTAACTTCATTGAAAAGTTATTTCATGGTGATTTGAAAACAGGAAATTATATATATATATATATATATATATATATATATATATATACACCTTAAAGGTAAATTATTTCCATATATCATTACACATACATATCAAGTTGTTTTAAAGATCAAGAATGTAATATGATTGCTTACAAAGCTAGTCTATTACTTATCCATTATTTACTGCTGAGGTCCTTGACGAGCAATTTCAGGCTCTGTATCGTTGAGTTTCTTATTATTCCAAAGGCTTGTGTCACAAAAAATGCTCTAACACTCCCAACTTGATCATTTTCAATGGTAATCCTTAATCCACTCAAGTATTTTAAAAAGGAACATATTGTCTATTATCATACTAGCCACTGAGCAGACACTTCAGATGAGGTTAGTAATGCAATACACTTGGCAATATGCAAAGTAGAAGCTTATTCAGTGTCTTCTCAGGAACAGACAGCAGATATAAAGAGGGAAGGAGCTATTAGCACATCCATTCTAACCTGTGCTGGGTAACTCAGATCTTGGGGATTTGAGTGGTGTACACATTTCTCTATGGGGATTTAATGTTTTCTATGCTTGAGCCAATTCTCAATGGCCTGCAGCCAATCATTTCCATCTCTTCAGGGATAGCTATTGTTTTGGTTCTTTTTCTCAATGATCACAGTCTCTACTAATTATGTTACATACAATCCCCTACCAAGTTGATGCAAAATACATCAGATATTATCTCTTACAACATTTCTCTCAAATCAGATTATTTTGTTTAATTGGGACCTCGGGAAGTGGATCTAAGCACTTTATACTCACCAGCCAAGTGCTCTGCAACCAAACCATTCTCCTCAATCTTCAAAAACAAAATAACTGTAATATGCTATGTAATTTCTAAGATTTACACTCTCTCTAAATTCCTACTTGAATGTCCCTCTTACCCTCCTTAAACACAACACTTTAATGATTGGCTCAGTATTTCCTATACCTGTTGAAGAGCAGAATGAGGACTAAAAATTTAAAAGGTCTGTATTTTGTTTCTTTCTTATCCACTTCCTTAAAATGATAGTTTGGAGAGGTTATTGAACATCTCCTTGCCTCAGGTTTTGCTTTGTAAAATAGGAATGGTCAATGTAGAACATCTTTCATTGGATTTTGTAGTGATTTAGAAAAATAAGGGGAGGGAGATCAAATAATGCCCTGCCTATTAGAAAGGATGAAATATTGTCTGAGTATATGTACTCTTGGACTTATGAGAAGGCTCTGTGCATATTAATTAATTATTATTTGATAATATCTTAAATTGAAAAACTTTTAAAATGAAATTTTAAAATGGGTTTATCAACACCCCTAGAGATTACTGGCTTGAGGTGGGTGTGTTTGAAATGTGTACACAGCAGCTTCATGCTGGAACTATCTATAAATATTAAATACCAGAAATGGATGTTGAACTGGTATTAGTTATTCAAATAAAACTCATTTTGAAACACACTTGCAGCATCAACTAAATTGTAGAAGGAATACATATGAAAAATGTCATCCAATGTTTTACATTCATGTATTTGTTATTCACAAAGCCTGTTGTGTGAGTCAGAACCTTATTATATTAATATTGCATATGGTTTACATATGGGCATCCACAGTCTGTCAATATTCGGTGTATTGAATAAAATGTATTAAAAATTCTGTTAAGCCAGTAGCAAATTCTCATAATTCCAGCTCTCAGGAGGTTAAGGTCAGAAGGTCATAATTTCCAGGACAGTTTACCTTAAATACCAACTATATTTTTTAACTAGTGCTCAACTTAGTTAGCAATAAAATTTCCGGACACTGGAAATAGAACCCAACCATGTTACTGGCCTGGACAAGCAGGTTCAGTAACAAGGTCCTGAGGGGGGAGAATCATAAGATTAAAATATAAAGAAAAAATTTAAAAAGCATCCAATATCCCCATCCTTACTTTTTCTTACTTTCATGGCCTACTTTTTCACTGGTTGTTGTTACATGCACAAATATATATGTCTATGTACATATATTCCTAAATATAACTGGGCCAGCATGCCTAATGTTACTTTACAAATGTATTTTCAGGGCTGACCATTCAATATTGGATATCCAATTTGTTTGCTCTCCTCTGAAGAAAATGATTTCTTCTACTTTCAGTATTCTTTAGTTAACTATCTTGTGGACTTTTTCCCATTTAATTTATATTTTATGAATTGTAACTAGACTATATCATGTTATGAAAATTAGTGTGTATATCTTTGTCTCAGTTTGTGTTTGTTGGTAGTAAACAAGGTATAACTAAACGTTGTTAGGCACTTAAACACTATAAAATTTGCTAAAACACTATAAAATTTTTGTCTATGTTGTATGTATAAGTTTTAAAAAATCTGTTTAGATATGTAAATGAGTGAATGAATCAATATATACACCCTCATGGCATAATCAATAAATTTCTCCTTCAGAGCCCAGAAATTCAAATAAGATCTCCCTATAACTAAATGTGCTTGCACAGTTAAGAAGCAGGGCCACAGACCATATAATTATGCTATATACTCATCGAATAACAACAGGAATTGAAATCAGTGTGTGTATTCGCGTCTGCAGCATAGCATGGCAATTCAGATAGATTTAATTGAGTTAATCTTACACTAAGGTGGAGAAAATTAAAAAATAATGCTGAACACACTGTAATGCCTGTTCTGACTTCATCAGTCTTCCTGAGGAGTGCATGCCCTCATAGCCATTGCAATAAACACTGTCTCAGAGGAGCAGTAGCAGCTTGCTTATGGAAGTGGTCAATTAATTAAATTCAGTGTTTTACTAAGAAACTTACTTTGCTGCCATTTTTTTAGGAGACTCGCTTTTTGTTACGGGTTTAAAATTTAAAGCAGATTATCAATTTCCTAATACTCCAGCCAAAGTAGATAACATGGCTTCCAGTGCAACTCATATTTGTGACCACATCAGTAACATTATCTTCTTTTCATATATATTCTGTAGTCATTTGTACAGTATTCAAACAAATACAAACTTTGTTTTACAATAATTGACAGACTAAAGTAGACAGGTGACAGATACAAGACCTCAAGTCTGCACAATGAACACAGGCAAATAAACAGTGTTGAGAGCAGAAACTCTGAAAACATATATACAAGTAAAATTATACAGACATACAGGTTGCATATATATGTATGTAAGAGCAATTAATGAAAAAAATGACATGTATTAGGAAGAGATCAAGGAAGGTATATGAAAGGGTTTGGAGAGATGAAACGGATGTTTGAAAGGATATGATATGTAATCTCAAAAAGTAAAACGTATGTGTAAAAACATCATTTTGTTGTAAAATGGTAAGAGTAGGAAATGGTTGGAAAATATGACAATTGAGTGAATGCTTTTTGAGAAATACAAATACGTGAATAAAAATTAATTTAAGTGTTAAATCCAGTAAGTTTCTTTCCTTTAAACATTTCTCCATTTGATATTTACAAAAATCATTTATACTTCCAAAGGTGAATTTTATAAAGAAAATGAAAATATGAAACAAAATTATAGAATTAATTGATCTTCTCTAAAAAAGCAATTGACACTGTTTTTAGGGCATTTTGTATTTTTGTACTGTATATTTTCAAAAGAGAGTTATTACCCTGTTAACGTCACATTTGATAACTGAATAATAATGAATTCCATCAAGATTTCCCCCTATGATTAGTGTTGCAAGTCTCAATGACTTGGGACTGATCCAGACCCCCTGAATGTGGGTGTCAGTGAGGAGGCCTAGGCGATCTATGGGGCCTTGGGTAGTAGATCTATATTTATCCCTGGCATACAAATGGACTTTGGGTGCCCATCTTACAATGAGAGATGCTCTCTCAGCCTGGACTGTTGCGGGAGGGCCTAGGCCCTACCCTGGATGACATGACAGACTATGGAGATCCTCCATGAAGGTACTCACCCTCCCTGGTGAAAGGAATGGGGATAGGGGAAGGGGGAAGGGAGGCATTGATGGGAGGGTGTCGGAGGAAGGGAGGGAGAGGGACCTGGGATTGACATGTGAAGCAACCTTGTTTCCAATTTAAATTTAAAAATAAGAAAGACATAAAAATGCACATTTATTCAACTAAGTAAACAATTATACAAAAGGTATGATATATAAAAGCAAAAAAAAACCTGCTTCCAAGTCAACTGTTTTGCAAATGGATTAAACTTGAAAGAACAGACACTTCAGTTGATCTAAGCTAAAAGGTCAAGAAGCTATAACTTAAGAATTACCATAACTCCTTCAATAAAAACTAAGCATACAGTAGGAGTCATTTAAGGAAGCAAGTGACTAGTGATGTACTTCTTAAAATTAGCCATGCTTGATATTTGAACAAGGCAATTAAGAAAACAAATTACTTAGGATCAATTTTATAAAACTAAAAGTAATTGAAACAGTACATGTTGCTACAATCATAAAAGGAAGGACTTAGTATGGAATGGCATCAAATCAGTATTTCTAGGTTCAGTCATGTTTTGTCTGTATTTTTGTTATTTTTTGTTTGGTTTGTGTTTTTGTTTTTGGTTTGATCCATGGGAAATATTTTTTGTTTGTTTTGTTTGTATTTGGTTTGCTTTGTTTTGACTTGGTTTTATCCATCAGAAACACTAACATCCCTGTTGATTTTTATTAGTTTATCATGGAAAGCTTAACCAAAGCTTCCTCAACACTTAAGGGGTTTTAAGTGATTAAAGCTCTATAAAGCAAAATTACATCTGATAAACTTTCTGTGTGATTTTAATGGATAATTTCCACACTGACATGTCTTGTTTATTTAACATGTCTTGTATCCTTTGACATATCCCAATACCAGAAACCTCTCAAAAAAGAACTCAGATATGTTTTTATTTAAAGACATCAGTCCTACTTTGATACAATCATTACCTAAACATTCAGGCACTAAAGACATGCTCCTCTTAAAAAAAACAACAACAGCAAGAGTATATTTTAACAAATATTGAAGCTGCAACACACTTGCACTCAGTTTATCTATCATTAAGAACCAAGGACAGACAAACCAAAAATTTAAAATTCTACTCTTTTTTCTTTAAGGAAATAATAGTAATAGCATAGACAGAAATACAGAGAAAATGATGATAGGCGTAAAAGAGTGAAGGTTTTTTTTAAAAAATGATAGTCATTGGAAAATATGCGCACTATCAATCTAGCTGAGTTTCAACACATTATTTGTGTTGGAAATTTATTTTAAAAATACAACTGAGCTTATTTATACTCAGATTAAATATCAAACAACCGAGAGATAAATGTGTACTGCATATTCTTTACAGATGTGCTGTTTATTATATTCAATAGCAGATACAGGAATAGCTATGTGTGTTAAACAATGGCTTCGGAAACCTGTGTGATTGTGTTAAGAGGCTGTAAATACAACTGAATATAGAATGCTGGAACCTTATGTCACTCGAATATTGATTGTGACCTTCCCTCCACAAAGATCTGTGAGCACTCTATTAAAGCTATAATCAATGATATATATATATATGCATATATATATGATTTGAAAAGCAAAGTGATTGGAAGAAAAACTGTGTGTAGTAAGGAAAAATAAAATAACTATACAAACCTAGGAAATAAAATTTAATCCTTGTGGCAAGAATGAAATACAGCAAAAGAACTCCATCTGAACACATACTACTCACAGGATCACTCAGTGGTCTAACAAGCACAAAGAGGGTTAATGTCTGAACAAAAACTCCTTCTCAGTATTTTACTTTAACATCTTTGTTTTTCAACTGTAGATGAAATGGTTCATCATGGGAACCACAATTGTGTAAAAGGTGGAAAAGATTTTTCCCTCGCCCAGAGACCCTGTTCTGGAACGCTTAAGATACATGACTGCATATGATCCAAACAACAGCAAGAGAGCAAGTGTGTGTGAATGCTGGTGCTGAAAGCTTTAGACCTGCTCTCAGTGGAGTTTAGTTGGAAGACACTGGAGAGAACAAAACCATGTGAGGTAAAGAAAGATGATTGCAGAAAAACTTGTTTGTCCCTACAATGTAAACCTCTATCTCACTGACACTTGTGCTGGTGTAAGAGAGCTGGAACAGAAGCTGGAGGTCACAGAAATAATGATTGATGGTGTTTCTGCTGCAGAGGACGATCTCTGAACACATCTTGTATGGATCATGGCATCAGAAAACCCCATCAAATATGACCCAGACATAAGATAGGACCACACCTTACAGGATATGGCAACGTTATACTCGAGTGGATTGCAGATAGCCACATAGTGATCATAAGCCATTCATGTTACCACATAACATTTAAAAATGGCAAAAACTAGAGAAATAGAGCTGAGTCATGCCTCCCATATAAGAGATAATATTCTTCGGTAATATGAAGTTCATCAGCATTTTGGGTGTAATAACAGAAGAGAAACAGAAGTCAATGAAGGAAAGATAAAGAGGAAGAAGTACATGGGGGTGGGTATGTGAGAATTTAACACAATTAGAATGATCAAAGCCAAATTGCCCAATGAAGTTATAATATACATTACAAGGAAGAGTATGAAAAGGGAGTATTTGTAACCCAGGCTTGAATGTAAAACCCAAGAGAACAAATTCCATTACCATAGAGTCATTTGCCAGAGCAAATTTTTGGTAAGAGAATCTTCAGAAGTGGGAAAATTTATGCTGAAATTAGAGGAACACACAGAGCATTCAATAATTACTTTTTCATATACAATCTTGAAGAACATACTGAGAATGTCTAGAAATAACCCACATGAAATAAGTGATTCTGTTTCTTGCTCTAGTGTAATATGGAGTTAAAATGTCTCCCCACTGGAGTCTCTGGTCGAAATACATGTGAAGAATACCACAAACCTGTGTATGTTCATAATCTTATATTCTCATACCCCAGCAGATATCTTTAACAACTGAACAGGGGGGATTTCTTTATTGCTTCATCCTGTGCCAAAAATAGAGAAAAGCAAGACACATGTGTTAAGAAAATTGATACATGTAGAAAAATTTGGTATCTGTCCATTGAGAGGCAGATTTTGTTGAAATGTGATGTCCAGTGACTCTGAACATTCTCTGCCTGGTTGTATGGTATATTCTTCTGTTAAATACAAATATCAGCACAGAATAAAATGTGGAGAAAAGATGAAATGAAGAAACCTAAGAGTCACACCAATGTGAAGTCACTATGCAAGTCAGAAAGCAGCAATATTAAGAGGAAACACGTCATTATCACCATATACGTTTGATTTAATAGGATATATTTGACACAAGCAGACCTGATATTGGCTGGTGGGAATTATGAGAAAGTAAATCGGGTGATATGTCCAAGGTGAAGAAGAAAATCATGTTGATTCCTTAATGTAGTTATTTTACTCTTCTGAAGGCAAACAGCATGTTCCAATCCTTTTTCTTTGCTTCTAAAAGAAGGTTGCTCAGGTTGGTTTTCTGAAACCACTCAGACATACCTCTAAGCTCTTCCTCATAGGCTGAAATGCTGCTCTTTTCCAACGGCTTTCTTTTTATCACACTGAGCACTTCTGTGACTTCAGAAGCTTCAAATGAGTTTAATTTTATGATGCACTTTGAGTATGAAAGATTGAAGCTGTCTGTGTCTCCTCCAAGGGTGCAGATCTTTGAAAGGAAAACTTAATGAGGGGACATGTGCTTGCTAGAACACGATATCTTTATTTGCATGTCCTTCTCTTTGGGGCCATACAGCCTTTGTTCTTAAGCTAATATTGAACTCCTATTTCTTAATCATCTTCATCTCTTCAGGAAAATCAATTATTTATGTCTTTACTCATTCCCACACTTTAAATGTTGCTATTCTGTAGAAATTACCCCCAGACTTTCTAATTAGTTTATTAAAAATTGTTCAAGGAGCTCATCAACATATTTCAGATATTAATCTCTCTTGATGTTTCTATAAGCAATTACAAATCATTTTTTTCTTGTTATAAGGAGGAATCTCAAGATCTTACATACATTATGTCAAACAGATTTTTCCATCTCCCCCAAAATTTCTTTTTGACGGGTTGTATCTCTTCTATGCTTTTACCATTACTTGATACTGTGCCTATGTGTTTTAATTCTTAAAACCAATATGCTTAGAAATAAGGTAAGTATTTTATACACTTGCCTTAGAAAAATGGAGACTAAAGTTCTGGGGACATTTTTTTTTCAAACCTTATCCAACACTTCCAGTGTGTGTGTGTGTGTGTGTGTGTGTGTGTGTGTGTGTGTTTGCAAAATTTATTTAACATGTGAGCAACTAAATTCTTCTTTGTAAAATATGGATAGTAAATGAAGCATGTATTTATTGGATTATTGTTATAAATGGAAAAGAAAAATAGAATTAGATAAAATAATAAAATAACTTTCTTTAAATTAGAAATAATAAACTATTATCTGTGAGTACAAGTATTCTTGCACTTATGAAAGGATTTTGTCTAGTTTCATTCATCATAAGTTGGAAAAAGACTAAGGGAGACAAGAGAATATAGCTGACTAAATCAACTAAGTAGGGGTTATATGGGCTCACAGAGACTGAAGCAGCAAGCATACAGCCTGCATGGGTGTATACTAGGTCCTCTGTGTATATGTTATGGTTGTTACCTTGGTGTTTTTGTGAGATGCCTAACAGGAGCAGCAGATGTATCTCTGACTTTTTGTCTCCTCTTGAGACTCTTTTCTTCCTATTGAGTTGTCTTACCCATCTTAGATATGAGAGCTTTCACCTTGTCTTATTGCATATTATTTTGTCCTGTTTGATGTTGTCTCATGGAGAACTGCTTTTTTTTGCTGTTGTTTATTTCAAGAGCAAACTGAGGTAGTGTGGATATGGGTAAGAGGGGACATGTGGCAGAACTGGGAGAAGCGATAGGAGGGGAAACCGAAGTTGGGATGCATTGTATCAGAGAAGAATCTGTTTTCGATAAAAAAGAAAAACAACTTGAACTGAAAGTATATTTTTAAAACAGTGACCAAAAAAATTGCTACTCCAGCCTGGCGTTGGTCGTGCACGCCTTTAATCCCACCACTTGGGAGGTAGAAGCAGGCGGGTCTTTGTGAGTTCAAGGCCAGCCTGGTCTACAAGAGCTAGTTCCAGGACAGCCTCCAAAGCCACAGAGAAACCCTGTCTTAAAAAACAAAAAAACAAAAATCAAAAAGAATATTGCAACTCCAGACATTACTGAATGAAGAAGGATGTGCTGTAAATGTGTAAGGTTCTTCTATTGGGCCAATCCATCAAGATCATGGATGTTATACTTGTTTTAGTTTTAAGTGAGATTTACTTGGACATATACATATAAAATATTCTCCATTGCAGAAACGTATCTATCTGATGTTGCTCTCTCTTCTTCTTCGTCTTCTTTTTTTTTTTTTTTTTTTTTTTTTGGTTTTTACGAGACAGGGTTTCTCTGTATTGTTTTGGAGGCTATCGGTCCAGCCCAGCTTCGAACTCACAGAGATCCGCCTGCCTCTGCCTCCCGAGTGCTGGGATTAAAGGCATGCGCCACCACCACCCGGCCTGCTCTCTCTTCTTTACCTAGATTTATTTTTATTCTCAATACATGAATAAACAAATTCTGGACCTGCATTATTTGAATATTGATTATTGATTGCATATGAATATTCCAGTACCTTAAGTGTTTTAGCATACTGAGTGTCTCTTCTAAAAAACTGTATCAAGCATAGTTTAGCAAGCAGAACATTCCTATGTTATGCCTATATGCTACAGCAACTAATTTGTGAATGCGACCATGGTCAGCCACTTTCAGCCAAATCTTCTTCACAGTGATGTACACTCAAAGACTTGAGAAGAGAGAAACAAATTAAAAATTAATTATCCATTGAAACTAGGGTTGTTTCATAAATTACAGGGACTAGTGACTAAAACGATTGCTGGCAAAAGTATTGATTAAGCATGATTATCTAAAGAATATATACATGCCATCTTCGCTAATGCTTGTGAGAGAGCAGAAATAATATTTGAGCCAGAAGAAAGTGGTGGAAGACAGTGAAATTTTACATTCTGAAAAAGTCATATCTATTGAAAATACAAACTCATAGCATATGTAGACAGTGGAATTGAATCTACACACACACACACACACACACACACACACACACACACAGAAGTTCACATTAGCAGCCTGGCATGGATGGAAGCAGGGTCAATAAACACTATCTTTCATTGCTAAACAATGTGCTAAAAATAGATTGTGGAAGATGGGGAAACAGTCCCTATAATTGTGTAGTTTCTGGCAGCCCCACTAGGTTACAGTTGATAGTGCCTATCTAATAAAAGCACGTAGATGGCCCTCATTAAATATCACAAAAAACAACAAACCCAACATCATTAATCTGGGGAAAGTTCTGGTAAACAGAAGGTTTGAGTAATGATGATAGGAATATTAAAATATGAGTGGAAAGAAAAGAGATAAAACAGAGTACATTTTATACATGAATAAAATTGTAAAGGAAACTGTTTTCTTCGTTGTAACAAAAAACCCACCATGCTTTTTAAAAATAACTAGATAGTGAATATTTTTCATTCATGTGACCTTTGTGACTGTATTGCTTAAAGGGGTAGTGCTTTTGGTAATATTATTATTACTTAATAAAAATAAATCAGTGTTTCTAAACCCAAAATACACTTTACTTTTAGAGACTTACAGATAAGTAATATAGATCTTTAGCAGGAAAAATATATGTGACTACGTGATCAAAGACTAACACTGTAGAAGGGGATAAAAGAAAGACAGGTAAATTATAGTTAGTAATTACTTGATGGCCTCTATCATTAACCCAATAAATATTCATAGACATATCACAGCTCTTAAAATTTTGTCACTGAAAAATACCATGTAAATTCACAGTGGCTTTGTAAACAACTGATGAAAACTTATATTTGAAGAATATTTATGAACTGGTTCAAAGTTCTTACATTGGCTTAAAATTGTGCTTCAGAAGAGAAATAGTGTTGTATGATAACAGTTTGGGTTTTATTTTATTAAAGTAGACACCTTCATAACCTATTGTTTAAGCTATGTGGTTACTTTAATGAAAAGTTTATAGCAACTGGCAAAATTAAAAGAAAGAGTGAATCATAGTCCACTAATATAAGGACAGCAAATATACTTAAAGTAAGATATAAAGTTGTTAATAAGAAGTTGAAGTGCAATAAAATACATCTTTTGAAAGCTAAAATGAAAGACACAGCATACCCACACTTTTAAAAACTGCATGGCCATGAAAGCTCCCAGAAATAAGTATATTATTTTATTTGTTCTTTGAGAATTTCATATAATTTGTTTTAGCATAATAATTAGACTTTATAAATCTTTTCTATGCTTGGGAAGAGCATAGACCCTTAAGGGAACAACAAAGTTGTCTCTGTACTCTATCAGGTGAAGAAATGTATTTGAAATGTCTGTGGTAGGAGTATGCAGAAAAACCATTGAGCACTCACGAAGGAGAACAAGTCATCTGCACTGAGTGAAATATCAATGCTTAAATATGTAATTCTTATGCCAATTGTGGCAAGTGATAGGTCTTTTGTTAAGTGCTCAGATTAACTAATAATGAAATATCACAGTGCAGGAAGAAAAAAAGAAAAGCAGTATATCTTACTTATAATACAAAACTGTGTATTAGTTTTCATTACTTAAATATAGTCAATCATCAAAAAAATTTTAACAAGACTTTAAGGTTTTTGCGTGCATGTTGTATGACATGAAAATAAACATGTGCATCTTTCTCTTTGTGTTCCTATTTATGATGGTGAGTTACAGGATACAGGATATTTCTAGAAGTTGCTGGCAACTCTTACAAAGTGCTAAAGTAGTATAATTTTTCTCTATTTTGTGCAGATGGTTGATCAAATATCTAAATGAGTACATGAATCAAAATGCATCTTCCCATGCTACAATCAACAAATATCTATGTCAGAACTCAGAGACTCTGAGAGTGAAAAGAAGAAAAATTATAGGATGTGTTTGTAAGAAACAATATGAAATAATATGAAAGTGATGTTAAACAAAAATTTCACAAGTGCATAGAGATGTAAGTGTATATGTTCATTATGTCTGCACTGTAACATTGAAAGTAAGGCCAAGAGGTGAAGGAAGAATAAATCATACTAAGATCAGAGGATCCATGAATAAAAAAATAGAACACATCTTTCTTAAATAGACATAGAAAATTTTCATGCCTACCTACCAGGATTTTAATATACTGCTGTCTAATATGTGTGTGTGTGTGTGTGTGTGTGTGTGTGTGTGTGTGCGTGCGTGTGCGTGTGTTAGTATTATTTCATAAAATCAGAATGGGTACATTTATACTTTCTTTGTTTACTAGTCCTGTTTTTTTACAATCTGAACATTTGTTTCATGAGTTTTGTAGTTGAGTGAATAGGGTCTAGAGAAAGAAATGATCTTAGTCCAGTCTCAGTTAAAGACTCTTGCTACTTGAGTCTGGCAATCTAAATTCTTGAAAAGGGAGAAGAGTACTGGCTAGACCTTGTACTCTTATCTTCATTATAAATACACACACAAAGCACAGAACACACAGAGAAAATATTATAGTTATGAGGTAAGAAATTATGCACATTATGAGAAAAATTATACTATGAAAATGAATATGTAAACAAAATTGATTCAAATGTATATTCCCCAGTAAGAAGTAAGAATGATGATGGTGGGCACAATGATGTCTTCTCCTCCTGCAATTAACAGTTCTAATTCATTGACACATGTGCTGGTACAGGAAAGCTGGAACAGAGGGAGAAGTTCAGAGAATTTTAGTGGTTGATGTTTGGTGATATTCCTACTACAAAATTTCAATTTCAGCATGCATCCAGGATGAATCATGGCACCCGTAAATCACAACAAATATGCACCAACCATAAGATATATACACACTGAAGGGGACATGACAGTGTTCTACAAAAGCGGTTGCAAATAGCCACAGAGCAGTCAGCACATAACATTCAGAAATGGCCAAAAGAAAAGAAGACCTGGGTCATGCATCACATGTAAGAGATTATGTTCCTTCTAAAGGTAAAGTTCATCACAATCACAGAAGAATAACAGAAGTCTATAAATAACAAATTAAAGAGGAAAAAGTACATAGGGATGTGAAGGTGTGAACTGAGGACAATTAGCATGATCAAATTCCCCAACCTAGTGATCATGTACATTATTAGAAAGAGTAAAATCATTGGTATTTGGATATCAGGCTGGTCTATTAAACTCATGAGAATAAACTTAGGTACTAAAAAGCCATTTAAAGGAGACATTTTCTGTGTGATAATCTGTAGAGTCAGAAAAGGTGAAGTTAGAGAAGAATATAGAACATTCAACAATTATTGTCATCCACAAACTTGAGAAACACACTGAGAATATCGGAAAATTCCCAGCTTGAATCCTTTCATGCTTCCATTAATGAAATTCTGTCCCTCATACTAAAATCTTATCTCCTTAATATGACAAAGAACAGCATCAACATCTTACAAATATGAATCTAGGGCTGTCATAGTCCAGAATGAAAACTGAGAGAAAAAAATTCAGATAGCAAAGACCAGGAACATTTTCTCACCTGTCTTCTTGTTCATTTCTTTATTGCTTCATCTTCTCTCTGATACATGGATAAGCTATAGTACCTGGTGTCATTTCTCATCAAGATTGGACTGCTGTAGGGTTTTTTTTAAGTGAACATCTTTTTGATCAAAAACAAGCAAACAAAGTCAGTCTATGAATGGTTAGAATAATACCAATGCCTCAAGAAAATTCACATATCTAGAAAAATTGGATGTTTCTCAATTGTAAGACAATTACACTTCTCTCTGAGAGTCTACTGGGTCTTGGAATGTTCCTTTTGTACCTTCCTAAGATATTATATGAATATTAGGATTGTTCAAAGTAGAGAGATAATTCGCATTATGTGTTCTAAGTTTTCTTTCTATATGACACCACTATTCAAGTATTTAAAGCAATGTATTTAAAGAGGAACTACTGCATAATCTCCCTATATGTGATATATATATATATATGTGTGTGTGTGTGTGTGTGTGTGTGTGTGTGCGTGCATGTTTGTACCCAGAGGGATGGATGTTCACTGCAGAAAGCAGAAAGCGTAAATCAGGCGATTCTATGTAATGTAAATACGGTTCAATTTTGAAGCATGAATAGATTCCCCAATCTAGTATTCAACACATAAGCTCTATTTCATGCCAGAGCTCGCTTATAAAATACATCTGAAATTATCTTGCTAGCATATGTATACATATTCAAACACTCAAAAGCATAATAATTTTGAGGGGTCCATAGGTAAATTAGCTTCATCATTTGACCTGCTTACAAGGAACATCTTTTTCAAATAGAAATAATATGTATATACACATCATTTTTCATGTTAGTAGCATTGCAATAAATACGCTGAATAAAATATCATAATTAGAATTAGCAAAGTTAGTGTTGAAACTCAACAGGCTTAGATGACAAAAGCTTGGTTATTCCTGTTCACTGTCATTAACTCTTATTTGGAGGGTTGTCATCAGGCTCTTGCCTTTCAGTCGCTTTGATTCTATGAAGATACTGTACTAGGATAGTTTGTCTTAATTCTTACACATCTGTCTAAACAACTGCTCTGAGATAATAAAACTCCATAATTCAGCATCATGATAGTTTCCCCTTTTCACTCTTGATACTTATAAAAACACTAGAGATTTTCACGATTTAATTTTATAATGCATGTGAGACACACAAGGTAGATTTCCCAATCCCTCTGGCATTCACATGATAGACAGCGAAATGCCTGTGCTTCCTTGGGAATTCAAGATTACAGTCATACCTGCCACTCTCTTTTTGATTGTATACCATCTGTGTTTAAGCCATTACTGAAATCCTATCACCTTTATCTCTGCAGAGACATTTATTATTTGTCACTTTTCTTTTCCAAAACTTTAATGGTAATAGCTTCTCTGGGGTTGTACATTGTAGGCTGGTTATCCTTCCCTCTGTCTAATATACACTCATGAGTGAGTATGCACCACGTTTTTTTTTCTGTTTCTAGGTTACCTCACTAGGATAGTTTCTTTTATTTCTATCAATTTGCCTACAAATTTCAAGACGTCATTGTTTTATACCACTGAGTAGAACTCCATTGTAAAATGTACATTTCTTTAACCATTCTTCAGTTGAGGGGCACCTAGGTTGCTTTCAGTGTCTGGCTATTACAAATAATGCTGCTATGAACATAGTTAAACAGATGTCCTTGTTGTATGATTGTGCATCTTGGGTATATGCCCAAGAATAGAGTGCTGGTTCTTGAGGTAGATCAATACCCATTTTACTGAGAAACCACCATACTTTTCCCAAAGAGGTTGTACAAGTTTTCATTCCTGCCATCTCCCTTTTCCACATCCTCTCCAGTACAAGCTGTCGTTGGCTTTTTTGATTTTAGCCGTCCTGACAGGTATAACATGGTATCTCAGATTTGCATTTCCCTGATTGCTAAAGATGTTGAGCAATTCCTTAAGTGCCTTTTGACCATCTGAGTTTCTTCTATTGAGAATTCTTTATTTGGAGCTGTAATCCATTTTTAATTGTGCTTTTTAGTGTTTTGGTAACTAGCTTGTTTTCTTAGTATATTTTGGAGATAACCCTCTGTCAGATGTTGGATTGGTGAAGATCTTTTCCCATTCTATAGGATATGGATTTGTCTTGTTGACTGTGCCCTTTGTCATAGTGACAGATAAGGATCTATCTGTAATCTTCTACATTCTCACATCCAGTTATGCCAGCACCATTCGTTAAAAAGGCTTTCTTTTTTTCTATTGTAAAATTTTATCTTCTTTGAAAAGAATCAGTTTTTGTAGATATATCCATTAATATCAGGGTCTTCAATTAAATTACATTGGTCCATCTGTCTGTTTTGTGCCAATATTAAGCTGTTTTATTACTATAACTCTATAGTAGAGCTTGAAGTCAGGGATGATGAGATCTCTGGAAGTTCCTTTATTGTACAGGATTGTTTTGGCTATCCTGGATTTTTCTTTCAAGTTCAGTATTTTTCTTTCAAGGTCTGTGAAGAATTGTGCTGGTATTTTGATGGGGATTGCATTGAATCTGTAGATTGCTTTTGGAAAGATTAAGATTTTACGATGTTGTTCATATTTATCCAAGATCATGGGAGATCTTTCCATTGTTTAATAGCTTCTTTAGTTTATTTCTTTAAAGACTTAATGTTCTTGTCATACAGATATTTCACTTGTTTGGCTATAGTTACCTGAAGATATTTTATATTTGTAGCTACTATAAAGGTTGATGTTTCACTGATTTCTTTTGCTGTCCATTTATCATTTGAAAATTGGAGGGCTATTGATATTTTTTAGTTATTCTTGTATCCTGCTACCTTACTGAATGTGTTTGTCAGCTGTAGGAGTTCCCTGATAGAATTTTTGGGTCACATATGTAAACTATCATATCATCAGCAAATAGAGAGTGTTTGACTTCTTCCTTTCCAATTTGTATCCCCTTGATATTCTTTTGTTGCCTTTTTGCTCTAACTATAACCTCAAGAACTAACTATATTGAATAGTTATGGAGAGAGGGGACAGCCTTGTCTTCCTAATTTTATTAGATTCACATTGAATATCTCTCCATTTAGTTTGATGTTGGCTGTTGGGTTACGGTATATTGCCTTCATCATGTTTAGGTATATTCCTGTTGTCCCTGATTTCTTAAAGCCCTGTGTTTATGAAGGGGTTTTCAATTTTGTTGAAGTCTTTTTTCAGCATCTAATGAGATGATCATGTGGTTGTTTTTTTCCAGTTTGCTTGTATGGTGGATTACATTGACCTATTTTCTTATGTTGAACCATCCCTGCATCTCTGGGATGATGTCTGCTTGGTCATGATGTGGCCTCACAAAAAGAGTTTGGCAATGTTCCTTTTCTTTCTATTGTGTGTAACAATGTGAGGATTATTGAAGTTAGCTCTTCATTGAAATTCTGATAGAGTTATGGGCTGGAGTGGTTATGGTCTTTTTTTGGGGGGGGGGATAGTTAATTTTAATAACTGCTTCTCTGCTCTATTCCATTGGAGGTTATAGGTATATTTAAATTTTTGATATGATCTTGATTTAATTTTGGTATGTGGAAACTATGTAGAAAACTGTTCATTTCTTTTAGATTTTCCAATTTTTGAGAATAGATTTTTGAAATATGATCTGAAGATTCTCTAGATTTCCTCTGTGTCTGTTGCTGTGTCCCCCTTTTCATTTATGATTTTGTTAATTTGCATATTTTCTCTCTGCTTCTTGGTTAGTTTGGATAAGGGTTTGCCTATCTTGTTGCTTTTCTCAAAGAACCAACTATTTGCTTCATTTATTCTATTTTTCTCTTTGTTTCTATTTTTTATTTTAGCCTTCAATATGATTATTTTTTGTCATCTACTCTTCCAGGGTGAGTTTGCTTCTTTTTGTTCTACAGCTTTCAGATGTTTTGATAATTTTCTAGTGCTTTCATAGTGTCCCAGAAGTTTGGGTATTTTGTTCATTCATTTTCTTTGAATTCTAGGAAATATTTAGTTTCTTTGTTTATTTCTTCCTTTACCCAGAGATGATTCAGTTAGACTTTATTCAGTTTTCAAGAGTTTCTAGGCTTTCCCAAATTTGTGTTTTTGAATTCTAACTTTAAAGATACAGTGTTCTATTTTAGTTTTTTGTTGTCTCTGGTGACTTGATTTATAGCCAAACATGTGGTCAATTTACATAAGGTTCCAAGAGTGCTGAGAGGAAGTGAGAAGAAGGTATATTCTTTTGTGTTTGGGTGGAATTATCTATAGGTTTCTGTTAAGTCCATGTGAGCCATAACATACGTTTAATCCCTTATTTCTCTGTTAATTTTCAGTTTGGCAGACTTTCCATCAGTGAGAGTGGGGTATGAAGTCTTCCACTATTAGTGGTGTTTGATGTGTGATTTAAGCGTTAGCAATGGTTTTTTTTTTTAAATGAATGTGGGTGCCCTTGTATTTGGGGCATATGTGTTCAGGATTGAGACTTGTTTTTGATGGATTTTTCCTGTGATGATGAATATTAAATGCCCTTCATCATTCCTTTGATTACCTTTAGTTTGAAGTCTACTTTTTTATATATTAGGAAAGCTACACCAGCTTGTTTCTTAAGTCCATTTGATTGGCAAGTCTTTTTCCAATCCTTTGCTCTGAGGAAATGTCTGAATTTGAACTTGAGGTAGGTTTCTTGTATGCAGCAGAGGGATGGATCCTGTTTTTATATCCATTCTGTTTGCCTGTATCTTTTCATAGGTGGTTGAGACCATTGATATTAAGGGATATCGCGAACAGTAATTGTTGGTTCCTGTCAATTTTTGGTGGTGGTGTTTGTGTTTCCTTTTTTTTTTATTGCTGGTGTGGGATTATCTCTTGCTTTCTGTAGAGCTGGATTTGTGGGTAGGTATTTTATTTTTCATTTGGCTTTGTCATGGAGTATATATTTTTTCCTCCACGTATGGTGATTGAAAGTTTTGCTGGGCATAGTATTATAGGTTGGCATCCATTGTCTCTTAGATTCTGCATAATGTCTGTCTAGAACCTTCTGACTTTCAGTGTCTCAACTGAGAAGTCAGATATTAGTCTAGTGGATGTGTCTTTACAGATTACTTGACCCTTTTCCTTTCCAGCTCTTGAGATTGTTTCTTTATTCTGTATACTTTGCATTTTGATTTTTATGTGTATTATGTGGTCCAGTCTACTTGGTGTATTGTAAACTTCTTGTATCTTCATAGGCTTTTCCTTCTTCAGGTTGGGAAAGTTTACTTCTGTGATTTTCTTGAATATATATTCTGTGCCTTTGAACTGGTATTCTTCTTCTTCTATCCCAATTATTCTTAGGTTTGGTCTTTTCATGTTGTCTCAGATTTCCTATACATGTGGGTCATGACTTTGCTGCCTTTACTGTCCTCTTTGACTGATGAATGATTTACTGTATTGTATCTTCAATGCCTTAGATTTTCTGTTTCATCTCTTGCATTATGTTTGCATCTATATTTCCTGTCCGTTTGCCCAGATTTTCCAATTCCAGAATTCCTCTGTTTGTGTTTATTTCTTTCCTTTCAATGTTGAAGTCTTGAACTTGTTTGATTGTTTTTCCTTAGCTTTCTTTAAGGGATTTATTGAGTTCTTCTATTTTTTGCTTGTCTTTTAATCCAGTTCTTTCAGTGAGCACTTCATTTCTTCTTTAAAGGTCTCAATCCTCTTCATAAAGTTCTTTTAAGGTCATTTTCTTCTGTTTCTTCTCTTATGGGATGCTCAGGTCTTCCTAATGTAGTACCACTAGGTACTGGCATTGTCATATTTCTCTTTAGGTTGTTGAATGTATTCTTGCATTAATGTCTATCCATTTCTTCTTCTTGTTGGTGCAGGCAGAATCTTTGCCTATTGATCTGATCCTCTTAATCTTCTCTCTCAGTCCTCTCTGTAAAGTAGATGTTTGTGTCCTAGGGGGCTGCATTTAGTCCTCTCTCTCAGTCCTTTCTGTGGAGTAGATATCTGTGCTATACATTGTTCTTAATATTTATTATATTTTTACATTCTCAATATTTTCAAGTTATAGAATTAATACAATTATTAGGAGCATTTAAAAGAGAAAATATGATATATATGTATATGTATATATATATATTGAAAACTAATCTTATATCTTATGTATCACAATACAGGAAATATGAGTCTTGACAAATCTTTTTATGATATGCTGGGAGCAAATCATGAAGTTTCTTGTGACTAAATGTCCAGACATACCAGGAAGCACACAGGATTGTTTTTCCAGTGACAAAGATGAAAAACCTACTCTACCACCCAGAAAATTGATAATTGGCAATGATTAACTGGTTGGTAAGCAGTTATCTGTAGGGCCAGGACGTAACAACCTCCTAGAATCAAGACTGGAAGTGACTAGTAATCTAATTAATAGACATAGTCACAGGCTCACCCAAGTTTCTACCGTCAGAACCAGAGGTGGCTAATAACCAAATGACATGTATACTATCTGTATGGCCCTTAATGTAGGATAGGTAGCCTAACTCTAGAAACCATCTTCTTGGAAGAAATGACATGTACTCTGAGTTGAATTTAAATGTAATGATTTAATGTGCAATGAGAGTTGTATTACACCAGGAAACTCTTTTCCAAAATATACTTGTCATCAATATTATTGTTGTTTTGTAAAAGTTTAAAAATTATAAAAAAAGGAAAGATGGATGAAGTGACCAGTTGGATACAGCATGAGCCACAGAGAACACAAGCTATAGAGAGTTCTTTAACCATATGCTATTACAGTGCTAGGAGAGCAAGAGGGGGAGAGAAAGACATGAGAGAGATGAAGCTGGGGGTGAAGCACAGAACAAGGCAGTGAAGAGTTAGAGGGTAAAGAGTAAGAGTAAAGAGAGAAGAGAGACAAGAATAGAGAGAAGTAAAAGCATGAAGAGGGAAGTAAGAGGGTAGAGGCCTGTCTTTTAAAAGGGGCTTTTGCACCTTGCATGCAGGCTCTAAACATGGAACCCTGGGCTGACCAAAGGGCTGCCTGAGTGCATTCTGCCAAGTAACAGGGTGAGCCAGCATAATGCCTGAACCTTTCATTTTCACCTTTACTTATTATTAAAAAGTTGGGGTGTTTCCGCATCTAGTGAGATGATTATGTGTTTTTTTTCTTTTGCAGTTTGTTTATATGGTGGATTACATTGATATATTATCTAATGTTGAACCATATCACTAGATGCTTAAAAAGCCTTTGACAAAATCCAGCACCCCTTCATGATAAAGGTCCTAGAGAGAGCACGGATTACAGGAACATACCTGAACATAATAAAAGCAATATACAGTAAACCAACAGATAACATCAAACTAAATGGAGAGAAACTCAAAGCAATTCCTCTAAAATCAGGAACAAGACAAGGCTGTCCACTCTCTCCATATTTCTTCAATATTGTACTTGAAGTTGTAACTAGAGCAATAAGACAACAAAAAGATATCAAGGGGATACAAATATGAAAAGAAGAAGTCAAGCTTTCACTATTTGCAGATGATATGATAGTTTACATAAGTGACTTGAAAAACTGTGCAAGGGAACACCTAGAGCTGATAAACACCTTCAGCAAAGTGGCAGGATACAAAGTTAACTCAAAAAGATCAGGGGCCAATTATATACCGATGATAAAGTGGCTGAGAAAGAAATCAGAGAAACATCACCCTTTACAATAGCCATAAACAGCATCAAATATCTCGGGATAATGTTAACGAAAGAAGCGAAAGAACTGTATATGAAGAACTTTGAGTCTCTAAAGAAAGAAATCAAAGAGGATACCAGAAAATGGAAAGATCTTCCATGCTCTTGGATTGGTAGGATCAACATAATAAAAATGTCAATCTTGCCAATAGCAGTCTACAGATTCAATGCAATCCCTATCAAAATTCTGGCAGAATTCTTCACAGACCTTGAAAGAACAATAAAAAGTTTATATGGAAAAACAAAAGACCCAGGATAGCCAAAACAATCCTATACAATAAAGGAACTTCAGGAGGCATCACCATACCTGACTTCAAGCTCTATTATAGAGCTGTTGTCCTGAAAACGGCTTGGTATTGGCACAAAAATAGACAGGTAGAACAATGTAACCAAAATAAAAACCCTGATTTTAACCCACACACCTACGAACACTTGATTTTTTACAAAGAAGCTAAAATTATACAATGGAAAATGAAAGCATCTTCAACAAATGATGCTGGCATAACTGGGTATTGGCATGCAGAAGACTGCAGATAGATCCATGTCTACCACCTTGCACAAAACTTAAGTCAAAATGGATCAAACACCTCAACATAAATCCAGCCACACTGAACCTGTTAGAAGAGAAAGTGTGAGGTACTATTGAAGTAATTGGTACAGGAGACTGCTTCCTTAACATAATACCAGTAGCACAAACACTGAGATCGACAATTAATAAATAGGACCTCCTGAAACTGAGTAGCTTCTGTAAGGCAAAGGTCACAGCCAGCAAGATAAGAAGGCAACCCTCAGATTGGGAAAAGATATTCAATAACCCCACATCTGACAGAGGGCTTATCTCCAAAATTTACAAAGAACTCAAGTAGCTATTCTCCAAAACATCAAAACCCAATTAAAAAGTGGGGACTGAACTAGAGAATTCACAATAGAGGATACTAAAATGGCTGAGAGACACTTGAGAAAGTGCTCAACATACTTAGCCATCAGGGAAATGCAAATCAAAATAACTCTGAGATACCATCTTACTCCTGTCAGAATGGCTAAAATCAAAAACACCGAAGACAATTTATGTTGGAGAGGATGTGGAGAGAGGGGAACACTCCTCCATTGCTGGTGGGAGTGCCAACTCGTATAGCCACTTTGGAAATCAGTATGGAGATTCCTCAGGAAAATGGGAATCAACCTACCACAAGACCCAGCAATTCCACTCTTAGGCATATATCCAAAGGAGGCAAATTCATACAACAAGGACATCTGCTCCACTATGTTCATAGCAGCATTATTTGTAATAGCCAGAACCTGGAAGCAACCTAGATGGCCTTCAACTGAAGAGTGGATAGAGAAAATGTGTTATATTTACACAATAGAGTACTACTCAGCAGAACAAAAAAACAATGGAATCTTGAGATTCACAGGTAAATGGATGGCACTAGAAGAAACCATCCTGAGTGAGATAACCCTATCACAAAAAGACAAACATGGTATGTACTCAGTCATATATGGATTTTAGACATGGATCAGGATAGTGCCAGTCTGCACTCCCACTGACAGAGAGTCTGGGAAACAGGAAAGAACCTACGATAGATATGCATGGTACCACAGAGAAGAAGAATGAGGCAAGATCTTCTGAACAGATTAGAAATAGGGTGAGGGGGGAGTGGGAGCTGGGAAGAAGTGAGGGGGAGAAGAGGAAGAGAGAGTTGGTCATGGGGGAACAGGAAGGTGGTTTGAGGGGTAGAATAGGATGAGAAATACCATAAAAGAGGGAGTCACAGGTTAGAAGACAGATCTGGCACCAGTGAAACCTCTAGTGATCTAAAGGGATGACACCAACTGGCAAGCTAAACAATAGTGGAGAGATCACCTTAAATGCCTATTCCTGAAAATGAGCTTGACATCTACACTATACGCCATCCTAGAACCTTCATCCAGTGACTGATGGAAGCAGAGGTAAACACCCACATTTAAACCCTGAACTGAACGCATGGAATCCAGAGAGAGAGGAGCGATGAGCAAATTGGCAAAGAATGGGCTAGCAAAACCAGCAGAGACACCTGATCTGAACAAGGGGGTGCTCTTGGATCCCAGACCGACAGCTGGGAGGCCAGCATGGGACTGATCCAGACCCCCTGAGTGTGAGAGTCCATGAGGAGGCCTGGGCACCACCCTATGGGGCCGTGGACTGTAGATCAGTGTTTATCCCTGGCATACAGACGGACTTCGTGTGTCCATAACACAAAGAGGGATGCTCTCTTAGCCTGAACTCTTAGGGGAGTGCCTGGACCCTGCCCTGAGTAAACTGACAGACTCTGGATATCTCCTATGTGGAAGGAAGTGGGGATAGGGTGGAAGGCTGGGGGCAATGACGGGGGGGGTAGTTGCGGTAGGAGGGGAGAGAGAGGGAACTGGGATTGACATGTGAAGCAAGCTATTTAAAATTAAAGTAATACAAAATAGAAAAATAAGGTGGAGCGTTAGACATGGGAGGTTAGGAAACAAAGGCGTCAACTTCTCAAGACTGCTTCCTGCTGACGTGGGGGGCACTGCCCATCTTTGAGGAAACTGGGATGCTGCCATGTTCTGGTGTGGTTGGTTGCTCCATGGCAGTCCAGGTTGTATGGAACTCTGGTCCATCTTAGACTTGGCTAGATCTTAGCAGAGTAGTGGACAAGGTTAAGTTGAGAAAAAAATTGTTAGGTCCTAGCATTTGAGGGGAAGATTGTAGGATGAGGGAGGGGTTCTCCGGGGTCCCAAGATGAGGAGAGGGAATCTTGGGACAGGGGAAGAGGTTGAATGTTTATTTGGAGTGAACATGACCTGTTTGGATGGGTCAAATTCGGCTACCTGGAACTTTCAAGAATTCTTTGAGTTTGTGAAAACATAAATTTTAGACACATTAGCAGCATATTTATGTTAAAAATTACAGATATTTTAGCATAATAAAAAGTACCTTAATCTTGATCTTGCTGTTTGATTGTAGAGTGATATTGTAACTTGTTTAGTACCCTATCAGAGTTGGATTAATAACATCAAAACTTTATTGATTAATGTTAAGACTATGAACAGTAGCATAATGAATGAGAGAAATCTGGAACATATTTCGTTCTTTTTAATGTCTCAACTTATGTTATTTGTCATCACTTAAGTCTTTTTATCCTCATACCTTTATAAGTTTAATTTATACAACTTATATTACTATCTTATACCAACCTGAAAATACCTGTTCCTGAAATTTGTTTTGTGACAGTTAGAGCCTTGGCTGTTGCTTTAAGCTGACAAAGCTATCAAAAGAATCGCAGTTCTTGAGAAGGATAAAATTGTACCTGAGTTAATGATTAGAGAATGAGATAGACTTACAAGCTGGCTGCATGTACAGTCACACTCATGATATTCTATGTTTGCCCAGGGCAAAGGCCTTTGAGAACACCTGCTGATAGAGTGATATCTGTGGACCAGGAATTGTAGGAAGTCTTGCCTGCCGATAATGACTCAGTACGAGCTCAGAAATAGCCTGAGAATGTGGTCAAGGGCAGGAAAGAGCCTGAACAGTCTAGAGGACACAGAAGCCTGAAAGGCCATGAAACCAACAAAGGCTTAAAGCCAAAACACAATGCTCAGAGAATGCAGTGAAAGATATCATCTCTGGGAAGCGCACCGACTGGGAGAAAGGGTGTCTAACTGAGTCACAGTGAATTGGCTGTTGGAAAAGGGGGGTTGTCAGCTCTAGAGAAGGATCCCCATGTCTCCAGCATCTGATTCATGGCAACAAATGTTGGGTTTTTTTAATTTAAAAATTAGGTGAGATGGACAAAGAGACCAGAGGATTACAGCAAGAGCCATAGAGAGCATGAGGCATAGAAAGTACATTGTCCATAGTTTATTACAGTGGCGGGAGAACAAGAGGAGGAGAGAAAGACATGAGAGACATGAAGGGGGATGAAGGGCAGAGCAGGAGAGTAAAGAGTTAGAGGGCAAAGAGTAAGAGTGAGGAGAGTAGAGAGGTAAGAGTGAAGAGAGGGAAGTAAGAGCATGGAGAGGGAAGTAAGAGGGCAAGGTCTATCTTTTAAAGGAGTCCTTTGAACCTACATGCAGGCTGTACTCATAGAAACCAGGGCTAACCAGAGTGCTGCCTTAGTGAATTCTGCCAATTAACTGGGCCGGCCAGTGTAGTGCCTGAACCTTTCAAATACATATGGTATAAGCCACCTGTTATTAGACATGCCCCTTCAAGGCTAATTCAGCTTGACAAAAGTCATGTTCCACCAGGTTTTCATTCTCGTCTCTGTGTGTGGTTTTCTTCCCTATATGACACCTACTGGGAGAACATCAATGATTCTTCTGGTGTGTGTCTCTTTTCTTCTAGACTGTTTATATAACGCTCTGTGCCAGTGATATGCCATATCTAAGAAAAATTATAAATAAAAACTTGATTGTATTCCTACCATAATTATAAACTTATATTTCTTTCTCTAGTAATAAAAATAAGTCCTGCACATGGCCAGGTAAAACAACACTAGTGTGGTGTTTGCCATTATGTGTGCGGTTTCTCATTTACTTTGTAATGTGTCTCTGAAACAATTATCAGAACTGATGTCCCTTCTTTCTGTACACCTTCAATCAATGTCAATATATTTCCTTCAATTTTTATTGCCACATATATGAAGACTTCTTTTTAAAAACATTTCATTCAATTTTTTTGAGAATATAATGCAATTTCTTGATTTCCCTTTCACATTCTTTTCTCAAAATCTCACTATAAACCCCCTTACACTCTTTCAAATTTGTGTCCTCTTTTTCATTAGCTGTTGTTACATACCCATTTGTCTATACATGTACAAACTCATTCCCGAACACATACATACAATGTACTTAATCTGTTTAATGCTACTTGCTATTTCTATGTATTCAGGGCTGATAGTACGATCTTTGATGACCAATCAGTATGCTATTCATTGGGGAAGACTGTTTGTCCCATTGTCAGCATCCTTAGTTGCCTATAGTTCTTTGTGTTAGGATGTCTATTGTTGTCCTTGTATAGCTCATGTTTAGGCAGGCAGTTATTTTGGAGAGATTTTATGGGTGCGGATTCTTTATTCTCTGGCTCTTACAATATTTACTCCTCCTTTCACCCCATTATTCCCTTAAGTTTGATATACTGTAGACGTATATGTATGGAC
This sequence comes from Mesocricetus auratus, assembly GCF_017639785.1. Lineage (NCBI taxonomy): Eukaryota > Metazoa > Chordata > Mammalia > Rodentia > Cricetidae > Mesocricetus > Mesocricetus auratus. The sequence goes on along the minus strand of NW_024429203.1, from coordinate 17,737,966 downwards.
TGCTCTCCACAACTCTACATAGTGATTTGCAGTGTGATTCTTTAATCATATATACCTTTTGAAAAGAAATGCTTCCTTGATGACTGAGGACTGCACTTATCTGTGGGTATAATGAAAATGTTAGTAATGTAATTAGGGATTAGGCTGCTTTAGAAAAGTGGTAGATGAAGGTTCTCCTACTTGATCAATGACTTCTTTTTCCCTGGGTAATTCACTAGGTTTTCATAACCAGGCATGATTTCTGTCTTGATATATGGATCTAAATCTGATTAGATAACTGTTGGTTACTACCAAGGTATATATGCCACTATGGTACTCTAGGGTTACTGGGATATATTTTTTAATTTATTTTATTTTTTGATATTATGTTGTTTTTATTTTCTTCTTTTCTCTATTCTCTCCAAACCAACCAATGCCATCCCCTCTTTCTGTCATATTTGTGTACTGCATGTCTGTATGTTTATAAATATGTTAAGGGGGTTCTTGTAGAGTCCAGAATATCACACAGTAGCCCCTCCTAAATCTAGAAATATAGAGAATTTTGAGTCACTTGAATTGGGTGCTAGTGACCAAAGCCTGTTCTTCTAGAATACCAGAAAATGCTCTTAGACATTGAGCCACCTTATTATTCTCCACTTTTGCTATTTTCACTCAACATGCTCTGAGTAGTTCTAGATGGGGCCACTGGGCAGGAAAACAGAAGATTTCAAATTATAAAGTATGAAATATAGTGATATTTTTTACTGAGGATGTGTTATTATATAGTGATTCCTAATGATTCAACAAAATTGCATACAATTAGCTAGTGAATTTCATAATGTTGTCCTGAGAAAAACCTTGACAATGTGAATGGTTTAACTAGATACATGGGTCTTTATGCCTGTACATTTGGGTGTAAGTATAATCTCTATTTAGTTAACACATTTGATTGACATCTCTGTATTCTCCTTTTTCTTCTTGGAAAATTTTATATTTGTTAATTTAAAAATATCAGTTTATTGAACTGACCAAAAATATTACCAGAGAAAGTCAAAATTCAGTATGATGTACTTAAATGCGTGTATATTTGTGTCTGTCTTTTTTCATCATGTTATGAGACTGAAATTAATGGATGGAAACCATAGAAGGTACCTGTATCCTGTTCTCAAGCAATTAAATGATTTTTCTGCATTTTTCCTCACTGGCCAAGAGCTACTTGAATTAGAGAAATGGTTTCTTGGTCTTACAGTTCACAGTATCTCATCGAGTCAATCAAAGATAAGGACATGTAAGTTGAAATAAAGCAGAGAAAAATAAAAGAATTCTCAGTGTCATGCTTTGTAAAGGCTTGCTCTGCTTATACCTGCATAGAAATATTAGTCCATAAAATGGCTTGGATCCTCCCACAAAAGTCATATACCAGAAAATTGCTCTCAAAGTCAAGATCTCAGGCCAATTCAAAGGAACTAATCTCTCAATTGAAGGTCTGTCTTCCCAGATGACTTCTGTTTGTTTCAAGTTGGCAAAATTAACCAGTATATTTGAATTACAATATTATAGATTCATCGTACAACCAGGACATAGACTGTAGATTCTTAAATTTTCACTTTGCAATCTTGTTTTAACTAAGAAGTTTTTTACAAAACCATAGACATATAAGTACATAAAACATATAACAAAAGAAGAATTGCAATAAATTTAAAGAAATGTATTTTAATATGATTTTCTCTTCTTTGTATGTGTTTGTAGTGTATGGGGTTTGAGAGAGAAAAACAAAGTGTGTGTGTGTGTGTGTGTGTGTGTGTGTGTACCACAAAGTGCATGTGGAAATTAGGGATAAGATATCTTCTTGTTAACTAATGTGTTTCCCATGTTACTAGCCAATTTATTTCAGAGAATTCAACTATTCTGTCCCCTTAGAAATATTGAAATGTCAGAACTGAACGATACATCCTTCCCATGGACACCCCTTTGCTCTTCTGAAATTCATGGCATCTACTTCCTTAATTATTGTTATATATTCATATATATTCCTACACATATATTAAAACCTCTCCATTCATATAATGTTACTTCTTTGTGTGAGTTCATGGTAGACCCCTTGATATTGCATGGCTATTTGGAGCCGGTTTATTCCCTTTAAGAAACTATTTATAGCATTTCCAGCATTTTTCATTTGTCGTCAGTACTTTATCAGGTGTTGGGATCCATTGAGATTTCCTCCTTCTATGTTACCATGACTCCTAGTACAATTTTGTCCCGAAATTTATTTTTAAAAATAGCAACAGTGATGTTTCTGGCAGCACAGCACTGAAGGTGACTTCCTACAACACTACAACATTCAGACACAGAATTTGATTAGTCAGAAACAAGACCTGTGGGCAATTATCATTTAGCTGCATTAAGCTAAAGAGCAAGAACCCCAAACTCAGATTTCCCTTCAGATCTCAAGATAATTGTGGAGGCCAGAGTCTGTCTCTCTCTGCACTGGGGATGGACTTTCTCTAGAGTGAATGGAAAGGATGAGTATAATTGTGGGTCCCTCAGGAAATCAGGATCATGATCGAGGGTGTAATACAGTTTCCCCAGCTCCTTCTTCAATATAAATCCTCTCCTCTGAGGAAGAGCCTGGACATTCTTCTGCCCTGTATACATCCTGTAGTTCAAAGGTGTTTCTCTGCCGCTAAAAAAGACTCAAGTTCTTTTTTTATAGTTATTATTTTCATTTGTTTGGATACAAGTTGCTTTTTTATTTCCCCCTTCTGTGTGCCTTCAATAATTCTTTTTTTGTTTGCTTTTTATCATTATTTATTTTTAAATTAGAAACAAGGTTGCTTCACAAGTCAGTTCCAGGCCCCTCTCCGTTTCCCTCCCCTCCTCCCGTGCCCTGCCTCAACCCCCCTAATATCCCCTCATTTCCCCAGGGAGGCTGAGGCCCTCCTTGGGGGTGTCCATAAGACTCAAGTTCTTAGTTACAAATAATGTTCTGCAATTCAGAAGCTGGCCCAGGAGAATTAATTCTGGAGTATATATTCTTTAAATTGAAAGATCTGAAACCTTTGAATCTGAAATATTTTTGGGTAAACAGGTAAGTAGGAAAATGATACTGCCTAAGGTTAGGACTGGAAATTGTGAGCTCTGAATTCCAGGTTTACTAAGAGCCCCCTTCTTTCCTCTGACTTTTTAAAAAATGAATAAACATTATTTTTACTTTATTGAAGAGATTTTTAAAATACGATATTTTTTGCTGTTTCTTGTTCCCCAACTCTTCTAAGATCCTCCCCAACACCTCCTCCATCTGAACATAGATCCTTTATATCTCATAGTATATGATGTGCTTCAGCATGTGTCTCCCTTTTCCTGTGAAAATGAGACTCAAGTGAAACCGGCACACAAAAGCGTTCAGAGGGATCAGAGAGTGTTAGGAGGGATTGACCATTGGAGTTGCAGCATCTATGGTGAGGTTTTCCTATGTGGTCAGAACCTTCCAGACTCATGACTTTCTGAAAGGGGCCTGGAAACTTTCTCTCAATGGCTTTCTGGTGTTCTTTTAGTTTCAGAATAGTCACATGTTTTACATTCATACCATATCAAAGGTGAATCTACAAAAGGCATCAGCACTGCAATGTGTAGGCATCTGCTTACAATTTTAATGTTGTAGGGAGGGCTCTAGTGAAGGAATATTGAATCCTTCTTAGTACATTCTTTTTCTTCATCTTGTGATATTTTTCAGAAGTCATTATGGAATTTGAAACCAATTGCTTTCTGACTGAAGATAATTTCATTGTGACTATAACAGTCAATTTTATATAGTCGGTCTGCGCTAGGAGAAACTTTCCCAACCATCAAATTACAGGTGGGAAGGATGCATGGCTAGTGTGGGCCATCCTCTAATAATCTATTTTCTGTGTCCACAGATTTCCTTAGAGAAAAATGGACTCAGTAAATGTCTCTTTGGTGGCTGAATTCATTCTGGCAGGATTAACAAACAAGCTTGAACTTCAACTACCGTTGTTCTTTGTGTTTCTAGCAATTTATCTGATCACTACATTGGGAAATTTGTGTCTGATAATTCTGACTGTACTGAATTCTAACCTCCACACCCCTATGTATTTCTTTCTGTTTAATTTGTCATTTATAGACCTTTGCTATAGTTCTGTGTTCACCCCAAAAATGCTGATGAATTTTATAATAAGGAAGAATATAATTTCTTATATGGAATGTATGACTCAAATCTATTTCTTTTCCTTCTTTGTTATTTCTGAGTGTTATGTATTGACTTCAATGGCCTATGATCGCTACATGGCCATCTGTAATCCACTATTGTATAATGTTGTCATGTCTCCTAAATTATGCTTGAATCTGATGTTTGGTTCCTATCTTATTGCATTTTCTAATGCTGTGGCTCACACTGCATGCATGCTGAGACTGACCTTCTGTGATGCCAACACCATCAACCACTACTTCTGTGATATTCCTCCTTTGCTCCAGCTCTCCTGCACGAGCACATACGTCAATGAACTTGTAATTTTTGTTCTTGGGGGTATCAATATCATTATTTATTCATTAACTATCTTTATCTCCTATGGTTTCATCCTTTCCAGCATCTTGCACATTAGTTCCTCTGAGGGCAGATTCAAAGCCTTCAGCACCTGCAGCTCTCACATCATTGTTGTTTCTCTGTTCTCTGGTTCAAGTGCACTTGAGTATTTCAAACCCTCCTCAGGTGACTCTATGAATGATGGGAAAATCTCTTCTGTCTTTTATACCAATGTGGTTCCCATGATGAATCCCTTAATCTATAGCTTGAGAAACAAAGATATTAAAGTTGCCCTTAAAAAAACCTTGACCACCAGGATCTTTTGATTGCACTTGAATGTCTTTATGCCTTTTATTTGGGGAACACAGATAGGTTCTCTTTATGGGTAATATTTCAGGAGAAGACTTTACCTTTTTTCCCATAGAAAATATTGTACTTTTTATGTTTATTTCTATTTTTTTATTTATTTTGTTTTTGTTGTTGTTGGATTAGTTTTTAAACAGGCAAAAGTTCCTGGTTTAATCAGAAAAACCCATCTGTTCTCTTTTGTATCATAAAGTAAATTTGAATACTGTAGATTTGATTTTAATATTTTCCAAGTTTGTTTGTCATTTTTCTCAGTTCCACCATTATCTATTGTTTATTATTAAAAATTCTGTCACAGAAAGTACTTGTAGATTGCCTCCCCAATTTATTACAATTATTCACTTCTGTTTGTAATATTCTTTCTATCATATTCTTTTGACATCAAAATAGTTCTTACAAATGAAGCAACATTAGGATCGCAGGTTCACTGCGTTTGAGTTTCTCATTTCGAATGTATATCTTTTGTAATTCAGACACCAGATTCTGTTCTTTTCTGTATATCTTCCATTGGAAAGCAATATAACTCTTTCAACTTCCAATATGACATATATTATTTATTGGTAATCAATAGCTTAATGAAAATTCTAGAAGTACCTAATGGTCCCATGTGTCAGGCATTTTATTAGGTCATATTCCTTTTGCATATAGAAAATATTAACTTAAGCATATAGTACAGACATGAATCTTTGTAATTGTTTGTCTGTTGGAAGCACCTGTGTCTAGAGTTGTAGTGGTCACTTTATTTTATATTATTCCATTTTTATTATTGTTCTGTTTGTCTGGTTTTTGTTTGTTTTGCAGTAGGAGATGAGTTCATTTAAAAGTGGAATAATTTGAGTGTTTTAAGTGCCTAAGAATTTCAAGTAAAGAAGATCTGGGACAAAAAGTGTATCAACTAAAGTCACTAAGTGAGGAAACAAGAAGACAGACAGTGAGTAACCAAAAGCCTTCCCCTGCAAACACTCACTGAGGAGTTCTTAATATCATATTACCATCTGAAACTTAACTTTCTTCTGTAAATCATTGCAAATAATTCATTTGCTTTATTAATCTCACATTATTTATCACACCTACAATGTTTATGCATTAATATGTTTTGAAAAATAAAGATTGCTTTATTGAGAAATGAAGATGACTACATATCTTTGTATTCAATTGAGTGAGGACAGCCAAGTCAAGGAGTAAAGTGTGAGTGGTCTTTGAGACATTAGTTAGGAAGGCGGCTTCAGACAGTTCTAGTGCAGCCAAAGGAAACCTCTTTCTATAGCCTTTTTTTTTATCTTTTCTGGAACTTCTTGAAAATATTGTGAGGATTAAAAGATCACTATGGATAGGTTAAATGTTTAAGTTAATGGACAGGAAAAAATGTAGCCCAAAGGAAGGCTAGAAGACAAGTAAATCATTCCACCATATTTGACTTTCATATGGGATTTCCCAATGGAATTTCTTGGCAAAATGAACAAATTATCACTAAATTTGACCTTGTTAGCATAATCAAGGTATCAATGACAAGCACATTATTAACATATAACTGATGAAAGCACTAGTTTTTTCTCTTCTGTGAATGAATGTGAGTTGAAAATTGTTTACAATATTAAAAAAAGAGAAAAATGTGTTATCTGTGGAAAGACTTTCTATTATAGATAGAGGCTGTCATATACAGTGTATGGGTTGGCAGTTGATCCTGTGAATTTTTTACAAAAAAGTCTCTATCAAAAGGGAATGTTGACATCTCACATATCAACGTATTATTATGAACAGTAGCATTTTGATTCAAATGCTTATGACAGCAGGTAGAAATGACTGTGTACTCTTCAGCAAAACTGATGTTTGTCAGAGGTTGTTGTAGTTAGGTGCCCCAGGGCAGGTAAAGACAAAACACTCACCATTCTAATACATATTGTGCACTTCCCATCTTTTGTTTGCCCTTATTTGAGCAATATGGAGATAATGAGGCCTCACTTAGATCATTCAGCTATAAAGGGAGCCAGGAAATCATTTCAATATAGTCAGGATAAGAGATTGATAGATAGAACAATCATCAAAAAGTGTGTGTATCCATCCTTGAAGGAGCAAGCACCAATATGGGTAATTTAGCAAAATATATATAAAAAGGCAGAGGGAAAATGTCAGCATTGAGTGCTTGCTTAATATGTGTTAACCCTTGGGGTATAATCACAGTACCCCCCCCTACACACACAAAGGAGGAATAATGATATTACTAGCCATATTTTGTTACATAATCATGTGACAACTATAAATTACCCATTTCATCAAAATAGTATTTTCTTTACAGATAATATTTATATACTCATATATAGATCCTGTTTACACCATTAAATGTTTCTACAAAACTTTGATTGGAGTGTTATTTATATGAACAGTGAACAAACTTAAGCATACATAAAGGAAAAAATGACCAAGTGTGTGTGATCAATCTTTATAGTACAAAATGGATCTCATTTAAGTGAACCTACAGAGGCAATACAAAATCATAGAGCAATCTGAACTCACCCAGGGCTGAGACAACCTATTCGCCATAACTAAATATTAGTTTTCATTTATGCCTATTAAAGAATCGAAGGCTGTGTTCAGTCAGCTTGTAAAAATTTGTGAAGTGCAATAAAATTATTCTAATAGTATATTTTTCATTCCATTTAAGAAATCCATTTAAGCATCTTCTGTTATCTAATCCAAGTCTTCAAAACATCAAAGGACACAATTAAAAAGTGGGCTGCAGAACTAAATAGAGAGTTTTAAATAGAGGAGTCTAGAATGGCTGAGAGGCACTTGAGAAAGTGCTCAACATCCTTAGCCATCCAGGAAATGCAAATCAAAACAACTCTGAGATACCATCTCACTCCTGTCAGAATGGCTAAAATCAAAAACACCAATGACAATTTATGCTGGAGAGGATGTGGTGAAAGGGGGACACTCCTCCATTGCTGGTGGGAGTGCCAACTGGTTCAGCCACTTTGGAAATCAGTATGGAGATTCCTCAGAAAAATGGGAATAAACCTACCACAAGACCCAGCAACTCCACTCTTAGGCATATATCCAAAAGATGCCCATTCATACAACAAAGATGTCTGTTCCACTATGTTCATAGCAGCTTTATTTGTAATAGCCAGTACTTGGAAGCAACCTAGATGTCCCTCACCCGAAGAGTGGATAGAGAAAATGTGGTACATCTACACAATGGAGTACTATTCAGCAGAAAAAAATAATGGAATCATGAGATTCGCAGGCAAATGGAAGAAACCATCCTGAGTGAGGTAACCCAGTCACAAAAAGATAAACATGGCATATACTCTCTCATATATGGATTTTAGACATAGATCTGGGGAGTGCCAGCCTACAATCCTATGGCCAGAGAGTATGGGAAACAGAAACTTCATTTAGTGGCTGATCGAAGAGGCAGACTCCCTTGGTTAAGTACTGAGCTGAACTCAAGAAAGCCAGTAACAGAGAGGGAGGACTGATGATCAAAGGGATTAAGACTGGGCTGGTTTAACCCCCAGCAACAGCTGACCACACAAAGGTTAACTCTTGAATCCCAGGCATCAGCCTGGGAATCCAGCATGGGACTGATCAAGACCCCCTGAATCTGGGTGACAGTGAGGAGGCCTAGGTAATCTATTGAGCCTTGGGCAGCAGATCAGTACCCATCCCGAGTATACAAACGGACTTTGGACTCCCATCCAACAATGTGAGGTGCACTCTTACCCTAAACTCTTGGGGAAGGGTCTAGGCCCTGCCCTGTATGAAATGACAGACTATGGACACCCCCATGGAGGGCCTCACCCTCCCTGGGGGAATGAGGGGATAACGGGGGGGATTGGGGAGAGGGCACGGGAGGAGGGGAGGGAAAGGGAGAGAGACCTGGAACTGACTTGTGAATCAACCTTGTTTCTTATCTAAATTTAAACTGGAAAATAAAATAAAATAAAAATAAAATAAAAATTTAAAAAAGTACTTTACATATATTGCCCCTCAAAAACAAACAGCCACCAATATCCAGATATCAAGGAGAAAATTCAAGATTATATAGACACGGGAGATGAGATTGGAAAAAAAATCTTCTGTTATCTAATCCAAGTCTTCTCCCAATTAAATCCTTGAAATACTTCTTCTTTTTTTTTTTTTTTTTTTTTTTTGGAAAAAGAGGAACACTCCTCCAATGCTTGTGGGAGTGCAATTTCTTTATTTATTTCTTTATTTCTTTTTTCTTTATTTCTTTCTTTCTTAGTAATTCCATATGCCAAAATATACCAAATTATAAAACACTGAAAAATTACTGTTATATTCATAATCAAAGTCCTGAAAGTTTCATACAATGAGAATGGCCTAACTTTTCTAAAAGAAATGGATGCCTAAATACATAAAACATCCTTTTCTCATAGCTTAGACATTCCTTGGTTTATATCTTGCTTTCGCAGTCATGTAAGTACAGGCACATATGCCCTTGCACACTTGTGTGCCTGTATACACTCGTGCACTCACACTCATTGGAATATACACATCCCCCCGCAAAGTAAATACAGAAGAATTGACCACAGAACTGAAATGTGTGTTGGAAAAAACCAAAAAAAAATGCTTAAAGAAATTAATGAGATATAACGATCCAGAAGCACAACCTTTATTAATTGTTCATTCCACAGATGGATAGTCCCAAATAAACACACAGAGACTTTATTAATTTTAAACTGTTTAGCTGATGGATTAGACTTCTTGTTGGCTATCTCTGCCTTAAATATTAATCCATAACTATTAATCTATATATTTCTACATGGCCTTGTCTCCTATCTTCCCAGTATTTGCATTGTATCTCTCTAGTGGCCTCTCTCTGCCTCTTTTCTTCCTAGAACTCTTCTCTGATTGCCTTGCGTATAGCTCCTGACTGGCTACTTGCCAATCAGTGTTTTATTCATCAACTAATGAGAGAAACATACATTATCAGCATACAGAAGGACATCAGCTAATACTTTATAAAGCCAAAGATAGCTATCACTGTCTCTTCAGTGACATTTATTAATTTATTTTAAACATAATTTTTTATTTATTCTTTGGGAATGTTACATCATTGACTTCAATTTTGCTCACTTCCAAGTCCCTCCATATCTGTACCTCACCCCTTCATCATGCCCCCCAAACTGATCAAAACCACAACAAATGAAGAAAAACAAGCTCACTCGTCTGTCTTTCCAACCCCTCTTCATTTGTCATAGTGGTATCAGAGAAGCTGTAAAAAGTATACATTTTTAACCAGTCAGTCCCTCACCGAAAATGTTCATTCTAATGTGCCATGTTCTTATTAAAGACCTCTGGCACATCATCTTCATTGAACCTTCCCTGAAACTCCTCTTGGCTATGCTGCTGTTGCTCAGAGCCATGGAGATCTTGCCTTAAATGCTCAGCAGGACCAGTCCATTCACATACTCTCGCAGGTCATAATTGGGTATACTGTTAGGGTGGGTGAACCCAAGGCTCAGGATATGCTTCTGCATGATAACTGAGCTGGAGAGCCACTAGGACAGCCTCATCAGCTGAGGAGTAGAGCCCTGTCTTCTAGGCCCATGCCATCAGGGCCAGTTCTTTGATGCCTGCGGCGAGGCGTGGGGCCATCTTTCCAAAATGTATGTCAGGAAGCATTCTCTTGGTGGAATAGGGTCAGCTCTCCTGCTGCAGCATTCAGTGAGTGCCGCTCAATTATCCCAGGGCAAGTCAGGGTTGGGGCCAGCACACCAAGTCCCTTGGATTTCAACACACATGGTTCTTATTATCCCCTGTGAACCATGGGACACGGACTTCATCACAGACTGTAGGAACAGCACAGACAAGACATAGACATGTCCTTAGGTGCAGCTTGAGCAGCTTGGGCTCTGACATCACCATGTCCCTGGTGGCAGCATAGGCCACTGGGATCAGTATAGTCCCATTGGCAGCCAGGATCTCAGACATCCATATAATCTTAGGTGACTGTCCATACCCCAGGATTCCACTCAGGTCCAAGTGGCAGCAGGAGGCATGCAAATCAACCAAGACCCTGGCTGCTGGTGTGCCATGGACACAGACATGGCCCACAGCAGCAGTCTAGTCCCACACAACACCATGGCCCCATGGGGCAGTGCAGACCACCTTGATAGTCATGACCCTGAAAGCAGCACAGCTCCCAGACACCAACAGAGCCACAGGTTGCAGTTCACACCCAGAGCATTCATGTGGCCTTTGGTGGTACCATGGACCATGGACACCAACAGAGAATCTGACTGGGGTAGGAGCAGGGAAACTAGTATGGGTCTTGGAACTTGCTTGTACTTGAATGTCACTATGACCCTAGGTGGCAATACAGACTATTTAGATTGGCATGGTCCCTGTTATGGAACACAGACTTCTGATTTGAGAGATTACATACTTCAGGGGTTTTCCCATCAGAAATTCATGTTTTTTGGAGATATAGAGCACTTTTGGCAAGGCTATGAGGAATATTGTCACCAGAGATGCACAATGATGGAGTTATCTTTTTTAGCAAGGCAAAAATGTATACTGCCTTCTGAATGTGTTAAGCTGCCCTCAATGTAGACTTCTTGTGTGAAGAACTCTTTCCCTTACGTTACAACTTGGGGATTTTTCCTACAACACTACAGTGTGTTAATTGTTTACTGAACACAAATTTTCCTATACTGTGATATATTGGATGACCACTCACAGATATTATAAAATAATTTACAATTAACCCTACAAGGTTTTTAAAATAGTTATCAATTGGCCATAAATATTACTAATTATTAATTATAGATATGCATTATTGATTATAAATATACATGATACATATAAATACTGATTAAATATCAATATGAATTATTGACTATTAATTTCAAATTATTATCGCACTTCCAATCATCTTCGGACTTTTAATTACCCACATTACTCTCTGCCCTAGAGAAATTTATGTGTTTCTTAAACAAAAAATGGGCAGATGTCAGGGGCCATGAGAGATACAGCATGTTAACTAGTGTTTAACTAGTTGATCCACCAGATGCATGATTCCTGAGGGGGTAGCCCCTCTTGGAAAGGTTACTGACTATTGAAACCGGTTGCTCCTGTCTCACTTTTCCCTTATGAGTCAATTCCTTCTTCCCTAAGAACTTTTCCTTAGAATAGCTGCCTGTGTGTTTATCTCATGAAAGCATTCCATATGTTGGGCCAATATCTGTGGGTGATCTAGAAGATGACTTTTCTTTGGCTATATAATTTGATATGCCAAATATATACTGGGGCATGCCTCATAACCAGATCAATTTGTACCATATGGACTGTGGATACTTAGTAACCTGTCTTGTTGTCTTACTCAGAATAACTGCACATAAATAACACACTTTAACTTCAGAACCAGGTCAAGCTAAAAGCCTTTTGTAAATAGATCATATATTTAAAACCTTACAGCTATTGTACAAGGTCAGAACCACAGATTTCAAACCAAGGGTACTAAGGAAAGCAAAGCATTCCGATTCTTCCCTTACCAGTGTACTAATAATAGATCTGTGTCTTAAAGTTATCATTGGGCAGTATGTCTTCCATGTCTGGTTGCAGTTTTGCTCCTATAGTCTTGGAACATGGCAATGGCTCTGCCTTTATCACTTAGCTTAAGAATGTGTTCCTGACCAATGAAAAAATTAACTCTCTAATTCTTATCTTTTGGTTCAAGTCTCTTGGGGGGGGGATTTGGTAGAGGAGACTATAGAGGTAGTAGCTGGTTGAAGAAGCTGGCAGAAATTATCAGAAATGTAAAAGGATAAGAATATAGAAGGAATAAGTAAGTAGGAAAATGAAGAAGAAAAAGAAAAAATTAAATAGAGAATTAGAATTGACACTGATAATTAAATCTAAGACATTATAGATAATTAGGATAAAGAATTAGAATAGAGAACAGCAAAGAGAGTACAATAAAGAGCCCATGCATAAAATGAATGTGGTATGAGATGATTGTGTTATATAACCCTCAGACTTAGATGCTACACTTAGATCCTACACTTATATTGGCATCTGTTTTTGAACCATGAGTAAAAGTCTTAAGGCAAACACCTTTACAGTTTCCAATAACTCACCATGAAAGGGGACAAATAAAACTGTGAGGATCCCAACTGCCCTGTGAGAATTTTTTTCAATTTTCCCTTGTATCATTTGTTTTCTTTTTCAAAAATTGTGGTGATTCATTATTTATGATGGTTTCCTGAAAATTCAGAAAGCAAAATCATCCTCATGCTATAGAGATCAGGCAGTGGTGGTACACTCAGAACTCAGAATTAAGAGGCAGATGGATTTCTCTGAATTCAAGTCAACCCAGGGCTACATGAAATTGAATCAATTTTAAAAAGTAACAGAGCACATGCCTTTAATCCCAACACTAGAGAGGTAAAAAACATAGGAGTGAGGTCTTCAGTAGTTAGTCCGAGGAGTTTCTAGCCACATTAAAGAAAGCATAGCACTATAAGTGAATCTGAGGGGCAGGATAGTCGGGAGCAGTTAGAGAATCCTCCTTGGTCTAAGCTGAGGTAGAAGCAAGAACTAGTGACTAGCTGCTTTGCTCTTCTGAAAGCTTAGGCAAGAGTTAATAAATTACAAATGATATATCACCACAAATGTATCAGGTGTCCAAAAGTGTGAGGATTTCTATCTGGGTCTTTGATTGTATTCCATGGATCCACCTGTCTGTTTTTGTGACAATAACAAGCAGTTTATTATTATAGCCCTGTAGTAGAACTTGAAATCAGGGATAGTGAAACATACAGAAGTTATTTTATTATTTATCTGCCCTGTATTTTTTTGTATATTTTTCCACATGAATGTCTGTAATGATTGTATGGGGATCTCAAAGGGAAATTGCATTGAATATGTAGATTGCTTTTGGTGAGATGGCTATATTTACTATGGTAATCCTACCAATCCATGAGTATGGGAGACCTTTCCATCTTCTGATATATTCTCTATTTTTTTCAGACTGTATGAAGTTCTTGTCATACAGGTCTTTCACTTGCTTATTTAGAATCACACCAAGATATTTTATATATTATTTGTGGCTATTGTGAAGGATGTTGTTTCCCTGTTCTTTCTTTCTTTCTTTTTTTTTCTGAGACAGGGTTTCTCTGTATTGTTTTGGAGGCTGTCCTGGAACTCGTTCTCTAGACCAGGCTGGCCTTGAACTCACAGAGATATGCCTGCCTCTGCCTCCTGATTGCTGGTATTAAAGGCTTATGACACCAATGCCTGGCTTTCACTATTCTTTCTAACCCCATTTATGATTTGTATATAAAGGGCTACTGAATTTTTTAGTTAATAGTGTCTCTGGCCACACAACTGAAGGTGTTTATCAGCTGTAGGAGTTCCCTGTTAGAAATTTTGTTATTACTTGTGTATATTATCATATCATGTGCAAATAGTCATAATTTCATTTCTAAATTTCCAAATAGTATCTCCTTTAGTTTTCTTGTTGTTCTAGCCAAAACTTCAAGTACTGTATTAAATGCATATGGAGAGAGTGACCATTCTTGTCTTGTCCATTTTTTGGTGTAATTGTTTTGAGTTTCTCTCCTTTTAATTTGATGTTTGATATTGGATAGTTATATAGTGATTTTATTATGCTTAGTCATCTGTTATATCTCTGATCTCTCTAAGACTTCTATCATGAAGGCGTGCTGGATATTGTCAAAGACTTTTCCAGAATCTAATGAGATGATAATGTTATTTTTTCCTTTCAGTTTGTTTATGTGGTGGATTACATTGACAGATTTTCATATGATTAACCATCCCTGCATCCCTGGGATGAAACCTACTTGATCATGATGAATGATGTGTTTGATATTTTCTTGATTCAGTTTGACAGCGTTTCATTGAGTATTTTTGCATCAATATACACGAGTGAAATTGTTCGTTAATTCTCTTTCTCTGTTGAGTCTATATGTGGTTTGTGTGTTAAGAGAAGCTTTTTCTTTGAGAAAAGCCTTCCCGCCCGCCTGGTTCTAGATCCGCATCAGTCCCAAATAAGCACACAGGAGGCTATATTAATTATGAAGCTGCTGGCCTTGCTTGTTTCTTACTGGCTAGCTCTGACTTAAGTAATTACCCCATAATTGTTAATCTAAGTATTTCTCTTACCGGAGAATAGTTCCGGGCTTACTACCTCCACGGCATTACATCTTGACTCTCTTGTGTTTCTCCTTCCCAGAGTTCTCCTGGACTCCTAGTCCCTCCTATCTTGATTCCCTATAGGCCAGACAGTGCTTTATTGACAAATGCACAGGACCTCCCCAACATTTGTGTATTAAGGTGACTGTGGTATCGTAAAATTAATTTGGCAATGATCTGTTTCTATTTTGTGAAACAATTTGAGGAGTATTGGTATTAGTGCTTCTTTGAAAGTCTGATAGAATTCTGTGATTAAACCAGCTAGCCCTGGACTTTTATTTTTTGGTTGTGAGATTTTTAATGATTGCTTCTATTTTCTATGGTATAGGTCTATTTTAATTGTTTCCCTGATCTTGAGTAACCTCATTAATTGGTATATATCAAGAAGATTGTCCATTTTTTAGATATTCCAATTTTGTGGAGTGTAGGTTTTTGAAATATAACCTAATGATTCTCTGTATTTCCCCAGTTTTTTGTTTTCACGCCCCCTCTAAATGTCAAATTTTGTCAATTTGGATGCTCTCTTTCAGCTTTTTAGTTTGGATAGGGCTTTTTCTATTATTTTGTGTTTCTCATGAACCAACTCTTATTTTCTTTGATTATTTGTATTATTTTCTTTGTTTTTATTCTGTTGATTTCAGCTCTCACTTTATTTCCTACAGTCGACTCCACATTCTTTATGGAGGTACTTAGTGCTATGAACTTTCTTCTTAGCATTGCTCTCAGTGTGTCATGTAGGCTTGGGTATGTTGTGTATCCATGTTCATTGAATTCTAGAATGTCTTTAATTTCTTTATTTATGCCTTGTCACAGAGGTTATTCAGTAGGGAATGTTCAAGTTCCATGAGTTTGTAGGCTCTGTTGTTTTTGTTGTTGAAATCCAACTTCAATTCATGGTGGTCTGCTACGCTATAGAGAGTCATTTTAATATATGTTTAGACTTTCTTTCTGACTGAGTATGTGGTTAATTTTGGAGAATGTTGTGTGAGGTGCTGAGAAGAAGTTGAAATTTTTTTGTTTGGATGAAATGTTCTGTTGATATCTGTTAGATGTACATAGTTCATAATGACAGTTAAATCCAATACCTCTCTACTTTTTGTTTAGATGATTTGTCATTGCTGCTGGTGAGTTATTGATGTCGCCCACTATAAAAGTGTGAGGGTTGATATAAGATTTAAGCTTTAGTAATGGTTCCTTTTCAAATCTGGATGCCCTTGTGATTGGGGCACAGATGTTAAGAATTGAAAACTCATCTTGTTGGAATTTCCTTTGATGAGTATGAAGTGTAGTTCTCTATTACTTTTGATTAACTTTGGTATAAAGCATATTTTGTTAGATATTAAAATTGATACACTAGCTTGTTTCTTAGGGCCACTTACTTGGAAAACCTTTTACTCTGAGGTAATGTTTATCTTTGATGTTGAGGTGTGTTTCTTGTATCAGCAAAAGGATGAATCCTGTTTTTGCATGCATTTTGTAAGTCTGTGTCCTTTAGTTGAGTATTGAGTCCATTAATATTGAGTGATATAAAAGACCAATAAGTGTTAAACCCTGCTATTAGGTTTGTGGTGGTGGTAGTGTGTGTGTGTGTGTATATGTGTGTGTGTGTGTGTGTGTGTGTGTGTGTGTGTTTGTAGATTTTAGGGTTTTTCTGTTGTGAGATTATTTATTGCCTGCGTTTTCATTGGTGTAGTTAAAATCCTTGGATTGGAAGTTTCCTTATAGATCCTTCTATAGGAATTAATTTGTGCACAGATATGTTTAAATTTGACATTCTTTTTAAATATCTAGTTTTCTAGCTATGGCGATTGAAATTTATATTGGGTATAGTAATCTTAGCTGGCACCTCTTATTGCTTAGCATTAGTAGGACATCAGCCCAGTTCCTTGTGGCTTTTAGAGTATCTTTGTTCAATTGGGGGAATTCTAATAGTCTGCCTTCATATATTACTTGGCTTATTCCTTTGTAACCTTTAATGTCATCTCCTTGTTCTGTGTGTTTAGTGCTTTGATTATTATTTCTTTTCTGATCTTATTTATTTCATTACTTTAAGCTTCTTGTACTTCTGTAGGAATGTCCTTCTTTAGGTTAGGAATTTTTTCTATGAGACTCAAAGAACAAGATGGACTGCCAATATAAAAATTAGCACTGTTTATCTCCTGTCCTCCAAGATTCCTTTGGCAGAGTTAAGGCAGAAGACAGGAGAAGAACCCCAAACAGCTAAGTATCCAAAAATCAATGGGAATCTGAGAACATGTACATTATGAATCCTTTACTATCTGGGTTACTGTTCTTTATCCCATGATATAAAATGCCTGCATGGAGAAGGAAACACTGGAAGCTCTTTGAAAGATAGTCTTGTGGGGACCACTGGATCAGGAACTCCAGCATGACTTTTAGCAAGGCCTCTCTAGTCATTTCACTCAGACACTGTAAACACCCATCTTATGGATATATTTCTGTCTATCTTATACCTTAATTTAGGGCTTTTTCTTAGCAAATTTACCCAAGGGGATGCTGTGCTCTGCCCAGGGTTATACAGGAGGAACTCTAGCTTGCTGGCTCGACTATGCTTGTCTAGTCACTTCTGAAAGATGTTGCAAGTTCCAGATTTGAAGATATTTTGCTGCCTACATGCTGTCTGCTAATTGTTTTTAACTTTTCCCATTTTTCCCGTTGCAGACTTACCAAGCTCATTAATTTGCAATTTATAGTAGTACTCCCATTGGTAACTGCTTATAAAAGAACTGGTGTCTCCTTCTATTCCTCTCTGTTTACTTGGGAATCAGTGTTTATCACTTAGTTTGCAGCTCACCAATAGTCTAGATGGGCTGGTTGGTGAGTTCCTGGGATCGTCTCTCTGGGTCTGCAAGAGCTGCCAGAGTCTATCTTACTATGGACTCTGGGGCTCCAATCTCAAGTCATCAGTCTAGTAAATATGCAGTTTACTCACTGGGTAAAATTTTTTTCCTGGAGTTAATTTTCTCTAGTGTTTTATCACAGTGACAAAAGAGAAAAAGAAAAAAAACATTGATAGACATAATCAGTTTTATTCTAGCTGCTCTCCTCTAACACTTCTGTTGAATCTGGTTAGGAAACTCATAACACAGCTAAGTTTGAGGACTTGCAGCCATCTCATAATTTGTTTACAGATTATGTAGAAATATTAATATCATATCATTTACTAAACAATGTTACTTAGGAAATGGAAATAAACATATGTAGTCATTTTGACATGTACTCATTTAGACATGGAGTCAAAAAATTCGCAGAATCTATTCAAGATATCCATAGCCATTCTACAATAGTGCAATGTATACATTTTGTGTATGTTTTTTGAGCTTTCACTTATC
Organism: Mesocricetus auratus; assembly: GCF_017639785.1. NCBI lineage: Eukaryota > Metazoa > Chordata > Mammalia > Rodentia > Cricetidae > Mesocricetus > Mesocricetus auratus. The sequence goes on along the minus strand of NW_024429203.1, from coordinate 17,719,543 downwards.
ATTATGTTGCTTTTCAGATTTCATTGTAATTTCTATTCCTTCAAATAGAAAGCATATCACCTTGTTTCTTATGATCCTGTTACAACAAAGAGAGTAGATTACAATAATGCAGATTATTAAATCGGGCATGGCCCAGGATTGATGTCATAGTTCTTATTCAAGATTTCATGCCACTTATTTCATTGCAATTTCTCTGTAAAACTTCAAGTTTCACTCTGTATAAGACATGATGGGAGATGTGGGGAGAGAAGCTCAGATGCAATGGGATCTGGAGTAGATTAAGAAGACTGTACAGATAGCCTTTATTGTTATTAGAGGAGTGAAAATGTTAAAGATAAAATCCAAATGCTATTTCAGCCAAGGAACAAGGGAGGGACTTAGTCATAGCCAGAAAATATTTTTGTTTCATAGGTTGCATTCTCAGAAGAAAAAGACATCAGGAGTCACAGACAATTTCAGGAATCTATTTGCAGCTTGAACTAGCCTGAGGATGGAGCATTCTGTGAAGAAGGAAAACAAGAGTCAGATCTGTGCTACAGGAGAAGAGGGGGATGATTTTTCATGAGCCTTCCACAATTATTCCTTTCATCCCCCTTAGCCATGATTTAGTTTCCTGCAGTACCCTCTTTGCTACTTTTCTTGTTCTGAGTCTCCTTTAGTCTTTTCTGTCCACAGGAACCCAGCAATAAGGATAGAATAAACATTCAGGAGTACTGGCTCCATGTCTAGTGTTATTCTGTCTCAGCTAAGTATCCACATCTATGTTCCTTCCCTCTGATCAGCTATTCCCAAACAACAACTACGTATTTCATCCTAATCCTGACGAGGAAGGATTAGCTGAGAGGACAGAAAATGCTCAGAGATACCATGGTAGGGGCAACTATGGGGGTTTTCTTGTACTTATCCTCTGATACACTTACAGGCACAGCTGTGATCCCAACCTGGAAAGGGGAGAGGGAGGGAGGGAGGATGTGCTCCTACCTGCATGGTCATGAAGCCAGGCCACTGCCTTCCTTTCCAGAATCTCCCATTCACATTTCAAGCCCTTGCCATTAGCATGCAGCCAGAGCACAGCCAGCACTGTGGCCCAGGCTGAGAGGTCCCCATCCTGCAAAACAGATTGAAACTTCTGTGATGTTCCAGGCAGGGCAGGAAGCCACTCTGCCTCTCAAGTGCTGGGATTAAAAGGCGTGTGCCACCAATGCCTGGATTATAGTTGACTTCTTTTAAGGCATTGTATTCATTAATTTTTCTCTGTATCCTCACATGCCACAAAATAACTCCCCACAAATAAACAAAGCTAAACAACACAACAACAAATTGGCATAACAAAGAATTAAAAGCACATTTCAAAACATAAATGCAAGTAATACAAAAGATAAAATTTTTTCTGACTTAGTTCTTTAGTAATGATGGATATTGGTATATATGCCCAATATTAGATATCACTCATATTTCTGTGAGGGTTGCTTAAGTTGGGATACTAAAAATACGAAAGCATGTTGCTCAAGACTACATGCAAAGCCCATTTTGAGTTTTAAAACGTAGCTCTTGAGTGGTCTCAGCTTAGGAGAGATGACTTATGAATATCTACAATCCTAGCCCAAGAATGAAGCCGTCCTGAGGTGTCCTGGGTCAGATCTTTTGCTTCACATTCTTGTGGCCACACGACTCCTCTGTGTTCAGCGTGCAACGGTTTTCAAGTCAGTTTGTCTGTCTTCTACTCATATAGCACAGGGTTAAGAAATAAAAGTAATTTTTGACTTTTATTTATGTCATATAGTTTTTTTTGTTAGTGTTCTTATTTTTCATGAAAACTTAAAACTCATGATCAGAGATTTTAAGGTACTTGATTCTCCTATTTATCACTGTTTCTTTCTGTTTTATCATCTACCAATTGAAAAACTTTATTCTGTATCTTCATAAATATCAGCAAATAAACATTCAGAGCTTAGTGGCTTCAAAATTATATTTCTATTTTGACACCAATTTCTTATTCAGCAGTATTATTTATAAGTAATCTACATTCAATCAGAGTATCTATCATTTTAAATTTTCAAATTTCCAATTGAAATTCAGATATCAACATGTGCTATTTATTCAACTTCATTTTACTTTTTTACTAGATTCAGTTCATGACATCTTATATTCTAAAGCTATGTTCTTCTGGTGAACAATGTCTCTAGCTAGTACCAAACCATACTTTAAAAAATGTTAAAAGAAATTATCATATTGTCAAGCAGCCAATGTGAAACAATTTTGATGAAATATTTCCATAGTTTCATCCCAAATGTTTAAGTCAGCTTGTATTTTACAGCATATATACCTCTGTTGACTAAAAAAATTACATCTCATTTGTATTCACCACATTTCATAGACTTAATAGCCAGGCTTGACTTGAACATGAAGTACAAGTAGTACAACTATAGAATATGTGATGTACATTTAATAATATAACACATTTTAGTAACTCAGAACTGCACTTTATTGAAGAGTTTTTAAAAAAAATATTATTAGAAGATCCAGAAGGTAAACTACAAACTCTGGATAAGGTCTATCACTTATGTAGCATACTTGAGAATGTTAAAAAAGCAATACTGGGGCTGTTATTGGAGTCTTTGCAGACAGGGTGTCCTAGCACTAAATCTAGTTCTGCACTGGCTAGTGCAGAGTATTCATGTTCTTACTGTTGTATTTCCTCATCTATACATAGGTGTATAAATAGAACCTGCCTTAATTGACTGAATTGTGAAAAAGTGAACATATTCATACTAAGTGCTTTAAAATTACCTGGTACAGTATGAATATAAAATGTTTGTTTTCACAAATATATATAAGGGAAATATGATTAACCCAGAAGAGCACTTAATTTCCCATTGATGTCCATCTGTCTGACCATGCCTTACAGCACCTAATCTAGTAATTCCAAGTTCCTTATGCTCCAACTTAGGTGTATTTCACATTAATTTCACCTATGCATTATCCATATTCTTTTTTTATTTTTCTGTTTTCTTTTTTGTTTTTGTTTTTAAATTTAAATTAGAAACAAGGTTGATTCACATGTCAATCCCAGTTCCCTCTTCTTATCTATATTCTTATTTCTCAACTTGACCCTTGCTTTTTTTTCAGTTCTAATTATGTTCCTACAATCATGAAGCACACTGTTTCCTTTGCTACACTTTGCTTCTCACCTTGGCAGGATTTGCAGCCTTCATGTCTTTCAGCCTAGTGCCCAGGATCTGAGTCAGATCCTTATTCAGCTCCCAGGAGCCATTTGCCTTTTGGAGGGAAATCAGGTGCAGAACAGCATTTTTTTCCAGCAACTTTGTGAAAAACTGAAAGATATATAACATGGGAAATTATGGATCACAGCCCATCTGAGGCAGTCTCCTGAAACAGGAGGCTGTAGTGAGGGTTCTGCAGGATGTCCATTGACTGTTTCTAATCTGTGATTAGTGACCACTTGCTCTAGATTCTGAACAAAACAGCAGCAGAGTCTGCTGGGGTCAAGCAATGATGACAGGTGGACTGTGTAGACAGAGATTGACAAGGGAACTCAAAGAACTAGAGGCTACTCAATCACAGTAGGTTAGAGGGTACCAAGTGCTATATTGCAGATTATTGAAGCTAGACTCATTCTGGCAAATGCACGGTGATGTCAAATCTCACATACTTCTTACTGCCTTATGTAAGTCACCCCATAGGTAGAGAAAGGTCTAAGATGAAGAACATGGAATGTTAGTTTACGGCTACGATACGTCAGAGACACAATCTGAGGTCTGATTCACCTTTGTGCTCATTTTTCGAGTTGGTTTTCTTGATGAAAGATTTTGAGGTTTTCTTCTTGCTCATGAATTCTTCATCTCCCAGGCTATCATATTGTAAATATCGAACAACTGTGACAAAAAAAACATTGTTAAGGAAATTTTTCTTAGAAAGAAACTGCCTTAGACTGTAGAGCATGTCTTCATAACCTCTAGGGATGCTAACCATACAGTGAATCAACTGCACATAGTGCCATTCTTGAGGGAAATGATGGCCTATAGCCTGAAAAAAACAAATGCACAGTGAGACTACAACATCCTCTGTGTTCTGCACCAGTCGAAGATTTTTTAAGTGAGGATTAGAGACATCCACTCCCCATCCATTTAGCCTCACTCACTAACCACAATGCTATATTCCAGTATGGCCTCTTCCAATGCAGACGCTTACCCTCGGAACCCTCTTTCTACTTCTATTGAATCTTCTGGAACCCCTGACATGAGCTGAGCAGGCACAGCAGCAGCTCACCTACAGTACAGGAGATTCTTCCAGATACATGTAAATGTAAAGAGATCTTTTTCTGTCTCACAAAGCTACTTTATTTTTGTTCATTTTAAAAGAAGCTCAACTGCATCCTAAGCATCCAGGTTCAGAATGTTAGGTTGGCAATATTACCTTCTCTCTCACCTGGATTATCTTCCATATGTCCTTACTACGATCAACCATCAATTACTTAAGTCACCTCCTACCAGTAATCAAAGTACACAAAAGCCATACTACAGGCTTCCAGTGCACTCTAATGTCTTTCATAAATTTGAGAATTTTTATTATCCATGTCAGTAGACCACACAATATCTTTTTTTAAATCATTTTTTTATTTTAATTTTAAATAGCTTGTTTTACATGTCAATCCCAGTTCCCTCTCCCTCCCCTCCTCCCGCACTCCCCTTCCTCCCCACCCTCCCAACCTATTGCCAAATCCTTCCACATAGGGGATATCTAGAGTCTGTCATTTTACTCTGGGTAGGGTCCAGGCACTCCCCTAAGAGTCCAGCTGAGAGAGCATCCCTCTTTGTGCTATAGGCACACGAAGACTGTTTGTATACCAGGGATAAACACTGATCCACAGCTCAGGGCCCCATAGGTTGCCCAGGCCTTCTCACTGACACTCACATTTGGGGAGTCCAGATCAGTCCCAGACCCCACTGTCGGTGTAGGGTCCAAGAGCTCTGCCCTGTTCAGATCAGCTGTCTCTGCTGGTTTTGCCAGCCCATTCTTTGCCAATTTGCGCATCACTCCTCTCTCTCCGTCACTGGGTTCCTTGGGTTCAGTTCAGTGATTAATTGTGTGTTTGCCTCTGCTTCCATCAGTCACAGGATGAAGGCTCCCGGATGGTTATAGACATCAAGTTCATTATCAGGAATGGGCATTTGACGTGGTCTCTCCACTATTGCTTAGCTTGCCAATTGGTGTTATCCCTTTAGATCACTCGAGGTCGCTCTGGTGCCTGGGTGCCTGATCTGTATTCGATCCTATGATTCCCTCTTCCCCCTATTCTACCCCCACCCCCTCAACTTCCTGTTCCCCCATGACCAACTCTTCACCCCCTCTCTTCTTCCCAGGTCTCACCCCCCCCCAACCCTCGCCGTGTTCCCCATCCATTCAGAGGATCTTGTCTCAATCCTCTTCTCTTGGGTACTATGCATATATGCATATCTTTTAGGTTCTTTCCTGTTTCCCAGACTCTCTATCAGTGGATATGCAGACTGGCACTATCCTGATCCATGTCTAAAATCCATATATGAGTGAGTACATACCATGTTTGTCTTTTTGCGACTGGGTTACCTCACTCAGGATGGTTTCTTCCAGTGCTATCCATTTCCCTGCGAATTTCAAGATTCCATTGTTTTTTTCTGCTGAGTAATACTCCATTGTGTAAATGTACCACATTTTCTCTATCCACTCTTCAGTTGAGGGGCATCTAGGTTGCTTCCAGGTTCTGGCTATTACAAATAATGCTGCTATGAACATAGTGGAACAGATGCCCTTGTTGTATGAACTTGCCTCATTTGGATATATGCCTAAGAGTGGAATTGCTGGGTCTAGTGGTAGATTAATTCCCATTTTCCTGAGGAATCTCCATACTGATTTCCAAAGAGGCTGTATGAGTCGGCACTCCCACCAACAGTGGAGGAGTGTTCCTCTCTCTCCACATCCTCTCCAGCATAAACTGTCTTCGGTGTTTTTGATTTTAGCCATTCTGATAGGAGTAAGATGGTATCTCAGAGTTGTTTTGATTTGCATTTCCCTGATGGCTAAGGATGTTGAGCACTTTCTTAAGTGTCTCTTGGCCATTTTAGCCTCCTCTACTGAGAATTCTCTATTTAGCTCTGTACCCCACCTTTTAATTGGATCCTTTGGTGTTTTGGAGACTTATTTCTTGAGTTCTTTGTAAATTTTGGAGATTAGTCCTCTGTCAGATGTAAGCTTAGTGAATATCTTTTCCCATTCTGTGGCCTGCCTTTTTGTCTTTTTGACTGTGTCCTTTGCCTTACAGAAGCTTTTTAGTTTCAGAAGGTCCCATTTGTTAATTGTTGATCTCAGTGCCTGTGCCACTGGTGTTATGTTTAGGAAGTGGTCTCCTGTACCAACTCGTTGAAGAGTATCTCCCACTTTCTCTTCTAAAAGTTTCAGTGTGGCTGGATTTATGTTGAGATCTTTGATCCATTTGGACTTAAGTTTTGTACAAGGCGATAAACATGGATCTATCTGCAGTCTTCTGCATACCAGTACCCAGTTATGCCAGCACCATTTGTTGAAGATGCTTTCTTTTTTCCATTGTACAGTTTTAGCTTCTTTGTAAAAAATCAAGTGTTCATAGGTGTGTGGGTTAAAATTAGGGCTTTTGATTCGGTTCCATTGGTCTACCTGCCTATTTTTGTGCCAATAACAAGCTGTTTTCAGGACTATAGCTCTATAATAGAGCTTGAAGCCAGGTATGGTGATGCCTCCTGAAGTTCCTTTATTGTATAGGGATGTTTTGGCTATCCTGGGCCTTTTGTTTTTCCATATAAAGTTGATTAATGTTCTTTCCAGGTCCTTGAAGAATTGTGATGGAATTTTGATAGGGATTGCATTGAATCTGTAGACTGCTTTTGGCAAGGTTGCCATTTTTATTATGTTGATCCTACCAATCCAAGAGCATGGGAGATCTTTCCATTTTCTGGTATCTTCTTTGATTTCTTTCTTTAAAGACACAAAGTTCTTGATATACAGGTCTTTACCTTGGTTAACATTATCCCCAGATATTTGATGCTGTTTTTGGCTATTGTAAAGGGTGATGTTTCTCTGATTTCTTTCTCAGTCACTTCATCATCTGTATATAATAGGGCCACTGATTTTTTTGAGTTTACCTTATATCCTGCCACATTGCTGAAGGTGTTTATCAGCTCTAGGAGTAACCTTGCGGAGTTTTTTGGGTCACTTATGTAAACTATCATATCATCTGCAAATAGTGAAAGTTTGTCTTCTTCTTTTCCTATTTGTATTCCCTTTATCTCCTTTTGTTGTGTTATTGGTGTAGCTAGAACTTCAAGTACAATATTGAAGAGATATGGAGAGAGTGGACAGCCTTGTCTTGTTCCTGATTTTAGAGGAATTGCTTTGAGTTTCTCTCCATTTAGTTTGATGTTAGCTGTTGGTTTACTGTATATTGCTTTTATTATATTCAGGTACGTTCCTGTTATCCCTGATCTCTCTAGGACCTTTATCATGACGGGGTGCTGGATTTTGTCAAAGGCTTTTTCAGCATCTAGTGAGATGATCATGTGGTTTTTCTTTTGCAGTTTGTCAATATGGTGGATTACATTGATAGATTTTCTAATGTTGAACCATCCCTGCATTCCTGGGATGAAGCCTACTTGATCGTGGTGGATGATTTTTCTGATGTGTTCTTGAATCCGGTTTGCGTGTATTTTATTGAGTATTTTTGCATCAATGTTCATGAGGGAAATTGGTCTATAGTTCTCTTTCTTAGTTGTGTCTTTGTGTGGCTTGGGTATCAAGGTAATTGTAGCCTCGTAGAAAGAGTTTGGCAGTGAGCCTCCTGCTTCTATTGTATGGAATACTTTGAGGAGTATTGGAATTAGCTCTTCTTTGAATTTCTGGTAGAAATACACTGAAGCCATCTGGGCCTGGGCTTTTTTTGTTTGGGAGACTTTTGATGACTGCTTCTATTTCATTAGGGGTTATAGGTCTGTTTAGAATGTTTGTCTGTTCTTGATTTAGTTTTGGCAAGTGATATCTATCCTGGAAATTGTCCATTTCCTTTAAATTTTCAAATTTTGTGGAGTACAGATTTTCAAAGTATGCCCTGATGATTCTCTGGATTTCCTCAGAGTCTGTTGTTATGTCCCCTTTTTCATCCCTGATTTTGTTAATTAGCATGCTCTCCCTCTGTCTTTTGGTTAGTTTGGACAGAGGTTTATCTATTTTGTTGATTTTCTCAAAGAACCAACTCTTTGTTTCATTGATTCTTCTCAGTGTTTTTCTGGTTTCTACTTGATTGATTTTAGCCCTCAATTTGATTATTTCCTGGCATCTGCTCCTCCTGGGGGACTTTGCTTCTTTTTGTTCTAGAACATTCCGCTGTGCTATTAATTCTCTAGTATGACTGTTCTCCAGTTTTTTCATGTGGGCACTTAGTGCTATAAACTTTCCTCTTAGCACTGCTTTCAAAGTGTCCCATAAGTTTGTGTATGTTGTGTCTTCATTCTCATTGAAATCGAGGAAGTCTTTAATTTCTTTTTTTATTTGTTCCTTTACCCATGGATGGTGCAATTGTGCATTGTTCCCTTAGCATTTGTAGGACATCTGTCCAGGATCTTCTGGTTTTCATCGTTTCCATTGAGAAGTCAGGTGTAATTCGGATAGGTCTGCCTTTGTATGTTACTTGGCCTTTTTCTTTAGCTGCTCTTAATATTTTCCATTTACTCTGTAGGTTTGATGTTTTGATTATTATATGGCGAGGTGACTTCTTTTTCTGGTCGAGCCTATTTGGTGTTCTGTAAGATTCTTGTACTTTCATAGGCATATCTTTCTTTAGGTTAGGGAAGTTTTCTCTATGATTTTGTTGAATATGTTTTCTGTAGCTTTAAGTTGAATTTCTTCACCTTCTTCTATACCTATTATTCTCAGGTTTGGCTTCTTCATGGTGTCCCATATTTCCTGGATATTTTGTGTTAAGGATTTGTTGGTTTTGAGATTTTCTTTGGTTGAGGACTCTATATCCTCTAATGAGTCTTCAACACCTATTGGTGATACTTGCATCTGTAGTTCCTGATCATTTACCCAGCTTTTCTATTTCCAGCATCCCTTCATTCTATGTTTTCTTTATCGTTTCTATTTCAGCTTTCAATCCTTCAACTGTTTGAGTTGTTTCCTTAATTTTTTTGGTTGTTCTTTCTTGGTGCTCTTTAGATTCTTTGAGAGATTTGTTTATTTCTTTAATTTTTCCTCCATTTCATGGATTTGTTTGTTTGTTTTTTCTTCTATTTCTTTAAGGGATTTCCTTGTTTCTTCTTTGAGGGTCTCCATCATCTTCATGAAATAATTTTTAAGGTCTGTCTCCTCTTCTTCGTCTATGTAGTGCTTTTCAGGTCTTGCTGGTGTTGGATCCCTGGATTCTGGTGGGGCCATGTTGGTGTTTCTATTGCTGAGTGATCTCTTATTCTGTCTTCTTCCCATCTCTTCTTTCAGTGGGTGCTGGTGGGATCTTTCCGTCTCCACTGGTCTCCTTCCTTCCTGCAGCTGAAGCTGGGAATGCTGACACAGAGTTTGGGTCCTGTTAGGGCTGATGTCTTTCCTGAAGCTGGTCTCACTGGGGTTGGGGTCTTGGAATTGTTGACTTCTTTGCTGTGTGGGCAGGTCTCCTGAAGCTGGACTTGCTGGGGTTGGTGTCTTGGAAGGGCTGATGTCTTTCCTGAAGCTGGAGTCGCTGGGGTTGGGGTCTTGGAGGGACTGATGTCTTTCCTGTGTGGGCGGGTCTTCTAATTGCCAGTAGTGGTCCGGAAGATCAAGGGTGATGGGTGATGGGTGGGTGGTCCCCGCTGGAGATCCAATCTCACCTGAAGCTGGACTCACTGGGGTTGGGGTATTGGAGGGGCTGATGTCTTTCCTGTGTGCACACAATATCTTAATGCAAAGATCATGCCTTTCTGAGTTCCAGTGACTATGGCTTTAACACCCCTCTCCCATACTCTCAAGTCATTGGTATCATTCAGAGTTGTTTATCAGAAATATTTTAATGTTATTTTTAAAATACAACACCTATATTTCTAGTGTTTTAATTTAGGGTTTCCAGTTTTAAAACTGGTTATTCCCATGAAGTATACTTTCTAAGTCATCTATTTTTTTCTAATATATTACCTTCCTTCATCTTTATTTTTCAGTCAACCTAAATCTCAATCAAGAAAATCACCCCCTTCAACAATATCTTCTATCATAGCCATAATTTCTAATCATCAGAACTGTTTCAAAATCCTACATTAGAAATCAATTGAGTACTCTACCTCTTTATTCCACTCTTCAGTTTAAGTTGATGAAACTTGATGTAATTATTCGAAAATTCAGTCTTCTAATAATTTCTTATGCTTACTGAGAAAAGGCACCAAATACAAATGGACCCTCTGCCATCCCAGAAAATTATGCTAATTTTTGTTTGCTTTGTTTTCATTTCCTAGTAACCCCCTGTAATTCTTTCAGATCTTCAAGACTTTTGCAAATCCACTCTTATAACACTAACATTATCAGATGCAGTCTAGCCATCTACTATTTATTTAGCTGCTGACTAACCATCAAGAACAGAAACTAAATTTAAATTAAATGATTTGATTATTCAACATTCATAGATGCTTCTTTATCATAATGTGTCCTGGTGTTCTTCTGCATTTCTATAATAAATCTCTATCCTGGATGGACACAATCAACTTCTATAGAAAATTTAAGGCAAGTCATACATTCTAGTTGCAGAAAGATGAAGAAAACATAGAAAATTTAAGAAGTGTAATTAAATTTAAACTCATGACATTCTGAAACTTATCATTGTTTATATTATGCATTTAGATATCTAAGAATCATTATCCGTAAATTTAAATTCTAATAAAACTTACCAGACCCATAATGACATATGATAGGCGAATTGTTTATATTATGCATTTAGATATCTAAGAATCATTATCCGTAAATTTAAATTCTAATAAAACTTACCAGACCCATAATGACATATGATAGGCGAATTTGGAAAAGTTACTGGCCTTGGGATCACTCTGTGAGCCAAAGGCCCCTGCACTGGCTGGTTGAGTTCCTTGTTTACAGCAATGAAAGTTGTGAAGGAGCTGAGGACTCCAGACTGAATGCTGATGTTCAACACATTGTCTTTTTCTGCTTTTGATGTCTCATGGGAGCCCAAGTCCTTCATCTGAATCAGGCTTTATTTCTATGAAGTTTTCAGAAACGCTTAACACAATTTAATGTCACAAGACTTTTATGGAGAAAGACCTTCATGTTGTGAATGAAGATCTAGGGCTCAGAGTATTTGAAAAATATATTATATTTAATTTTACCTATGAATTTCCTCGAGTAAAATATATAATAGCCAGGTAGAGATATGAAGATATAAATATTTTTCAAAATTTAAATAGTCAAAATTTAAATAGTCACTGACACTTTTCCTGATACATTCAGTATCCGTGGACTTTTCATTAATATGAGTTATCAGCCACAAATCCTGTGACATGTGACCTTAGAATTAGTGTATTCAGTATATAAGCATGAGGGCCAAAGTTTATATTGCAATTTTATCTCCTCTTAATAACGTATAGAACCGTCACTATTTGTTTTAGCATTTTAAGTTGATTGATAAGACAAAGAGATTAGTGGTGTTTCCATGATTTGGTCATGCAGATAGTCTGGAGTTGAAATACATATATTCTTAGATTTTGATATTAAAGAACTTATACACAAGGTTCAAACAAAACACTGTAAGTTCTACTCACAGAAATACTAGATTAGATTATTAAAATCAGGAATAATTAGATATCTATAAGCAATAATTTTAATAACTTATGTAAAAGCAGAAAAATACCAAGACTAAAAGCTCCAATGACTGCTCAGAGAATATGAAGTTAGAATCCAAGACTGGAAAATGTAGAGAAGAAAAGAGTACAGAGGCTGCATATGCTGTTCACATGCCATTTGAAGGATGTGCCATGTGTGGATGGCTGAACAGCTAGGCAGTCTCAGAGTAGTAGGAAAACTGTAGAGTTTTTAGCTTTGTCAGTGGTAGTTATTCCTGAAAACTAATGAGAATTTTTCACATTTTTCACTCTGTCTGAAAAGCACATTGGCCACTCCTAGTAAATAATTAAGAAATAGGTTTTTCGTAAAGTAGGAAAAGAGCATAATTTTTGATGCCAGGTGTGCATAGATACCCAAACTTCACAATATAAAATTCATGGGATTTCCTTCCCATTAATAAATATTCAATATCCTAAGCCATGTGGCACAACTGAATTCCAGAATATGTTGCAGACGTTGATAATCAATAGTGAGATGGGTTAGCCCAAAAATGGCAAGGTGGGACTATGATACAGCAATATTCATTATTTCTATGTAAGATAATAAAGGACAAAATCACCACCTACCTCAACAAGTAGATGAAGTTCATTTGTTGAAATTCAACGGTCATTTATTCATCACAAGCACATACTCCAGGAGTTCACATTTTGAGTACACACACACACACATACACACACACACATTCTATTTTGGCAACAAAAATAGTAAGACATTTTCAATAACATCAAAACAGACAATTAATCCTTACAACAATCATTATACTCAATGGTATAATTTTTAATGTAAGGTAAAAAATCAATAATGATGACTGTTATGATTATTTCCATTCTAATTCTTTGTGTTTCTTTTTTGGGCAACTCTGAAGAGGAGGGACAGGAAAATATAAGAACTTGGAAAATGAGTACAAGGAAACTGAAAAAATTATAGGATATGTAAATGTAAGTAATCATGAAGGCACACACCTATAATCTCAGGATTTGAGGAGCTCACACAGCTTAAAAGACATAGGCCCTAGGCTTTATAGAAAAGTAATGGCTCAAAATGCCTGATCAAAAAAGGACAGCTGGAATTTTGGAGCATGATGGAATCTTAGCACTGGTAAGCTGAGGTCAAAAGGTAAATTTAATTTCAGTCTATCCTGCATAGCATAATTGAGCCAGACAGGTTTATGATATGAGTGTCAAGAAAGAAAGAGAGCTGAGGGTGGAAGAGGGAGGAAGAGAGGGAGAGACAATGGGAGGGAAGAAATCTAGAAGTATTTTCAAATTCTTCCTTGAATTGACATATTCACTATGTAAAGCCAATGACCAGAAGCTCAACGGAAAAATAAAAGCTTAGGAATTAATTTTTGTGCAGACATAAATACCTGGCAAATAGTGTAAATATACTGCTAAATATAGATAATAATTATAGATTATCCATTTCAAAGTACAAGAAGTTGTTTTTAATGTCACTCTCTTCTGCTTAATTTGTGTTGGGGTGTTCAAGTCTTGCTGGTGTAGGGGCTTTGGACTCTGGTGGTGTCTCCTTCCCATCTGCAGTGGGTTCCAGAAGGGGCCTTTTCCTCTCCTAGTGGGTGTGGGACCAGGGTTCCCTTCTGGTGGGTGTAGGCAAGTACAATGTTCTGGCAGCTCTCAGCTTCCTGGTCTCGTGGGTAGAGAAATGGAATAGGATGCTGGGGTGTTTTGGATCTCTTTGGGATGGATGGGAGCCCGAGTGGTAGACCGCAGGCACAGGAAGGCAGCCCAGAGATGGGCCCTGGTTTAGCTAGTCCCTAGTCCTATGAGTTGAGCAGGAGACTAGGGTGCTGGCCTGCCTTGGCTCCTGCCGCTGGTTAGAAGCCTTAGCAGCAGACCCCAAGCACAAGAAGCCGACCTACTCCCGTGGGTGGAGCAGGAGTCTAGGGTGCCTTGGCTCCCACCGCTGGGGTGGTAACCACAGTGGTAGACCCCAAGCACATTTCAAATTATAAGAAAAGAATTTTGAAAGGATATATAGATACTTGAAGATACAAATATTTTTAACCTGATCTAAATATCTCTAAATCAATGATGTGTATGAAGCCTGATGCAATTTTCCATGAATGATACAATTTCACGTTTTGTCAGCTATTTTTTTTTGCTATAGCATAGAAGGAGGGAAAACTAATGAAAATATCTACATAAAATTTTGAAAAAGTTCCAAGGGATTCTGAATATTCTGCTAGATAAGGAAATAAGGGAAATTGCAGAAGCCATGGAAAGCAGGACTCTCATTAAGAAGGAAGAAATTCAGATAAAAACCCTATTTTGTTGCCTTGGAAACATAGGAATCATTAAAATTTGCAGTATTTTTTAAATTTTCCCATTATGTATGCTAACAATCTTGCAATTAATCACATCCCTTAGTCAGGAGCTCTGTGTAATCTAAACACTAAGATTTGCTTACACACAGTATAAGGCTACTTTTAGAAATGTCTTACTACAGGGTCACAAAGTATTGATAAGAGTAAACATTTTTTTTATTCTTCTCTCATATATTATATCTAGACCCTCCACTCCACCAAGTTTTTTCCTATTCTCTATCTCCCCCAGATCCATTCTTCCTCCATTTCCTTTCAGAAAAGAACAGATCTCTTAACATGGCAAAACAAGATAAAATAAAATTAAGTACAATTTAGAGGACATAAAAAGTTAACGTGGACCCCAGACTGATGATTGGGGGGCCAGCATGGGATTGATCCAGACATCCTCCCACTGAACCTGGGTGATAGAGAGGAGGCCTTGGCAATCTGTGGGACTTTGGGGAGTGGAGCAGTGTTTATTCCTGGCACACAAAGGCACTCTGGGAACCCATGCCATGTGGAGGGATGTTCTCTCAGCCTGGACACATGGGGAAGAACCTGGGCCATTCCTGGGATGATGTGACAGACTCTGGAAATCCCTCATGGAGGTCCTTGCCTTCCCTGGGGAGTGGAGTGGGGATGGAGTGGGGGTAAGGGGTTGGGAGGATTGGGAGGTGGGGGAGGAGGGGAGGGGGTGGGAACTGAAAGTGACATGCGTAAAAAGTTAAATAAAAATATGGAAGAAAGTTAAATTGTTACAAAGCATGAAAGAACATAAAAATGTGTTCTAGTTTCTAAACTAGTCAGCATGAGTATCTTGTAGCCTTAGGCAAATTTGGCAGTGTCATAACAGTGTCAGAAAGTAATGCAAGAACCAGGGAGAACATAAGGAGGGAAGGAAGGACCATGACATGCTTTCCTTTGCAAACAGTGAATTTATAAACCACTATGTGGCTGGGAGATTCATCTCTGAGTAGGGCTATCAAGGACTCAATATTAAGTCATCAGCACCACAGCAGAATAAAAGACAATAAGAAGAGGAGGAGTATGAGGAAGACAAGGACAAGAGGGAGGCCGAGGATGCTGAGGAGGTAGACAAGAAGGAAGACAAGGAGGATCAGTCAGTAATCATTTTTTTCTACTTAAGTAATTACTGATTTGAGTAATCAAGTGTGAAATTTAAGGATACTAAAAAAACATTACTTGAGAGAATGTATACACTCTTGTAAATCAGTCTGACAGATGCTGGCCTTTAGATAAGTAGTCAAGGTAACATCACTTGACACATTGCTGATTTTGGAATATTTATGTTAAAAGTAACCTGTATCATCCTAAATATGAATTAAAACTAGGGATTCTGTGAAAATATTTCTAATTCTTCTTGAAAATACAAAGGAGCTATTCCTGTAACAGTTACTAATGTTTAACTCCTAGAACAGAAACAACATTAAACAAATTGCTATGAAATACTTTTGTGGAAAAACTATGAAATGTGGATTCTAGATTGATATTATATGAATATTAAATATAATTTAATGTTTTATGGTGACTACTTAACAGTATATCTTTGTCCTTTGAAGGTGGGAGCATAATTCTTTATCTTGTTTTAATTGACTTCAACTCCATATATTTACATGGATTATATGCACTCAGTATCATTGTCTTTCTAGTGACTCTCCAAACAGACACCTCTAATACAGGAGGCAGATGCAGGAATAAATACATGAGTTTGAAGGCTATCTGCTAGACATAATGAGTTCAAGGAAAACTGAGGTCTACATAGGAAAAACATGACTAAAAGAAAAGGAAGGAAGGGAAGGAGGGAGGGAGGGAAGAAGGAAGGAACAAAGTCCTGAAAATGAGCAGAATGTGTACTCTAGTGTACTGGAAATCAAGAATTATCAAAGAGGTGATTAATTTGTGATGTTAAGTCCTGGAATATATTGTATCAATAGCCAATCAATTGGAACAGACACATCAGAAACAATCTGCATTTTTACCAAGCTCACCATGACAGCCAAAGCACTGAAATACAGTGTCAATAAAAACCCAGTAAAACCAGTACAAGACTACCAAATATCTTTGATGAAAATGAACTTGAAGTATATTTTAGACATTCTAAAAAAAGAAATTATGAATGAAGGCAGGTAATCCTAAATTCTTGGGACTTAAACCAAGAAAAGTGGAAGTTCAAATTCTGCCTGGGCTATACAGAATTCAGGATAAGACTCTATCTCAAAATAAAACACAAATAGAGGCCTGGAATAGAGCTCAGTACTGCAGGTATGTTGGTTTGCTGCATTTCATAATCTTAAATTGGAAGGAAGATAGTCTACTAGCCTGGAAAAGGGTTCTCCTGGAAACTATGGGTTTCTAAGAAAAACCAGGAAATGGATAACCACTTATGAGTTGTTGGTCAAAGAGGCCCAGAAAACAAAATAGAGTCTTGCCATTTCTCATGGTTGCCTACCTAAGAGAGACATTAAGATCTTAATGCTGAAGCCACCACACACCTTGCTTGTATGATATAGAGAAATCAAGACATACTACAAATACTGCTGTAGGAGGAAAGGCATCAATGATTTTTAACCAGCTGTGAGCCCTACAAAATATAATTCAATATACTCAGTGATGCAATATTTGCATGATTATTATGGAAGTAACGCCTTAAGATTTAGAGAAAGGGCAATTCATAACATTCAGTTTATACTTAAGGGTACACCCAACAAGATTCAATGGAAAGTCCCAATCCAGTAGTTACACAGATGGCAGAGAGTGAACAAAATTAGTCCCACTATAAAAAAAGATGTAAATCTAGAAAAAGAACAAGTAGGGAAGGGAAGACTGATGGAGATGGGAGGGAGACAGGAAAGGATGAGGGGAGATAACACCTAGAATTTAAATATACATATATGAAATTGACAAACAACCAATTCGGAGAAAATATCCTTTGATAGGAAAGGGAAAATCATCTGCATAGCTTGCAAAGACAAAAAAGTTAACAGGTCACATGCAAAATTCATAATCCATAAGAGAAACTTTAGAGAATAGAAATTGAAATGGCAATTACTTGAGTCAGGGATAGTAGCCAATGGCTGCAGTCCTAGCACTCTAGAGGCAGAGGCAGGCAGAAGGACACCCATGGAGACCAGCCTGGTCTAGTAAAGGAATTTCATGCTAGTCAGGACTGCTTAAGGAAGCTTATCTTTAAAAAAAAAAAAAAAGCAGTCTTGATAGTGAAAATGTAAGCAACAGAGTAAGGAAATAGTCTTCAGCATATCCATATTCAAAACATAAAACCAAATACAGATCATTAAAAAAGAAAATCTACTAGAGAAAACAATAATAAAAGTATAGAAATTTAAAGAATATAAAAGAGGCTACCTGAAGGCTATTAAATATTTAAAATAGAATGAAGCACAGCTATCAGGAAAATAAAGCTTTAAGCTCTGAGACACATTGGTCCCATGCACAAAAATTGGCTAAATGTTAAGAATAAAAGTTCTTAAATTGTTATTAAAGAAAATAATTGGGAACTATTTTTTAAAGCTGTGTGAGTTAAATTGCTACAACTTGTAAAGCTGTCGTTCCGTAGAAATTGGACAACTATATCTACCTGAGTAACAGTGCATTTGGGTATGTTCATGTTACTGTGTTTTCTTTTATGTGGAGTTGGGGTCCAGGATCCATAGTAAATACATGGTAACATGTGCCTTTACCTTACTCATATCCTCTCATATAAATACAATCTTCAGGAGATGTCTAGTGACATGTAATACAATCACTAAAAGGCTCAAGTAAGTCCATGGTTATGAGCATCAATATAAAATATACTGAACTACTTCATGGAAAAACATACACTTATGAAACTTGTCTAGGGTCAAATGCAAATTATGTGTACATCTAAGCAAACTGGCGAGAAAAAGAATAAAGGTGAGGTAGACAGAAAGACACACATACCAGAAACTCAGTATGATACCAAATCAAGATTTCACATAATCCACAAAAATTACACTTGATTTAGGTTTAATCTAGTGATTGAGAGCAGGAGAACAATAGAAGACTGTAAGATAACTGTCCGGCTCTGATCTGTGATGGACGCAGAGTGCACACTGTGACAGATGATCTGCCCAGATAAAAATGACTTGAGTAACTCTCTATTGTAACTGTCAATTCCTTTATAATGAAAACATTATTCAACATATACTTCAGAGCTTTGGACGAATAAGGAACAATGATCTTGTGGTATCAATGTTAAGTGGAAACTACTTTCTATAATTTTATAGAAATTAAAGTGTCAGCTAGTTAACTGGAAAATGCTTGAGTCACTTTGTCCCTTTAGAAGCATGGCATCCCGTGATACCATGTGAAGCAAGCCATATGTGGTGCTGCTTGGGGTCCAGGCAGCACAATTCTCTCTCATACCTGTGTTTCTTGCTGTTTAACTCAACTTCTTTAATTATGCTAAATGTGTTGCTAACTTCTCCATCTGTGAAGACAAAGAGCTGGAGAAAATATGCATACATTGAGATTGTGTCGAGTTCATCAAAAGACAACAGCATTGGTCCTCATGGCCTAAAACAATTTCTAGTCTTTGTTGCTTCTTCACACAGGGGTGGGGATCACAGTGCTCTGCTCTCATTTGCTCTATGCTGGCACAGAGACTCTTCAGTAGAATGAATTTTATACCCTGGGAAGTTTCACACCCTCCCAATCCACCTTTCATCTTAAACTTTTTTTATTATCATTTTTTATTTTAATTTTAAATAGCTTGTTTTACATGTCAATCCCAGTTCCCTCTCCCTCCCCTCCTCCCGCATTCCCCTTCCCCCCCCACCCTCCCACCCTATTGCCAAATCCTTCCACATAGGGGATATCTAGAGTCTGTCATTTCACTCTGGGTAGGGTCCAGGCACTCCCCTAAGAGTCCAGGCTGAGAGAGCATCCCTCTTTGTGCTATAGGCACACGATGACTGTTTGTATTCCAGGGATAGACACTGACCCACATCTCAACATAAATCCAGCAACACTGAAACTTTTAGAAGAGAAAGTGGGAGATACTCATCCTAAACTTTTGTTGTACCACAAAAGAGGGCTGACTTCCTGCCCCATGGAATAGAGGAAAAATACTGCCTCTGGTTTTTCTCTTCACTGTATGGTATATGACTTAAGTTTACACACTATTTACACAATTGTACATAGGAGAACTAGGGATCAAGTTAGTGGAAAATTTCACTATTTATCCCTATTAGCTTAGTTCCAAAGCTCACCTGTAAGGGATGGTCAGGAATGGAGGGTCCTTTGTAAATGTCAAGGAGTGGTGTCAAGATTTCAGTGCCCCCAAGGTCTGCTTTCAGATCTTTCACTCTTTTCACTGCCTCTTCCATTGTTTTCTGAGTGTACTTCACACTCTCCCTTAGAGAAACAAGCATGTCTAGTCACATGGCAGTAGCACACATTGTTATTCCTATCACAAAAATTACTGTCACAAAAATTGCTGCTGTAAAACCCAATGCACAGGACTACTCTGCAGTAGTCAGATTAAAAGTGAAGACCCTTCTTTAAAGTACATTCTTTCACATTCCATGGTCTTTGAAGAAACTTACGGAAAGAATTTTTCATAGGAAGATCCAAATCCATAGATGTTGAAATAACAACCCATAGGCAAACTCTTCAGCAACAGCAACAGAGTTTCCTGAAGGTGAGAGAAGATGAGGAGATGGACTGAGAGAGAGCTCTACACAGCATACATACTCCAGTCTAGTAACCAATGGTATAAAAAGCCGTCATCTCATGATGTATTTCAAGACTGAGATCAGAGTGGCCATGCTGGTTATTAACCAGATGGAGAACATACCTGAAGCTACAAGTGGGTCCTACTCATGCCCTTTCCAATCATCCAATCCTGGCACTGCTGAAGAATGAAGAATCTGGTTTTACCTTGGCAGCCTCTATGCATGGCTGAGAATCCTGGTAACTCAAGCAGGATCCCATACTTCCAGAGCGGTCCATGAGGAACACAAATTCTCCACATGCCCTTGTGCCCTCCACTTTTGGGAGATCTGGATAGAAGCTCAGCATTGCAGAAGGAGCACCCATCAAGCTATCTGTACAGAAAAGAGAAGAATCCTATAAGCTACAAGGAAACTCAGGTGTCCTGGAGTTCCCAAGACTCAATTACCACTTCAATAGAAAACTGAAAAGTTCAAATATAAAACCCCTTGTTTTCACTTTTTGTGCTCTGTGCACAGAAGTAAATGTGAATTGTCAGCATAAAAGATAAGGAGAACAGAGATGAGAGGAAGGTAAACAGGGTAGGAGCTAACAGACAATAACACAGTATCTGTGTGTGCAAATTTTAGGTATCTAAGCAATTTAATAGGACACATCAGCTTAGCTGCATGAGCTAAAGATACTGCTAAGATTACAAACAGGAAAATCTCTTTAAACCTTATGAATGTGAAAGTGATCACATGGGTCACTGATTTCATCTTCAGTTAGATCCTTAGGAGAAACCGATGCTCATATTTTTAATGCTTAAAATGACAAATTCCAAGAGCAGGTTACTCAGGAACATTGCCTTAGAAAACTGAGTGAAATCATTTTAAATTGAACCCGATCCCAATATTTAGACATACAGCTTATGGAACAGCAATATTATTTTTAATGTGTAGAGTAGATTTCTTCCCACTCTGAGAGACAGGTGGTTATCATGGCATTAGCACAATTTGGAGAAGCCAGAAGACCATGAGATCAGTGGGAATGTATGTCCACACAGTTTAGAACAAGGTCCTGTAGGTCGTGGTATGCACTCCATGTATGGTGTCTACTATTTCTTTCAAAGCAATTCAAGTGATTTCACTTTCATAAATCAGAGATTCGTTCTTTATAAATGACCACCTCTACTTTTTAACCTCAGCTTCCTCTTCTCTCTTACAAAGATGATAATTCCTACTACATGGTTATTGTAAGGTTAGGTGATACGATATGCTTACTGAATATAGGTCAGGGCTTAACTTACACTGAGCTGTAAACTATAATTGTATACAGTATTCTATTTAAATTTTGTGTTATTATACATGCTAAAATTAATATATCATTTAGTTTATGCATTTCTGTGTATCATGATTACATTAAATGATTTCAGTGAGTTAAGCTGTGCCTTAAGCTTCCCTTGTGCTTATGAAGGAAGTCATCTAGAAAAATATGTGCCTTGGAAAGCAGGAACTAGGAATCAAAGAGGAAAGGAATTACCAAGACTGAGATATGACCATCTTTGTCCCCTAATAGCCAGCAAATCTGGTCATAGAAATTAGATGAGAAAATCTTCATGGACCCAAGAAAATGTCACAGAAACCTAAAAAGCTGAGACCCAACTTATTACATATTAAGTTGCAGAATCTTAAGGTTCTATATCATGAATAAAAAATATTCCTAACTTAAGACCATGTCTGAGTTTGAATATTTCATGACACTCAAATAAAGTTTGAAAAATCAACAAAAAATACAGAGCATAGAGCAACAGGGAGTTGAGGAAGTTAACAGAAACCCAGGGAAGCTGGAATTCCCCTTAGTGACCTCATTGTCTATACAGTGAGGGAAGAAGAATCAGGACTTACATGTGGTTCTGTATGAAGTCACCTTTGTCAAATATTGATAATATTATATTGATGGGAGTTACATATGGAAACCCAGTTTCATGGTAAATTCCTCACAGTGTTTACAATTCCAGCAGCAAAGCACAAGCCCAGATGTCACACTGTGAATACGATTGGCCCACAAGGAGCTTCCATGCATCCACTGAAAATGAATAGTTGTAGTGCCTTTCTTGGGTTGGGTGATGATCCCTGCAACCAAGTGCAGAATGGGCAAGAAAAGCCAACTAAAGCAAAACATGCATTTGAGCTGTGCAGCTTTTTAAAAGTTAAGTATACATATAAGGAAATGTTTTAAATGACAATAACTAGATGAGGATAAGAAACACATCTTAATGGAAAGCAAGGTTTAGTCTAAGAAAAAGTCAAGTGGGCTACAAACAAAGAGTGTGTGCTGGATTCTTGTGATTGTTTCAAAGATCAATTTCTACAGGACACAGGAAACCTAAAACTAATTCTGTGATAAATTTGACCTTGAGTGTGTGCTGGATTCTTGTGATTGTTTCAAAGATCAATTTCTACAGGACACAGGAAACCTAAAACTAATTCTGTGATAAATTTGACCATTATTGGTCATAGAACAAAAAGTTAAGAACTGGCAGCAAGATTACATCCAGTTGTAATGAATTAACCAATAAAACATATTTACTTAGAGTGAAATTATCATTCATGTAGAAAAATGACTATTTGAATATTGCCTATAATTATAATACAGTTGTTTTCCTAATCCAACTATTATTTTATAGTGCTATTAGGAATTATAACTACTCTTCCTTTCCATTATTTAGAGACTGTCTATCTAAAATCACCAGTTTGTTAATGTACATTATTGTAATAATAACATCATAACTCCCCATGTAACTGATGACACAAATAATGACTACATTACATGTTTTCATCATTTACTAATATTGGATACCATTATAATATCAGTCAATATCATCTGCATATTATGTAGACATTTATATTTATTTCAGAAGAAATGTTATAAATATTAGAATTGTCAAAATGAGTATTTACTATTTGCAGTCCAAATTCTTTCAAAACACTTGAAACAAACTGATTTGTTACAACACATCTGACAGTGTGAAGTCACCACAGCATGTAAAGGATGAGACTTTATATGTTACTTGGCCTTTTTCTTTAGCTGCTCTTAAAAAGAGAAACATGGCATGTATTCTCTCATATATGGATTTTAGACATAGATCTGGGGAGTGCCAGCCTACAATCCCATGGCCATTGAGTCTGGGAAACAGAACCTTCATTCAGTGGCTGATGGAAGAAGAGGCAGACACCCACGGCTAAACACTGAGCTGAACTCAAGAAAGCCAGTAACAGAGAGGGAGGACTGATGAGCAAACGGGTTAAGACTGGGCTGGTTTAACCCCCAGAAACACCTGACCTGACAAGGGTTAACTCTTGAATCCCAGGCATCAGCCTGGGAATCCAGCATGGGACTGATCAAGACCCCCCTAATAGGGGTGTCAGTGAGGAGGCCTAGGTAATCTATTGAGCCTTGGGCAGTAGATCAATATTTATCCCTGGTATACAAATGGACTTTGGACTCCCATCCAACAATGAGAAATGCACTCTCACCCTGAACTCTTGGGGAAGGGTCCAGTCCCTGCCCTGGATGAAATGACAGACTATGGACACCCCCATGGAGGGCCTCACCCTCCCTGGTGAAATGAGGGGATATTGGAGGGGTTGAGGGAGGGCATGGGAGGAGGGGAGGGACACGGAAAGGGACCTGGAATTGACATGTGAAGCAACCTTG
Source organism: Mesocricetus auratus (assembly GCF_017639785.1). Lineage (NCBI taxonomy): Eukaryota > Metazoa > Chordata > Mammalia > Rodentia > Cricetidae > Mesocricetus > Mesocricetus auratus. The sequence goes on along the minus strand of NW_024429203.1, from coordinate 17,695,890 downwards.
TTTCTAATCTAAATTTAAATAAAAAAAAAAACAAAAAGAAAAGGAACTAAAGAAAAGCTTTGAGCCAGGTGTGTTGGTGCGTTCCTTTAATTACAGCACTGGGAAAACAGAGACTGGTGAATCTCTGAGTTTGAGGCCAGCCTGGTATACAGAGCAAGTTCAAGAAAAAAAAAGGAGAAGATTTTATCAGATTTGGACATCACTGATCCTAGGAAAGTAGAAATATTCACTGGATTATTCTATTTGCCATTTTGGTAAGACCAGTCATTGTCACGTGTTAATACCAGGCTGCATATTTTCTTGTGAATTATGTGGTCATACTTTCCTTTTAATTATGTACTAATATATGTAAATTAGTCTATAGGACATAATCACCTGTTTACCTATTAAGCCTTGTCATTTTTCCATGTGTAAGTGAAAAGTCAAAGGGCTAACCTTGTGTCCTATTGGTGGTGTCCTTTGCCTTACAGAAGCTTTTCAGTTTCATGAGGTCCCATTTATTAATTATTGATTGTTCAGGAGAAAGATTTCTCTGTAATTCTCTCTTTATTACATCTTCCATTTCGGTTTTAGGGTAACTGTGGCCTCATAAACAGATTTTGGCAATATTTCATCTGTTTCTATTGTGTGGAACAATTTGAGGAGTATAGTTTTAGCTCTTTGAAATTCTGATAAAATTGTGTTTTTAAAAACATCAGGCCTTGGGTTTTTTTTGGTGGGGGAATTTTAATGACTGTTTCTCTTCCCTTAGGGGTTATAGATCTATTTAAACTGTTTATCTTGTCTTGATTTAATTTTGGTATCTGGTTTCCAATTTTGTGGAATAAAGGTTTTGATGACTTAATGATTCTCTGTATATCCTGTGAGTCTATTTATGTACTACCCTTCTTTTCTGATTTTGTTAATTTGGATATTATCTCTGCCTTTTAATTAATTTGGATAAGGGTTTGTCTATCTTGTTGATTTTCTCAAAGAACCAACTCTTTGTTTCTTTGAATATTTGTGTTGTTTTATTTCTTCCAGTTTTATTGATTTCAGTCCCGTATTTGATTATTTCCTTCTGTCTACTCCTGGCTGAGTTTGTTTCTTTTTATACTAGAGTTTTCAGGTATGTTGTTCAGTCTATTTTGTTAGTTCTTACTGATAGCTACACCAGCTTGCTTCTTGGTTCCATTTCTTTTCTTTTCTTTCTCTTTTTTTTGAAAATCTTTTCCCAACCTTTTACTCTGAGGCCATGTTTGTCTTTGAGGTTGATGTGTTTTTCTTGTAAGCAGCAGAAGGATGGATCCTGTTTTCCCATCCATTCTGTTAGCCTGTCTCTTTTTATTGGAAATTGAGTCCATTGATATTAAGAGATGTTATTGACCAGAGATTGTTAATTCCTGATGATTTTTGGTTTGGTGGTGGTGATAGTAGTGTGTGTTTTCCCTTCTTTGGGTTTTGCTATTTGAGGTTTTCTATTGCCTGTGTAATTAAGTTCCTTGGGTTGTTTTTTTCCGTCTAGTACTGTCTGTAGTGCTAGATTTGTGAATAGGTATTCTTTAAATATGGTTTTGTCATGTTTTGTTTTCTCCATCTATGGTGATTGAAAGCTTTGCTACATATAGTAGTCTGGGATGGTATCCATATTCCGTTAGTGTCCTTAAAACATTTGTCCAGGACCTTCTGGGTTTGAGAGTCTCCATTGAGAAGTTTATGTAATTCTGATATGTCTGCCTTTACACATTACTTGGCCTATTTTCGTTTGCAGCTCCTAAAATTCTTTTTTTTTTCATATTGTTAGTGTTTTGATTATTATTATTATGTGGCAAGGGGACTTTTGTGTTTTGTTTTTTTGTTTTTTGTTTTTCTTGTTTTTTTTTTTTTTTTTTTGGTTCATCTTGTTCCGTGTCCTGTGTCTTTTACCTTTATAGGCATGTCCTTCTTTAGGTATGGAAAGTTTTCTTCTGTGATTTTGTTGAATATATTTTCTCTGCCTTTCAGCCAGGATTCGCCTTCTCATATCCCTATTATTCTTAGCTTTGGTCTTTTCATTATGTCCCACATTTCCTGGATGTTTTGTCTTAGGGATTGATTTGATTTAAAACTTTATTTGACTGATGAATCTATTTCCTTTGTTATACCTCTTGTATGCTAGCAGTGATGTTTTATCTATAGTTCCTGTTTGCTTCCCCAGAATTTCCATTTCCGGATTTTCTTAGAATTGTGTTTTTATTTCAGTTTTCATGTTGTGTACCATTTCCTTCACCTGTTTCACTGTTTTTTCTTGGCTTTCTTTATTTCTCTGCAAGATTTATTGATTTCTTCCAAATTTTTGTTTCTCTTTTCTTTGACTTCTTTAAGAGAATTTTTCATTTCTTCTTTAAGAGCATCTATCATCTTCATAAAGTAATTTTTAAGTTCGTTTTCTTGTGTTTCAGGTGAATTGGAATGTTAAGGTCTTGTTGTGGTAGGATCATTGGGTTCTGGTGGTGCCATATTGCTCTTTCCATTGTTGAATGTATTCTTACACCATAATTTACTCATCTGTGACTTGTACCAGTGCCTGTTCTTTCAACTGATGTGGTTTGCACCTGTGCCTATGTAGTCTGCTGGAGTTGCAGGTGAGGGCTGGCCATAAAGAAAGTGTTTAGCTTCCTAAGTATCATCTGCTGAGGATTACACCACAGTAGTAGAGTTTGACCAGAGGTGGGGGCAGGGTACACCAGGTGCTGGGATGGTATAGGGAGGTGCAAGGGATATGCCCTGTAGGTTAGTTAGGGTTTGAATTCTGGGGCAGTCCTTCTGGAAGGTGGGTTGTTCAACTGTTTTAACAACGGTTGTGGTTTGCAACTAAGTCTCTGTAATCTGCTGAGACTGGCCATGAGAGGATGTTCAGGTGTGTGGGATTGGGTGGCAGAGTGGGTCTCAGAGAGACAGAGTCTAGTGGATGGCAGGGGTGGGGAAGAGCCTAGAGGCAGGACTTTCATCTGCTTGCTGGATGGCAGGGACTGCATCAGAACAATGGAGTTCAACCAGAGGTGGGCCAGGGTTCAGCTGGCATTGCTAGTGGTGGAATGGAAAAGGGAGGAGCACAGGATGTGCCCAGGGGATTAGTTAAGGTTTGGACTTTGGAGCAGTCCACCTGGGAGGCCAGTGTCACCTGTTTTTCCAATTGGGATGGTTTGCACCTGTGCCTATGAAGTCTGGTGTAGCTGGGAAGGGCTAGACACTGGAAGGATATTCAAGTGTATGGAGTTGGGTGCTAGACAGGGTCTTGGAGGAACAGGGTCAGTGGGTGGTGGAGGTGTGGGTAACAAGATTTCTTTTCTTTATTTAGAAGGATAGATATACATTTTAATATTTCCTACATTTTATGTACTTCATATTTTTCAATTTAGTGAATTGTCAAATACTTCTGAAAGTGTTATATGTACCAGGAATAATTTTATCAAAATTTAAAACATAAAAATATAACTTCCTTTCCTTGAAGTATGAGGCATGTGTACATGTTCACTGTGTATAGGGACACGTTTTCAGTCATATGTTAATAATTTATGTGTGTTTGTAGTGAGCTAAGCATCATTAATACAGACATTTTCTACTCTCAGTTACTACATTATAGTTTACATCACAAACCACATTCCTAATCTTTAACTTTCCGGTTCAGGAAAACAAGTCACCATCCCTCACTGTGCATTATTTTATTTGTGCATTCATATTCTGTGGTTATAGTTCACTCAGAATTTTCTTCCTGTACCATTATGGAAAGTAACTCCATGTGTAGTATATTACACAGCCTAAAATGATCACAGAAGTTTACTGTGTTTTTTATTTCTGATTCTCCATTTGTTTCCAAATTTATTTACATCATCATGGTTTTCTCCTGACTTTTCTTGAAGAAACTCTGAAAACAGAAATTACACATGAAAAGAGTGATATTTAATAACAGTTACAAAAATCACTATTTCTCCAAGCCTTAAATAAGCAGAAAAATATTGACCTGGCTTCAAATATTTTTAGTTTGAAAGTGAGTGTTATATATGCTTCATGGAGACATGTCCACTAGGACTTAGCATCTAGCCTTAACCTAAAGAGAACTACTATTTCAAAATAGTGAAAATTACACACTAGGGAGAGTGTCACATTGGGAATAGAATAGGGAATTTTAATTGCTTTTAACTCACCTCCCTTAACTCTACACAGCTCACACTAATGATAAGAAATCTTGAGAGAATATATCCATATGCCATATATATTTATCTATTTATGATATCCCTTATTTATCAAAATTACCCTAAATTCATTCCCATCAGTGGTTTGTGAAGCTAGTACCTTAATCCTGGTATTTGATTTATAATACATGAATTACTTAGAGGTTGAGATCTGTGTGCCTATTCACTAAGTCAAAGAGAGTGGGGAGTTATTTTGAACTATCATTATCTACTACAGAACTATCTCATGTGAAGGTTGATGGCTCTAAAACTCACACAGAACAGAGACAGAAGTTTCCAAGGAGAGAAAAGGTGAGTACCTGAAATTAACAGTTTCTTTTAGCACTGTTCCACATCAGAATGAGACAGACTTTCTGAAATCCAGTCTCTAGACACTATAAGAAAGTAGCTCAAAATCCTCATTCATATTTTGAGAAGACATATCAAAAGTCAGGAAAAAATTGTTTAAATCCAACATTTCCAGTTAAGTTTAAAGGTTAAATTGCTTTTGATGTTAACACAAAACCTATCTAATTGGCTGCACTATGTCCTCTGAGGCAACAAAATAAATGCAATCCCCCTTATGTGGTTCCAGTCAGGTACATACTAGGTATAACTAACTTTAATATAGACATTCAATTTTCCTTTATAGGTTTGACTTATAATATTCTACCTAAAACACACCTCCAAATTAGCACAATGCACCAAAGAAATTTATATCTTATATTCTTATCTCTTTCTTCACATACATACCTTTTTTGCATCAATTGAACATTTAAATTCTTCATGTGCTTTATAGAACCATTTGCTTTGAATATGAAAACCACAATTTTATCACTTAACTTGAATATTAGCAATGAGGTAGTTTACCTCCCTCTCTCCTCCTAGACTATAGTAGTCTGAGTAGGAGTCAGGGCTCTGTGTTATGCCTCTGTCTATACTGAACACTGGAAACATCGTTTCTGTTTGTGACTTTTGAGTGGTTTAAAAATAGGTTCACTTTCTCATCCCAGCAGTGTATCCCTGAATGGTATCATCCTGTAAGTATCAATTGTTATTTTTATACATTTTATAATGCCTTTGTATATAATTACCAGTTAACTTCTTAATAAAATACCCTTTTCAAGACAAAATTCTAGCTCCAGGACAAACTTTACATTTTCCCTGGGTTCATACATCTATGCAATATTATGAGATATTTTCCTCTGTGTTTTTGCACAAATCATGACTGTGTAATACCCCTAGAATAATTATATAGACTTACCAAGGATTGTTTTCAAATACACACATAACTATTTAGAGAGTTTCAATGAGGAATTGCTAGAAAACTTCATTGAATTAGACATATCTATTCTTTGGCTACTCATGTAACACAGATACATTAAACATCTATTTGCATGTCTCATGTTAAAAATTTAACAGGTAACATAAATGAAGAGATGTTATAAACAGGAAATATCAGAATGAAAAACTTAAGGTTAATGCTACAAATCAAGCAGATGTGTGATAAATAATCTTTTCCTCACTTCCTACACAGAACACCCAAGTAGAAATGGCAGAAAGAAATGACACTGCAGTGACTGAGTTCATCCTCTCTTGGTTAACAAACCAACCAGAGCTGCAGCTGCCCCTGTTCCTCCTCTTCCTTGGAATCTACCTGCTCACAGTGCTGGGGAACCTGGGAATGATCATCCTGATCCTGCTCAGCTCACAACTGCATACCCCCATGTACTTCTTCCTCAGCAGTCTGTCCTTCATTGACCTCTGTTACTCCACTGTCATTACTCCTAAAATGCTGGTGAACTTTGTGACAGAAAAAATGTCATCTCCTACCAGGAATATATAATTCAACTCTATTTCTTCCTTGTTTTTGTTATATCTGAATGTCACATGTTGGCTGTCATGGCATATGATTGCTATGTTGCCATTTGTAATCCCTTGCTGTACAATGTTACCATGGAGTACCAAGTCTGTTCCTGGATGGTATGCTGGGTATATGGCGTGGGCATCATCTGTGCAGCAGTTCATACTCTCTGCATGCGAAGAGTGATTTTCTGTAAGACTAATGTAGTAAACCATTACTTTTGTGATCTTTTCCCATTGATGGAGATTTCCTATTCCAATACTTTTGTCAATGAAGTATTCCTCCTGTGCCTCAGTGCTTTTAACATCCTTGTTCCAGCCCTGGCCATCCTGGGTTCTTATATCTTCATCATTGCTAGCATTCTCCGTATCAAATCCACTGAGGGCAGATTCAAAGCCTTCAGCACATGCAGCTCCCATTTCTCTGCTGTTGCTGTCTTCTTTGGTTCCTTGGCATTTGTGTACCTACAGCCCTTCTCAGTCAGTTCCAAAGACAAAGGGAAAATGTCCTCTGTGTTTTATACTACTGTTGTGCCCATGCTGAATCCCATGATCTACAGCCTGAGGAACAGGGATGTCAAACTTGCTCTAAATAAGTTATTTCACAAAAAGACATTCCGTGTGTAAAGAATTATTTGCCATAGAAAAGACATAGCACTTACAACCAATATATTTCATTTTCTAACCCTCATCAAATTAAATTCCAAACAAGAAACTTTAGTTCTGAGTCAAATATCATCATCCACAATAGAAAATCTCAGTATCTCCTGGTGGTGTCCTCTTTTCCATCTTCTTCTGGGGCCCTCAGCAGCAGCGGTGTGGCTTTCTGTTCAGTAAGTAGAATAGATTCTATTAGAGTAAGACACTATCTCACTGCTTTAGAAACTTTTAGTCTTTTTTCATTCCCATGAGTACCAATGCAATTAAACATGTCACATTATGAGATAAGCCTGGAGGTTTTCAAATAGCAAATGGTAGCCTGCTCACTATGCTAATCTGTATCCAGAAGCATAGCCCTGGAGCCTTTATTTCTCTTTCCAGTATCACTTTTTAAGCCTATTACCTTTCAACTATTATTTCCCCTCCTGAATCCTGTACTAGGCACTGAATGTTGGCAGCTTTGTCTCAGCTTGACTTCAAGTATATGACAAGAACCTCTTTGACATGCCTGTTCTGGCTCATCTTGTAACACCAGAACTAAAAACAGGAGAACATTCATTTTGAAGAAAAAGAAAAAAGGTCCTTGATTTTCTTTAATCCTTGACTTATCTTCATCTTATTTCTTCTATTATACCATAAAACTCTATGTATGAACATCTAGGAAAATTGTTTGTTTTTGCTAAGTGACATGTGGGTCAATTGCTACCTACTAGTACATAATCATACATATCATTATCATTTTGGTAATTGACAAAATAAGTAGGACAGAAATTTGCAAGTTGAAATGAATACATGACTACCATTTCTCCTAGCACCATTCCGTCTAAGTATGTGTCAGAACATAATGACCTCTGTTCTCCAGAAATGATAAGAACATAATCACAGTAGGAGTACATGATCATTAATATTCCACAGTGAATCTTCAGAATATGGGAAATTATCTTTTTACTATTTCATTTCAAACATTTTCTAGGTATCCTTAATGATATTCTTATTTTGATATTAGCATAAAATAAATCTCATTAAATGTCTCTGTCTGTTTTTCGATCACATAGGAAAAATGCACTTTTGATTTGCATTATTAATCATGTACATATTGTATGTAAGTGACCTTCATGTAAATATTCATTTTTGTGGATAATTCATGTTCATGAAACTCTATAATATAATATACCCTCAGAGTAACTTAATTCCCCAAGTGTTATCTTGTTTTCCTTATTTTACATATGTTGTTCATTTTTATAAATCACTTAAGGTTATCTGCATGTTTCAGTGATTTTTGTTGATTCATATATTTTTAACATTGAAAACTATTGCTCTATTGCTTCTAAACTTTGTGGATTGTATGGACTTGTTTATAATTATCCTAACAGACTCTTAACATTCTTCCTTGACTGTCCACAGCCAACACCTTAGTAGCTCTACTCCTGTGAACCTGCCAATCATATTTTCCCAATGGTCTACTCTGCCATCTCATTTTAGGCTGTACCACTCTGAGGAGCAGTAACTATACATCATGTATCTCTCTATACTAAATTACACTCACAAGGAACTTCTGTTTGTCATTAAGAACTATTTTAGTTTCAATTCACACCCATATCTAACTAATTTCTTAAAGCATTATCACCATGGATGTATTTGTATTTATTCTCAATAAATTTACATAGTGATTATCAGTATATATGGCAAGTTATTGATACAATGCTTTTGTCAAGGCAGGGTGAAATGGAATGTCCCACAACAATACTTATGATTCTACAACTACTTTTAGATGTCCCCTGGGTTCCTAAAACTAAGATATTTGAGATTTAGCAATGATCTTGTAAACTAACACAGAGTTATTAAAAATTCCATTGTTTTAATCTAATAAAAGTATAATTAAATAAAAATGGACATAAGTTTCAGCACAACACACATCAGAAGACTATACAAAAGAGAATGGAGTTTCTGTGGTAGGACCAGCATTTTCTGCATCTTGAAGGAGACAATAAAAATAGAAAACCCAGAGAGTAGACATTGAAAGCATTCAAAACCACAGAAGGATATGTGACTTTGCATTTCTTGTGCTGCTAGAACAGACCATCATATTCTAGGTAAAGTACAATGATAAAGAACCTGTTTAGGTCAGTTGATATGGAGGGATGTCCAGGATCAAGGAACCATATCTGGTATGTACCTTACTTTTGCATCAGGCTGTGAAGGAAGCTTAGGGAATACTACCAAGTGCAGAGATAGGTAACCTCCTCCTTATTTTAGGAATTTATATATGTGACAATAACTTTACTTATAAAAGTACATTAAATTGATGATTTTATAACCTATTCGTCCTAGAATACCCTCAACCTGTGCTCTATTATATTATAGAGTAAGTTTCTAGCACAGACTTTGGGGGACATATCGTATCTACTAGATCATGCAAACTCAACCTCGTTTTTAAAATACATTTATTTTTGTACTTATTTCACATTCCTGCCACATTTTCCTCTTCCTCTTCTCCTTCTAGTCCCATGAGGCTACCTGATTATCATTTCAGGCTTTGTGAGAACCTATGGAATCTCATCACTTGATTCTGTGCATTTTCTTATAGTGTTCATGACCACTCTGTCTCCTACAATTCTTTGTCTCCATTTCTGATGAACTCCCTGAACTCTGCCTAATGTTTAGCTGTGGGTCAGAATCCGCTCCCATCTGTTACTAAATGAGCACTCTCTGGTGACAGTTGGACTGGGCACAAATCTGGTCACAGGAGATGGCCAGCTCAGGCTATGTATCTGCTATTGGTAGGAGTCTTATGCTGGGATTATCCTTGTAGATTTCTGGGAATTTCCTTTGCTCCAGGTTTTTACTTGACCTGAAATGCCCCCTTCCTGTAGTTTCTTTCATTACTCTCCCCATCTGTCATACTCCCAACGTGATTGCTCATGTTCCCATCCCCACCCACCCTCAGTCCCTTCATGAAATCTCTTCTATTTCCCCTTTCCAGGGAGACTCAGATGTCTCATGATGAACTATCCTTGTTACCTGGTCTCTCTGGGTCTTTAGACCATAGCATAGTCATCATTAAAATTATTAGTAGAGGTTTATAAAAATAAGTGGGGGTCATCAAAGGATACCACATTATAAATTAATAATTTTAACACCTACGTATTATTTCTACTTGTCTAGAATTGAAACAGAATTTGAGATGGTTGTCCTAGGTGCAAATTAGGACAGCATAGAGGCATCAGGCAGTAAATTTGATGGGTTTTATTGTTGTTGACGGTTTCTTCTCCTATCTTACACATTCAGTCATTTAAACTATTTACATATCTGTGCTTTGTTACTGTATGCTATCATAATAAATATTTTTCAGTCGTATGTCTATGGTGATTTTGATACTCAGCAGTTACAGTTGAACTGCCTATGGTTTCATATTTATATATTGCATATATTAAAAAAACTATGGTGATATTTGCCCATGTTTTAATACTGTAGTTTCTGTTGTTCACGGGACAAAGAAATGTCACAGTTTTGAGCAGCCTCTTATAAATGTATTTGGCATGAATAAAGAGGTACCTGCTGGATGTACTCTAGTGGGAAAGGCATCCAGGAAGGTGAAAAGTAACAGGCTGTGGTGGGCTGTTTTGTGTGGTTTGTGTGATGTCAGTATTATTTTGTTGCATTTGTAAATTGCAAAAATTTCAAGTATTGCTCTTATGGGTTTGTTTATATTTGTGCTTATGTATGGTATGTACGTGTGCTTGTGAAGGTGAAAAATCAACTATGTAGAGTTAGCTTTCTCCTTCATCATTGAAGTAGGCAACACGGATTGAAATCAATTTACCATGATTGTGGAATGGGTGTCTTTACCAAAAGGATCATCTCACTGACCAATGTTTGTTAGGTTATATTTACTAAAGTGTAGCTGTAGTTTTTAATGTAGAGTTGGGAGTCTTATATATTCATGAGTTGTGCAAATTTCACCATCTTATACTATAATTATTGTCCACATATCAACTGAAGCCTCATAAACCCATATGATCATGTGAGCATCTCCCATCCTGTCACACCAGACAGACAATATGCTCCCTTCCACCTATATGAGCCTGTCCCTGACACATGGCTCTATGTAATGTATGACTTCTCTGATTCCATTTTCCTGGCTGGTAAACAGGATGGGGGCCTCTGTCTATCTATGGTGGATTAGAGAGCAGGCTTGGACACAGATTTTGAGAGTCACCTGGCCAGACCTTGGGGAAGGAAATGGGAGGTCTGGATTAATAGACAGATTGAATGCAGTATAGAAAGAAGGTTTCAATAGCTGAATGTAGGGGGTTCCATATAAAAGCTTAGAGGTTAACAGCAAATCAGGCAGGGGTCACAACACCCCAAAACTCAAAATAGTTGCAGATATCTACAGGGTCCCAAAAGTTTGAGTCCTTAAACTTTCACTGTATATTGAGCTACCTGGGGAGAAGTTATGCTTTACTGTTTTGGCCACTACTGAATTATGTATGATCCAGTGAATAGAGTCACATCTACGCTTGCATGAATAAATCTGGATAAATCTAATGATTCATAAAAACAACCTACAAGCCAAAAAAAATTTGGAAGCTGGGTGGATATTTTGGGATAAAGAGAGGAAGAAAGCTGGGGTGTGTTAAAGGATGTATGGGAAGTTGGAGGAATAAGTATGATCAGAATTTATTATATAAATAGAAGGAATTGACAAATATAAAATAAGAAAAGTTCTGAAAGGTAAATTGTATGAAGTATCCATAGTAGACACTAACCAAGACAAAGACAAATATTAAAATAGTGCTTGTCTTGGACTTCAGGATAAGAATAATTGTAGGTTGAATGTGTAAATGAGACAGAATTTAAAGTCTTTCATACTTGGGTAGTGGTGGTAGTTATGTAGTGGTATAGTGTTATTAAGACACTCAATACAATGAAGTGTATATGAAAATAATTAAAATTCTACTCTTATGTAACAAGTAGATATAATTCAAATTTTGCAAGCAAAATATATGGATGCATGCCTATATTCCTAGGACTACGGATGCTAAAGCAGGAGGATTCCATGCTTTAGGACTTCCTCAAACATGGTGAAAGACTGGGTAAATTTTTACATAAAAAGGAAAGATAGAGGATAAGAAAGGAATGAAGAAAATTGCAGAAGTACAAGTAATACATATCCATAAAATTAAATATGTAAAAAAATCGACCCATTCAGAACAATAAATCTGGTACTGGAATTGAGAATACTCAAAAGAAGAAAAATAAAGGCTAAGATATATCTCAGAGAAAATGTTCATGCTCTCATATAGATAGTATTAGGAAAAGGAAATTGAATAAATAATATGGATGTATGGGTGGGGATGGAAAAGGAGGAGTGGGAAGTTGTGAGAGGAAATACATGGAGAGACAACTAACATTAAGGGGTATTTGAGGAATCATATGGAGGCCCAAATAGTAGATATTTCCTAGTATATATGACCTAAAGGAATACACCAAATAATGAGGGATACAGAGTCCCAACTGGCCATTTCTTACCAACAAATGATGCTTCCAGTACCAGGATTAGGTTAGATATCATTTAGTTGTTGAATAAAGGGATCTCATGGAATCCCCAAACATCCCTCGCTGTTGCCAAGACTATAGACTGCTCTCAATAAATAGACAGCAAAGGGCCCACTGCTGAAAACAGCACTCACACAATTCATTTAATATGCAGATATTGAACTGATACCTGAATAGAGCATCCACTCCTACATTCTAGTATTTTTGGTACAGGAAACTCTTTTGCATTCTATAAAAGAGAAATATAAACTGCAAGTGAGCCATACAACCTGTGATCTACAGTTATATACTGAGTGCAAGATCTGTTAGGGTAATGGTATCACAAAACTTGTGGTAGTAACTGATTTGACTTAAAGCACATTCCAAGAGATGGAACCCATACCAAACATTGCTTGGGTGTAAGGAACCAGAGAGTAGATAGTCCAAGACCTAGTGTAAAACTTAATAATACTGGTCTTTTAAAAATGTACTTTTAAAATAATTCCTAATATTATTGTGCTACACTTATAGGTCAGTGGCTTATCCAGCCATTATCAGAGAAGCTTTATGCTGAAGCAGATTTGAACCAATATGAAGTCAGATGTTTTTCAGAGAAAAAGACCTTGGAACACACATCTCTACATGAGATGTTTGCATCAAATCACTTCCCTCAGAACTGAAGGTGGAAGAGTGTAAGAGTCAGAGTAGACGGAAGGCAACAGGAGAAACAGTCCTTCTAAATCAACTGAGCAAAGTTCTTATGAACTCACAGATACTGAAGCAGCAAGAATAGATCTTCCGTGATTCTACCTCAGGTCTTCAGCATAAATATTGCAGCTTTCAGCTTAGTATTTTTATTGGAATCCTGATCGTGTGAATGAGTGGGTTTCCGATTCTTGTGCCTTCTCGTGGGCTATGTTTCTTCTGTTGTTTTCTTTGTCTAATGTCAGTGTGATGGTTACTACCACTACAAAGACTACTACTACTACTACTATTATTATTATTTTGTTATCTCTTAGAAGCCTGTTCTTTTAATGAGCAAATGAAAAGAAATACATCTGGTTTGGAGGGGAGGTGGGATGAATAGAGGAGGAAAAACTGTAGCTAGGATATATTATGAGCAAAGAATCAATTTTAATACGGAGTGCATGGAAAAGATAACTTGCTGCAGTCAGTTCTCTCCTTCCACAATCAGGCTTTCAGGTTTAGCAACAACTCCCCTTATTTCCTGAAACATTTTGCAGGTTCTACACAGAAATAACAGCCTTTGCATAGTATTTTTTCTTTTATATCTGACTTAATCTTTTTATTTTTTTATTTAAATTAGAAAAATGAATTCTTCACATGTCAATCCCAGCTCCCTCTCCCACCCCTCCTTTGTCCCTCCACTAGCCCCCCAGCCCCCCACCCAATCCCCACATCATTCCCCAGGGATGGTGAGGCCCTCCTTGGGGAGATCTCTAAAGTCTGTCATTTCATCCAGGCCAGGACCTAGGCCCTTCCCCATGTGTCCAGGCTGAGAGAGCATCCCTCTATTTGGAATAGGTTCCCAAAGATCATACATAAACCGTGATAAACACTGACCTACCACCCAAGGCCCCAGTGATTTCTCTGGCCTGCTCACTGAGACTACATTCATGGAGTCTGGATCAGTCCCCTGTTGGCCTCTCAGGCATCAGTCTGGGATTCAAGAGCTGTCTTTGTGGGTTTCACCATCATGGTCTTGACCTCTTTGCTCATCACTCCTCCATCTCTGTCATTAGGTTCCAGGAGTGCAGTTCAAGGTTTAGCTGTGGGTATCTGTTTCTGCTTCCATCAGTCACTGGATGAAGGTTCTAGGATGGCATATAAGCTAGTCATCAACCTTACCATCAAGGAGGGGCTGACTTAATCTTTTAAGAGCAAAGATGTTTTGAGTTAGAAAAACACATGAAATTTAAATTGCTGTAGGTCTGTGAACAATTCTTGTGTGTGTGTTACATTTCATTTTAGAGTGTCAAAAGACAGTGCCTAGAATAGGACAAGGTATTTGGCATTATTTATCTGACAGGGGGTTACAATTTCAAGTATTAAAGGCATGCAAAGATTATACACTAAAGCTCCAAATAATTCAGTCAGTAAATGGGACAACTATGTAATCAAAATTCTCAAAAGATGATGCACAAATAAAATTATTAAAATTATTAAAAATTGTCAGTATTCTCAGGCATGAGGAAATATAAATCAAAATTACATCGATTCCTTCTTAGTATAGCTAAAAATACTAGCATCAAGAACAAAGAAAACACATTAACATTATAGCATTAGAGAATATATGTTACCCTGTTACTTTGTTGGTGGAATATAAGTTAGAGCTCTCATCATAAAAACCAATATGGGAATAATTCCAATGAAGTAAAACAAGAAAGGTGAACTTAATAATGAACTAGCATTATCGCTGTAGAGAATGTGTTCTCCAAAGTCAAAGTCACTTTTATATGACAAAGATTGTATTGGAACACAAGTCATAAATCCATGTTACAGAATCAGTCTATATGCCAATCTGTGGATCAGAAGTGAGCTGAGCATGGAGGTAGATGCTAGCAACCTCAGCACATGGGAAGGATAAGTGGGAGGATTGTGAGTCCAGTGTTAGCTCACACTAAATAGCAAGTTTCAGGTGAGCCTCAGCTATGTAGTGAGATGGTTTCCCAAATATTGGGGTATTGTACAACAAGAGTTTTATTCAATGATAAAGTAGAATAAAATGTCATTTGTGAGAAAATGGATGGAATAAATTATCTACATATTAAGTGAAATAAGTCACTCTCAAGGCAAGAGTCATATCTTTCTGTTTACATGGAGAATACGAAAAGTGGGTACATGAAAGGGGGAACTATTAAGGTAAGTGAAATGAAAAAACAGGAACGGGGGAAGAAAGCACAACTGAAAATGTCAAAGGTCATTGTGATGAAAGCCCACTATATGTATTTGTGAAATGTCATCCAATGTCCTCTATTTTGTATAGGTGATATTTGTCATCAAAAATAGCTGAATGAAAATTTTTGTGCCTATGAAAAAAGTAGGATTCATTAGTATCTTGAATAATGGTATTTAAGATATTAAAATTATTATAAAAGAGTATTAAAACTACTTTGTACACTAAAAGTTATAGAGTAGAAGTATAATTAGTGAATACTGATGACTAGTTAAGCGATAGATTTATGAATGACTTTAGAGAGAGCATATTTGTGTGCCCTAGGGATTGTTTAATCCACAATGAGTATTTCACCTCAATTACCATGAATTGGGGTAGAAACACAAACATCATTATTTCTCCTCTTCCTATTTGATCACCTTAGAGACGACATAAGGGACATGCAATTCTGGATTTCTAATGAGGTCTGAAAGATTGAAAAGCCAGAAGCAAGATCAGTGTGCTCTAGGATGTGGTGGCTCTGAGGTCTGGTATGTTGCTTTCCTTTATATCCTCTTGGTAGATTCTTGACTACAGATTTGAGCGACATCTGATAGTGACTCCTAGAACATCCTAGTTGTGAGGAATACCCAGATTAAGGGAAGGAAGATTCTTTAACTGTGTCAGCTTGGCTGTGACAAATGCAAAGCAGGGATGAGACTCATGAAGTGTCAGCACTGAATTGTGTGAAAGAGGTTACTCCTCTGGTCCCAATTCATCCCACTCACCCATGCTGGTAAATGGGAACTATTATATTCAACAGCAAGAAACTGCAGCAGGGCTCCTGCTCTACTTCAGAACTGTGTCTCACTTGAACCACATGAAAGAACAGCATGAGAAGAATAGCAGCACCAGATGACACATCAAGAAGGTAGCAGCAGCCAGGAAGGAAAGATTGTCTCTTTCATAAAACTTTGATGTGTGCTGCACATACAGAAATATTATACAAGAATACATTCTGAAAACTTTGTTTACAAATACTGAGCACTGAAATGTTCATTTAACTTTTCTTCTGGAATATACTTTTGGAAGCATGTTAAGAACTGCATTCACTCCCTAATTTAAGCTACACTGCAATGGAATGTGTTGGAATAGAAGAATATGATGTGTTTACATGTGAATCTAAGGTAACACAGATATTCCCCTATGTATTATCAAAGATTGATTCTTTGGACATTTAAATTAAGATGTCTGAAAGTCCAATATATTAGCACAGATTTTTTTCTGGGAATCAGAGAAAGAGAAGGTCTCTTCAACATCAAAGCTCACTTCTTGGTCATTATTGGAGAAGAGATTTGTTCAGTAAGCAGCTTAAGCAGGAATAGGGAATAGGAAGTCAAAGGTTATACAAACAGGAAACTTCGAAGGGTGCCCCACTAGGTTTGCCAGCAGGTTTTATTTGACTATTCTGTTTCTTTATTTTATGGTATGGTAGTACATTAGGATGTCATGAAACAAAGGAGAACTTCAATTATCTCAGTCCTTTAACCATAAATTAAAGCTTAGAAACTGAGTAGAAGGTTGTCTGCCAATGAAATATTTTTCTGTCCCTCCAGGCTTAAAATAATAAGCATGTTGGTTGGAAATGGCTCCTTGGTGACTGAGTTTGTTCTTGCTGGGTTGACAGATCGTTCAGAGCTCCAGCTGCCCCTCTTTTATGTGTTTCTAATGATCTATATCGTCACAGTGGTGGGAAACTTTGGATTGGTCACACTGATTGGTCTCAATCCTCATCTGCATACCCCCATGTACTATTTTCTCTTCAACCTCTCCTTTATTGATTTCTGCTGTTCCTCAGTCTTTAGTCCCAAAATGCTGATGAACTTTGTCTCTGAGAAGAATACCATCTCTTATGTGGGGTGCATGACTCAGCTGTTTTTCTTTCTCTTTTTTGTCATCTCTGAATGCTACATGTTGACCTCAATGGCCTATGATCGCTATGTGGCCATCTGTAATCCATTGCTGTATAAGGTTACCATGTCCCCTCACGTATGCTTTATGCTATCTTCTGCTTCTTATGGCATGGCATTTGTGGGAGCCTCTGCCCACACAGGGTGCATGCTCAGACTGACCTTCTGCAATGCCAATGTCATCAACCATTACTTGTGTGACATTCTGCCCCTCCTCCAACTTTCTTGCACCAGCACCTACGTCAACGAGGTCGTAATTCTCATAGTTGTGGGTATTAATATCACAGTCCCCAGCTTTACCATCCTCATTTCCTATGTTTTCATTCTTGTCAACATTTTCAACATCAAATCCACGCAAGGAAGATCCAAAGCCTTCAGTACCTGTAGCTCTCACATCATGGCGATTTCTCTGTTTTTTGGATCAGGAGCCTTCATGTACCTCAATCATTCTGAATCTATGGAGCAGGGAAAAGTTTCTTCTGTATTCTACACTAACGTAGTTCCCATGCTTAACCCTTTGATCTACAGCTTGAGGAACAAGGATGTCAAAATAGCATTGAAGAAAGTTGTGATTAAAGTTCATAGTAGATTAATAAACTAATTAGAAATAGCATAATAGAAAGAAATAAATTTTTTATCATTTTTTATTTTAATTTTAAATAGCTTGTTTTACATGTCAATCTCAGTTCCCTATCCCTCCCCTCCTCCCGCACTCCCCTTCCCCCCACCCTCCCACCCTATTGCCAAATCCTTCCACATACGGGATATCTACAGTCTGTCATTTTACTCTGGGAAATTTAAATTTAAAGAATCTTAGTTTTTTACTCCTGTCTTTAATGAGATACTTTGTTCATACTAATGTGGCTTTTATGTGAATTGCTTTTGTGTTTAAGTTTGTTACTGATATTCTTATCCCTTGGTATCATAGCAATCACATTTAGCACAGAAGCTATGACATATTATTCTATTCTTTGATAAATTTCCCTATTCTTAGAATTTTAGGTAAACATGAGATAAAAAATACCCATAGAAGCAGTATATCCTCTTTAAATAACACAGCAAACATTAATAACTAGAAATAATGCTGATATAATAAACAATTTAACTTTGGTTATAAACAACTGTGGCTTATAGAATCTACTCTGCTCCTCATCCAGGGAGGTAACTCTGGAGAGCACAGCTGGCTATAAATCTATAGCTAAGTCTCCTTGACATAGACAATGGTGCTTACTTTGTTATGTCTCAAATGTAGTACAGTCTACAGTCTTACTCAAAGGCATCCGTTCATTTTGTAGTATGTACTAATGCTCATCAACATCTCCATACCGTGAACCCCTTCTAGAAGGAAATGCTTCTTTGGAGATTTCCTGTGATCCTTCTCACGTCTTTCAGAACTGTCTTCATTTTGAACTCTCCCCAGATAATTCCCCCATGTCCTTTTTACATTACAAGATTTTTTTCTCTGATCTGAGGTTTTTCCCACTGATTCTGCCCACCACAAATAATTACTGCAATAAATATCTCAGAAATGTGATCATTTCCTGGATTCTGTTTCTAAGCACAACTGAATGATGTCATTTATATGAATAGCTTCTAAACTGGGGATAATATAATCACAGCAGATTGCTTTTATTGTAAAAATGTACAAACCCACAGGGTGGGAGAGAATGCTCAAATTTCTATGTAGGTATTTCATTGACTTACAACATACTAATTTCATAAGGAACAGAAAATATTTTAAATAATTTGTTCTGAAATCAGAAATATCCATAAAGAAAAGCATGCACTAGTGTTGATTCTTCTAAAATGACCAAAATCATACATAAAAACTTAAACACAATTCTTTAGAAAATATTATTGGGCAAGCTAAGTGTCATCTTTTAGAAAACACTAAATATAGAAGACAAAAGCAAATAAAATCACTAAAGTATGTACTTTATATCAATAAAATATTTTAGTTGTATCAGACTGGAAGAATAATTGTAGGGCACACACAATGTCCAGATTATATAGACAATAAAAATTTGTAACAGTTAAAGACCATTTAATACCATTTAATAAGTGTCAAAATACATGCAATGAAAGACCTTGAAAATGGCCAGTACACATAGAAAAATCTGAGATACAGGGCACCATAGTTTTTGCTTGTGTGCACTGTTAAGTTAATAAGTGTTAAGTGTGGGTCCCATTCAGGATAGATTCATGAATCAATAGTTTGAGAAACAAAAATATTAAAGTTGCCCTGAGAAAATGTTTATCAGGGGAAAGCACATATATGCTGCGTTCCTTTTGTTTTGGCATAGAGATAGTTTGAATTCAAATATGGTACTTCAGCAGTGACAGCTTATTCTACTTATTGTTCTTTATAATATTATATGTACTCTTTTTGAAATTTCAATTAATTGAATTAGTATTATTAGAGATGTTTAAAATATAAAATGCAGTAACCTGAGACACATATTCATGCAGTAATAAAACTAACTTAGTGTCTTCTGTAGCAAAATAGAGGAAGTATGAGTCTTGTAAAACTTCTTCGTGACTTCACTCTATGAGGACCTATACATGAAGCTTATAGCCAGATCGCTCCACCCCAGCCTCTCTAGGCTCCCACAACACGGACTAGAGTTGGCTTATATCTCTACACTATCTGTATGACTGAGACCAGACCAGACCTTAGGCCCTTAAGCTAGTACAGGTAGCCTGGAACCTGTTCCTTGGAAGAAATGACCTGTGCCCTGAGATGAGTTTCAATGTAATTATGATTCCCTGTGCAAGGGGATTGATTTTATTACACCTATAAATTTTTTTAAAAATTATGCTGGATTTAGATGTATCAGGAATCTGTTATTAGATACTTGGTAAGTCCGATCCTGGTTGCTAAAGTGAATCTGTACTGGGTGTTCATTCTTATCTCTTTTTGTGGTTTGCTTTCCTATATGACACCTGCAGGGGTTACCTCAATGATCCTTAGGAGTATATCTTTTTTTCTTATTGATAATTTATACATGCTCTATGCCAGTAATGTCATATTTAAGAATAAAATAACTGATTTAATAATGTTGACATATGAATACTGTATTTAGTGAATTGTCAGATGAAAACTGCTAATTGAATAATGTGGGGATTTTTTGTATTAAAGGGATAGGAAAGAACACGCAAATCTGATAATAAAGGACTGTGATCTGCAAAGATGGAATGTTTCATAAAGACCTACAGAAATAAAAGCAATTTGTAAACAGGATCAATAAAAAGAATAATTCTCAAGAAATCTTCATTGCTTTTCTACTATAAATATAAATTTAGGTTTCTTTCTCCAGTAATGGAAATAATTTTTGCATATAGCCAGGAAATGTAATACTAGTGTGGCTTTTGCTGTTGTTTGTGTGGTTATTCATTTTGTTTGTAATCCTTCTTAGAAACATTACACAGAACTAATGCTCCAAGAAATTGCCTCCAAAATAAAGTAAGCCAAACTGATGAAAGTAATCCCTCAGTTGAGGATCTCTTCCTCAAGTGACAGTAGTTTGTGTCAAGATGGCAAAATTAACAAGCTTATATCAATTGCATCAGTGTAAACTCTACTTACCCTTAATATAGACTCTACTTACCCAGCCATGCACTAGATCTGGGATTCTTAAGCATCTCCATTTCAACACTGTTTTAACAGAGAAAAAATTTATACAGCCATAGACATATAGATATATAAAGTATATAATTAAAGAAAACTTGAAATGGAATTACTGGTAATAATTTAAAGAAATTAATTTTAACATGATTTGTGTCTTTGTGTATGTTTGTAATGTGTGGGGTGTAAAGAGAAAAACAACGTGTGTGTGTGAGAGTTTTCAATAGAGGAGTCTAAAATGGCTGAGAGGCACTTAAGAAAGTGCTCAACATCCTTAGCCATCCGGGAAATGCAAATCAAAACAACTCTCAGATACCATCTCACCCCTGTCAGAATGGCTAAAATCAAAAACACCAATGACAATTTATGCTGGAGAGGATGTGGTGAAAGGGCGACACTCCTCCATTGCTGGTGGGAGTGCCAACTGGTTTAGCCACTTTGGAAATCAGTATGGAGATTCCTCAGAAAAATGGGAATAAACCTACCACAAGACCCAGCAACTCCACTCTTAGGCATATATCCAAAAGATGCCCATTCATACAACAAAGATGTCTGTTCCACTATGTTCATAGCAGCTTTATTTGTAATAGCCAGAACTTGGAAGCAACCTAGATGTCCCTCACCCGAAGAGTGGATAGAGAAAATGTGGTACATCTACACAATGGAGTACTATTCAGCAGAAAAAAATAATGGAATCATGAGATTCGCAGGCAAATGGATGACACTAGAAGAAACCATCCTGAGTGAGGTAACCCAGTCACAAAAAGAGAAACATGGCATATACTCTCTCATATATGGATTTTAGACATAGATCTGGGGAGTGCCAGCCTACAATCCTATGGCCAGAGAGTCTGGGAAACAGAAACTTTATTTAGTGGCTGATTGAAGAAGAGGCAGACTCCCTTGGTTAAGTACTGAGCTGAACTCAAGAAAGCCAGTAACAGAGAGGGAGGACAGATGATCAAAGGGATTAAGACTGGGCTGGTTTAACCCCAGAAACAGCTGACCAGACAAAGGTTAACTCCTGAATCCCAGGCATCAGCCTGGGAATCCAGCATGGGACTGATCAAGACCCCCTGAATCTGGGTGTCAGTGAGGAGGCCTAGGGAATCTATTGAGCCTTGGGCAGCAGATCAGTACCCATCCCAAGTATACACACGGACTTTGGACTCCCATAGAACAATGTGAGGTGCACTCTCACCCTGAACTCTTGGGGAAGGGTCTAGGCCCTGCCCTATATGAAATGACAGACTATGCACAACCCCATGGAGGGCCTCACCCTCCCTGGGGAAATGAGGGGATAACGGGGGGGGGGGTTGGGGGAGGGCACGGGAGGAGGGGAGGGAATGGGAGAGGGACCTGGAACTGACTTGTGAAGCAACCTCGTTTCTTATCTAAATTTAAACTGGAAAATAAAATTTAAAAAAAAAGAAAGAACAAAGCTAAAAAAAGTAAATTATCATAGATCAATAGCTAACAGCTAATACAAAAGTACATAACATGGATCAAATACATATATAATTCAGAACACAAAATTCTAGCATATACTTTCTCCAAATACTAACAGAATCATCTCTCTGTGACTTTGGTTTTCTACACAATCATAATTGTAATCCATGATTTTCTCTTAATGTATTAATTTGAATTAATGGAGAATTAAAGTATAATGTCAAGGTCATGAAAGACAGCAAAAGAATTCAGAACTGTTAAGAAGTACAGGGAACTAAAGAGAGAAAACAATAAAACATAATTGAATAACAATGGAGGCTTCTGGCACAAAAATAAAGCAGTAGTTGGTAAGTCAGTGATGTTAAAATGAGGTCATTAGGCAATAATAAATGTGTCAATATTATTTACTTAACTTTAAACAAAAGAATTAAAAATGTTTTGCACGTTGTTTAAGGATATGTGGTACTGTATATTTTAAATTACATCATATTTCGAAATTTAAATCTCAAATTGATTCGAAGTTAAAAATTGAAACGTAATATTTTCAACAAGGAAATAAAAACTAGCTCATAGGGAATAAAATAAACAAGTTGCATATCCAACATTTATAGAAAAAACATTTATAGTATTTTTTCTTTTATCATTTTTTCTTTTAATTTTAAATAGCTTGTTTTACATGTCAATCCCAGTTCCCTCTCCCTTCCCTCCTCCCGTGCTCCCCTTCCCCCCCAGCCTCCCACCCTATTGCCAATTCCTTCCACATAGGGGATATCTAGAGTCTGTCATTTCACTCAGGGTAGTGTCCAGGCACTCCCCTAAGAGTCCAGGATGACAGAGCATCCCTCTTTGTGCTATGGGCACACGATGACTGTTTGTATTTCAGGGATGGACACTGATCCACAGCTCAGGGCCCCATAGGTTGCCCAGGCCTTCTCGCTGACACTCACATTTGGGGGGTCCAGATCAGGCCCATGCTGGCCTCCCCGCTGTCGGTCTGGGGTCCAAGAGCTCTCCCCTGTTCAGATCAGCTGTCTCTGCTGGTTTTGCCAGCCCATTCTTTGCCAATTTGCTCATCACTCCTCTCTCTGTTGGGCAAATTCACGTATTTATGACAAAGGTGTACTTATTTATTATCATATAACAGATCATATCTTAAATGAATGTTTACTATTCCAGGCAAGGAAATCATTAACCCTTCAGAGCTAATAAATATTTTTATTTCAATATAATCAACTCTTTGTGGAAATTACATAAAATTGGCAAATTGTATTCAAGGCCATTTCAGATATTCTTTTTTTTTAATCATTTTTTATTTTAATTTTAAATAGCTTGTTTTACATGTCAATCCCAGTTCCCTCTCCCTCCCCTCCTCCCGCACCCCCCTTCCATCCTCCCTCCCACCCTATTGCCAAATCCTTCCACATAGGGGATGTCTAGAGTCTATCATTTCACTCTTGGTAGGGTCAAGGCACTCCCCTAAGAGTCCAGGCCGAGAGAGCATCTCTCCTTGTGCTATAGGCACATGAAGACAGATTGTATACCAGGGATAGACACTGATCCACAGCTCAGAGCCCCCTAGGTTGCCCAGGCCTTCTCACTGACACTCACATTTGGGGGGTCCAGATCAGTCCCATTCTGGCCTCCCCACTGTCGGTCTGGGGTCCAAGAGCACTCCCCTGTTCAGATCAGCTGTCTCTGCTGGTTTCGCCAGCCCACTCTCCGCCAATTTGCTCATCTTAGTATCTTCATTTCTAATTCAGTGTTTTAAATTGCTCATCACATTGGTGTCCTGCACATACAGTAAACAGATGGTAACGGTGCAATATATGCTGGTATAGCTGCATCTATATATACAAAACTCACCTAACAGGAACATAGTACATCCAAAATGAAATATATATGATAGTCTTTTTATTTTATCATTATCATTATTGTGTGTGATAGCCTCTTATTATTATTATTGTTGTTATTATTATTATATGTGTGTGTGTGTGAATTCATGTGGGCCATGACATCCATGTACAGGTCCAAGCACAACTTGTGTCTACCATGTTGGGTCCCGGGTTGTTAGTGATTAAAGGCAAGTAAATCAGGTTTTGTGGCAAGTGTCTTCACCCACTGAGGCTTCTTATTGGCCCTGCAAACTTTTCTCAGAAGTAGTTCTTCCTAGGCTAGGGTTAGGGAGACCATGGCAATTTCAGAATCCTTAGCAAACTGATCATTTTTTGTGGGTACAGTTGTCATCATGGCAGCTGAGTTGTGAAATGTTTTTGCTTCATGAATTGGTGCGGCAAATCCTTCTCATTTTCAGCAATTTCCCTTACTGTCATCATCCACATCTCACACTAGTGGTCACATTAGGTGTTGTTTTGGCTGTGTACCTAAGTTGGGAATACCCTTTTGTCAGCCCAGTGCATTCTGGTCCCTTAAGTGGGGACTTATTGGGAATGGAATCCCAACATAAACAAGGCTTATGCCATAGTCTGTTTTTTTTTTCATGTTTAGGATAAATGTGGTTCTGGAGGGGAATATCATTATCATTTTCATTTGTTTTCCCTGATTAAAAGAACACTGAGTACCTCTTCATAATGATATTATTTATTAGTCTTCTTTGATGAAACATCCATTTCAATATCTTGTCCATTCCCCCCATTGAGTTTGTCTTAAGAAGCCTGTCATTTCTGTTATACTGGCAAATAAAGAAGATACTTTGCTCTACAGTGGAAGATGTACAGAAGAGACCAGATGTCCTAAATTGCATTTTCAAAGACATGTTACCAGTGCAAATTAAGAAATAAAATGAACAATGAAAAATTCAATTAGTGTGGATTTACATGATCATTTGAAGAAGTATTTTCCATTATTTGAGCAAATATATATGAATATTCTTAGTGAAAGTGAGTGAAAATATCCAAGAGTTTTGTTAATATTATTCTTAATAGTACGTATGACCCATAGGATGCGAAATTGTGGAAATGATAAAGTTCTGTTGTAACTTCATGAAGCTGTATTACAGATTCTCTTTATGCATATTTGTCAATGGGAATAAAGTGCTAATAAAAGCTGAATCATTTGAAACTCATAAAGTGAATGGAACTTTGCAATTTATACTGAAAACATCTGAGTATATTTAATGCAAACAGGGAAGATGAAAGAAAACAATGTTTAACTTCACATCACATTCTCACTTTAAGTTAGTATAGAAAACAATGAAGAAAAAGAAGATCTTACAGTTTATTTTTTCTTTTTAACAGTGCAGACACAGTCACAATGAGAATGCTGGGAGGTGTTGAGAAGGTCTGAGAAGTTCATCAAACCTGACCTTTCTTACATAGGGTAGGAATCCCACCAATGTTGCATGCTCCAAAGGGTACAGATTCTGCAGAAACAACAGAAAAAACATGGAATTAATGTAATTTTTGTTGTATAATATGAGCTATATAAATGTTTAATACATTCTGTTCATATGTTTTCAAGTGATTAATGTTTGTCTGAAGTATTCCTAATAGAATACAAACATTTTGCCAATCTAATTTTTCAAATATTGAAATAATTACTTTTGAATATCTTAGATGATTTGTAGTTCAGAAAAGCACTTGAAGTTTTTATAAAGGAATATTTATTATGTAATTCTGTTAACTGTATAACTGGAGGTTAAGATTATTAATCTTTAAAATTGGCATTGTATATATTTATTTTAAATAGTAATATGTGACATAAGATTTCCATGTAAAACCCTAGGACACAGAGATCAAATTTGCTGCTTACCTGCTCACATTTCAGTTTTTGGCCCAGCAACCCACTGTTTATTAGCCCTTTGTTCCCTTACATTCATATCACACGTACATATAAAATTGCATGTATGTATTTAAAATTTATTAACCACAGGGAGGCAAAACCATGATGTTTGTCTTGCAGATACTATATTGATTTTTCATATTTTGCATATATGTATGTATCAATAAAGATACATGTAAAAGAGGTGATTAATTTTGTTAATTTCGAGCAAGCTAGTTGGTGAACAGGGTAATGCTCGGAGGAAAGAAAGGGTATGGGAAAAGTGATTTATTTATATTTTATTTTATTCTTTTTATTAAAACCTTTTAGAGTTTTTTATTTAATATTTTGATCTTTTCATGCATGACCCTGTGCGCTCTCTAAAATTCAGATTTTCTATTTCCTTACTTCTTGTTCAGGAATATACTTTTTAAGTATCAACTTTCATGATGCTGGTAGCACAGCACTCGAGGTGACTTGCGAAAATACTCTGTAACTTTCAGACTCAGACCTGAGTAAGTAGACAACAGAACTTTGGATAATTATAACTTAACTGCAGGAAGCAAGAGAAAGAGAAACTCAAACTCAGATTTCCTTTCACATCTCAACCTGGGGAGCAGAGGGGGATGGAGTGGGGTGCTAATGGAATTTGAGGGGAGGAGGGGGGAGAGAGGGGAAATTGGGAGTAACATGTAAAATGTTAAATAAAAAATTATTTAAAAAAAGGTAATTGTGGAGGCCAGAGTCTATTTCTCTCTTCACTGGGGATGGACTTTCTCTAGAGGAAATGCAAAAGGTGAGTATAATTGTGGGTCCCTCAGGAAATCAGGATCATGATCTAGGGTGTTGCACAATTTCCTCAGCTCCTTCTTCAATATAAATGTTCTCCTCTGAGGAAGAGCCTGGATGTTTTCTACCCTGCATATAAACATACACATCCTGTAGTTAAAAGGTGTTTCTCTGCCTCCAGGAAGACTCGAAGTCTTAAACACAAGTAAGTTCTGCAATTCAGAAATTGGCCTGAGAAAATCAAATCTTGTGTATATCTTCTTTGAAGTGAAATATTTGAAACCATTGAATCTGAATTATTTGTACATATGAACAGAAATAAATGGGAAAGTCATTAAGCTTCAAGGCTACAAGTAAAATTTGTGAGTATATGAATTTCAGGTAGTGTAACAGAATTATTTCTCTCTATCTTTACCTGAATGTTTGCTTTACTTTTTATTTTGTTAAAAATATATTTCATATAATATTCAAATTGCAGCTTATTCTTTTCCAACTCCTCAGTGATCCTCCCCACCTCTGCTCCCTTCTGAATACATACCCTTTAAATCTCTCTTAAGATATAATGAACTTCAGCACCTCTCTTCCTTTCTCTGTGCTAAATGAGACTCAAGTAAAACTTGCAGTATAAAGCATTCAGGGGGATCAGAGAGGACTAAGAAGTGTTAATAGCCAACGAAACTGCAACATCTCCACTACAGTTCTCCTGCTTGGTCACAACTCAAGTCTTCCAGATGCCTGACATTGTGACATGAGAACAGGAAACCTTTTCTCCCTGCCACGATCTTGTTCATTTAGTTTAGTTGAGGCACATGTTTTTTGTTCAGACCACAGCAAATGCGAATCTGCATCACCAACGTGCACTGTACTTTCCAGGCATCTGCTTCTAATTTTATTGTTGAAGGGAGAAATCTCCTGAAGAAAGACAGGAAGTTGTGGAATGTTGAATCCTCCTCAGTGCATTCTCCTTTTTAATAAATGATACTAACATTTATACCACTGGCTTTCTCCTCTCTGATCATTTTCTGTGGCTGAACCAGTTGATTCTATGTGATGAGTCTGGGCTAGAAGAAACATTTCGTTCATACATCTCATAGGCAGGAAGGACCCATGACTAGTGTGGATCATCATCTGATGCAGCTTTACTTTCTGTGTCCACAGATTCCCTTACAGAAGGATGGAGTTGGTAAATGTCTCCTTGGTGACTGAATTCATCCTGGAAGGATTATCAGACCGGCCTGAACTCCAAATGCCCTTGTTCTTTGTGTTCCTAGCAATGTATCTGGTCACTGCATTGGGAAATTTGAGCTTGATCATAGTAATTGTGCTGAATTCCAACCTCCACACCCCTATGTATTTCTTTCTCTTTAACTTGTCCTTTGTAGATCTTTGTTATTGTTCTGTGTTCACTCCCCAAATGCTGATGAACTTTATATTAAGGAAGAATATAATTTCTTATTTGGAATGTATGGCCCAAGTCTTTTTCTTTTGCTTCTTTGTTATTTCTGAGTGTTATGTGTTGACTTCAATGGCCTATGATCGCTAAATGGCCATCTGTAATCCACTGTTGTATAATGTTTTTATGTCTCCTCAGTTATGTTTGAACCTTGTGCTTGGTTCCTACTTTATTGCATTTTCCACTGCTGTGGCTCACACTGCATGCGTGCTGAGACTGACCTTCTGTGATGCCAACACCATCAACCACTACTTCTGTGATATTCCTCCTTTGCTCCAGCTCTCCTGCACGAGCATCTATGTTAACAAGCTTGTAATTTTTGTTTTTGCAAGCATCAACACCATTGTTCCTACATCAACTATCTTTGTCTCGTATGGTTTCATCCTTTTTAGCATCTTACACATCAGTTCCTCTGAGGGCAGGTCCAAAGCCTTTAGCACCTGCAGCTCCCATATCTTTGCTGTTTTTCTGTTCTTTGTTTCAGGTGCATTTGTGTATTTCAAACCCTCCTCAGCTGGGTCTATTAATGAAGCAAAAATCTCTTCTTTCACTTATACAAATGTGGTTCCTATGTTGAATCCCTTAATCTACAGCTTGAGGAACAGAGATATTAAATTTGCCCTTAGGAAAACCCTAAGCAGCAGGATTTTGACTGGACATGCTTGTTTTTATACCTCATATTTTGGCACACAAATATTTTCTGTTTATGGACAATATTTCAGCTGTAGATTTTACCTTTGTTGTTTTACTTTGCTTGACTATATTCTGCCTTTCCTGTTTTGAGGAGGTAGAAACCCTTTGAATAATTATGAAATTTAGGTTTTCTTTTGTATCATGAATATAAATTTGAGTCTTCCATATTTTGTTTAATATTTTGGGAATTTGCCATCTTCATTTTTGTTGTATCTACCATTTTATCATCTATTTCTTATTTAAAAATAATGCCAATGAAACCCCAAATTAATTACAAACTTATCTTTCTTCTTATCATGATTTAAAACAGTTCCTCAAATGATCAACTGAAGTAACACTAGAATGCCAGTTTCCACTCTATGTGGGGGGAGTCTCACTTTGAAGTAGTTTCTTTGAATGTATAATTCAAACTACTGATTCTGCCTTTTTCTGTATTTTGTCCATTGGGAAGCAACATGTTCCTTTCAACTGTTATTTATTGGTAATCCATAGATTAAGGAAAGTGTAGGATTTCATAATGGTTCCAGGCTTTATGTATGATCAGTGTTTTGCAATAGGAAGTTTATTTCATCTACAAAATTAAAATCCCCATCAATGCTGTATCCATACTAAAATACCTGCATTTACAAGTGTCCAGGAGTGCATGATTTTTATAGATACTAATACATTTATTTTTATTGGTTTCCTTTCACTGATTCTTTCTCACACAATATGCCTGCACTACAGTTACCCCTCTCTTTATTCCTACCTCCGTCTCCATTTATTTCCACTCATTTTCTGTCTCTCATTAGTAAAGAACAGCCTCTTGATAGTAACAAAACATTACAAAATAAAATTAATAATATAAAACAGAAACCATCACAATGAATCAGGACTAGGCATATGAACAAAAAATGAAAAGAGCCCAAGAGAAGGTGCAAGGATCATAGAACCACTTGTTCACAAACTCAGGATTCCCATAGAAATACAAACTGAAATCTGTCATACACATTCAGAGACCCTAATGCAGACCCATAAACTTCTGTATCTGTGCGTTTATATGAACTTTATGGCCCTTGTTCTCCCAGTGTCCTCTGGGACATATGGTGTTTATCTTTTTGGGTCTGGGTCTCCTTACTCAGGATGCCATTAAAGGCTAGACTCACAACCAAAAATATCCTGTGCATTTTAAAAGGAAATCTCTCTCTATCTAAGGGGAATGATTCCATATCACATATCAATGTAGTATCATAAGCCAAAACCATGGTCCATATAGATGCCTATAACATTAGCTGAGATGACTCTGTACACTTCTGAAGAATAGCAATTTGCCAGTATTTGCTGTAGTGAGGTATCTCAGGACTAGTCAAGTCAAAACAAACACAAAAGTACACAAGATTGTGTACTTTTCACTTTTTTTCTTGTCCATACTTGTGCAATTTTAAAATAATAAGACCTCACTTAAGACCTGAGGCTGTAAAGGAAGCCAGGAATTTATTTAAATATAGTCATGATAAGAGATCGGTGGAGAGAATAATCATCAAAAGGTCTGGGTATTCATGCTTTAAGGAGCAAGCCCTCAGCAGGTCAAGGCCAGCATGAGTAATTTAGCAAACTACATAAGAAAAAAGCTGATGGAAAATATTTGTGCTGAGTACTTGCTGAATAAGTGTTAATTCTCAGGGGAAAACCTGAGTACCACAAAAAAATAAGGAGGAATAATAGAGTACTAGCCATATTTATTTATATAAGCACATGACCATTATAAACTTCCCATTTCATAAAAAATTTGTTATAGTGCTTATATTATATACCTGTATATAATATTTATACACTCATGCATATATCCTTATTTTCATCATTAATTGTTTTTAAAAATCTTTTATTAGAGTGTTATTTATCTGAACAGGTAACAAACTTAGGCAAGCATGAAGAAGAAACGCCCAAGTGTATGTGATCAAACTATATAGTAAAAAAAGGATCTCATGGAAGCAAACCTACAGATGTGATATAAAACTGCAGAGCAATCTAGACTTGTCCAAGGCAGAGACAAACTGTTCATCACACCTAAGGGGTAATTATCACTTATGTATATTAAAGGAGGGAAGGTAATGTTTAATCCAGTTGTACAGATTTGTGGAGTGCAAAAAATCATTTTAATTTAATGCTGTTTTAAAGAGAGTATATTTCCATTCCATTTTAACCTCTTCTATTATCTCAATAAAAATCTCTGAATGAAATTCTTCAAATATTTCTTAGTAGAATTGTTATAATTGCTACATGATAGGATTAAATCCAGGGCCTCATGTGACCTAGTGAGAACTCTACCACTGACCTGTAGGACACTAATGTATCATTACATTTTCTAACTATAAAAATAAAATGAGTAACTTAATAAGTCCACATACCAAAAACTTGAAGAATTACTGTACTTTTCATAACCAAAGACCTTAAACTGTGTACCACCAAAGCTGACTAACATTGTTCAATGAGGTTGATGCACTAATACACAGAAACATCTTTTGTTCATAGCTGGTTGGTATCTTTATCTCAGAGTCATGCAAGTACAGATTGCACAAGCCCTTAAACACGTGTGAACCTGCCTGCACTTGTGCACCCCCAAACACATACACCAAAAACAAAAGCAAATATTGAAGAAATAATCAACATTCTGAACAGTTTGTGGAAGAAAAACACAAACGTCTTTTGTTCTTTAAATTAGAAACAGTCTTATAATCTTATATTAAAAATCAATACCAAGAGCTCTCCCCTGTTCAGATCAGCTGTCTCTGCTGGTTTTGCCAGCCCATTCTTTGCCAATTTGCTCATCACTCCTCTCTCTCTGACACTGGGTTCCTTGGGTTCAGTTCAGTGATTAATTGTGTGTTTGCCTCTGCTTCCATCAGTCACAGGATGAAGACTCCCAGACTGACAGTGGGGAGGCCAGCATGGAACTGATCTGGACCCCCCCAAATGTGAGTGTCAGCGAGAAGGCCTGGGCAACCTATGGGGCCCTGAGCTGTGGATTAGGGTCTATCCCTGGAATACAAACAGTCATCGTGTGCCTATAGCACAAAGAGGGATGCTCTCTCAGCCTTTACTCTTAGGGGAGTGCCTGAACCCTACCCAGAGTGAAATGACAGACTCTAGATATCCCCTATGTGGAAGGATTTGGCAATAGTGTGGGAGGGTGGGGGGGGAAGGGGAGTGCGGGAGGAGGGGAAGGAGAGGGAACTGGGATTGACATGTAAAACAAGCTATTTAAAATCAAAATAAAAATGATAAAAAAATTCAATACCATTTCCCTCTCACTGCCATCCTCCCAAGTCCCCCAACAACCCTCCCATCCCACTTCTGCTCCCCAGGGAGGGTGAGGCCTTTCATGGGGATTATCAATGTCTGTCATATCATTTGGGGGCAGGGCTTATGTCCTTTCCCATGTGTCTAGGCTGAGAGAGTATACTTCTATGGGGAATGAGCTCCTAAAGTCCATTTGTACACTAGGAATAAATACTGTTTCACTACTAGAGATCCCATAGACAGCCCACGCCTCCTAACTGACACCCACATTCAGAGGGGCTGAATCAGTCCTGTGCTGGTTTCCCAGCTATCAGTCTGGGGTCCATGAGCAAACCCTTGTTCAGGTCACCTGTTTCTATGGGTTTCTCCAGCCTGGTATTGACCCCTTGCTCATCACTCCTCCCTCTTTGCAACTGGATTGCAGAGTTCAGCTCAGTGTTTAGCTGTGGGTGTTTGCCACATCAGATTGTTAATCTTAATATTAAAAAAGAATCGCAAAGGGCTATGAATATGCAAAACAATCTTGACAAAGAATAAAATTGTATTACACTCACAAATTTCAAAACTCAGCAGTAACCTACTAACTAAAACAATGTGGTATGGAAATAAGGACAGTTAATCAGAGAAATGATGTAACATAGAGAGCACAGAACCAAGATCCTAGATAAAGGATTAAAGAATATTTGAGGAAGTTCCTAACACCATCTGCATGGGGGGACGTGTAGCTTTCTTAACTAGGAAGACTGAATTGAGACATGCAAGAAAACTATATTGGACTCTTACAGACACTGTATATCACATATTCCAAATAGCTCAAAAACCATGAATCATGATTCAAAAAGTTTTCACAAGAAAATACTCTGGCAAAAATTCACAGTACCACATGCGTAGATGACATAAAGTGGCATTCTTCCCTACTAAATAAATATAATGCCTGCCTTTAATTCTAGAATTGGGAAACAAAAGCAGTTAGACCTTTTTTAATGTAAGGTCAGCCTAGTCTACAGAGTTATAAGAAATGATACCTTCTCACATACACATGCACACACAAGCATCCACAATATCACAAGTAATCTACATAACTGATAGTGGAATTAGGCAAGACAGAATTGCTCATCTCTCTTTTCATCCTTTGTTTCCTTATCTATTTGGGATATACAGGGAAGGTATAACAACCTAGTACTGACCTCTGCGGAGGGCAAGTCATGAGCATTGTTCCCACAGAGAACGAAAGATCCAGAATCTAAGAATAGTTAAGAATCTCTTGATCAGTCACCATTAGGAGGAATTTTAAATCTGTAATAGAGAGGTAGATTATGAAAAAATGACACTGCAACTTAAATGTGTACTGGCTGTTTGGATAGTATAAGTTCACCATAGGAACGTAAAACAGGTGAGAATTGACCAAGTTGAAATATATATACATACATACACATCTATGGCCACAAAAACAAAAAAAATGTACAACAGACATAGATAAATTAGCTTTATCGTTGGGTCACCTCAACAATGCATTTCTTGTTCTAAGCACCAAGAATTATTTAACATATATACTATCTTGCACATTAAGAAAAATTCTACAAATACATTGAATAAAAATTAAAGTATTACTATAAATAGATTTTAAAACTTACCCTATTTGAAGATGAAAAATGTGGACTCATTGTAATTATTACTCACTCTTTCTGTCTTAGAAAGTCTATATCAGGTAGTGAGTCTTTGATTGCTTTGATTCTATGAAAATGCTTAACACAGATACTTTCATGCATACCCCAGACATCCTTCTCAATTATTGCCCCAGGATTCTAATGCCATTTCTTAACCCAGTAGAACAAAAAGAGGAAAACAAAACAATTTTCTTTTTTTCACATTTTCCAAGTGAAACTCCAGTTTCTTATGAATTTTATTCATAATGTACTCTTAATATACTCTAGAAGCTTTTGTGAAGTCTTTCAAGTGCCTGAAGACCAATTTAAGAAAAAGGACTGAAGTGATTGATGGCTTGTACATGTTAGACCTATATGCATCCTTAGTGCCTTGGAGATTCAATCAATGCCTTCCCTGGTCTTTTGGGATTGTGTATAATACTTAATAGTTGAGGGAAAATGAAACTCCCATCACCCAATCACCTTCTTCACAGAAATCCATTGTTTGATTCTTTCTTGTTTCCCACATTATCCCTGTTCCACAGAAGAAGCCCAATGGCTTCTTGTTATTTTATAAGAATTGTACAAGGAGTATAGTAATATTGTAGTTATAATTTCCCCCGATACTTCTCCAAAATCATTTTTAATTTGTTTTATTTTTGTTTGCCGATTTAGTCAAGGATACTAAATACTCATGGATATTATACCAGAGTTGAAACATAGAATTTCTTTCCTAAGACTTATAAATTAATTTTCACATGATGTATATATTTTGCTTTTAATGTTTCTTGAAAATAGCACTTATATATCAAATGCTTTAAGTCATTAAAATAATATTTAACAATCCAAGTCAACATTTTTTATACTTTTTAAAGAAAATTTATGGAAATACAAAACTTGGATACTGAATACAATATATGAGGCAGAATTAGTTAATATTTCTCTACAAAGCCTTTACTTATTATAAATCATAGATAATAAAGTATACAATTAATTAGATATTTGTGATTAATTTAGGAAAACAAAATAGAGAAAGTAAAGCCCTGTAAACTAACAATATAAATCTCACCTGAAAGTACCAGTGCTTATAGATATATGACAGGATTTGGTCCATATTTATTCTTCATATATTGAAAATAAAATAATTATAAATTGTATTTAAATTCATTGTATATACTAGAGCATTGCTGTTGCCAAGTTTAATGGACACAGGAAAATATGCTGGTTATTAAATTATAAGATATAAAATGAGGCCAAACCACCCAAAGATAGTGAACTATAAATAGCAGTAAAATATTGTACCTGTCAGTAACATACAACATGAATACCCTTGATGCCTCAAATAGAAAAGATTGGGTGATCCAAATACCAGGATCAAGATGTGTTATACTGTGAGAAAAAGAGACAAACCTCAGTTATACAGACTCATATAAAATGAAAGTGAAAACAAACAGGAGCATAAACACTATAGAAACAGCTGACAAAGTAGACATAAAATCAAAGACTATGAATTGAAAATGAGAATTTGCATAGTGATATTATGTATTTATCAAAAGTCATGCGAACATATAAGCAAAAATATTGGAAAATGTAAATGTCAGGGAAATACTTAAAAGTTTCAACTGAGAGGATACAGAAAAAGAAATAAAAGAATAGAATCATCAGTAAAATACTTCCAAAAATGAAAAACTCATACAAGTAGAATAAAATTAGAAAACATTATATCAACACAACAGAATATTGCATCAAATAATATTTTCTTCTCAAGAACGTAATGGGATATCAACTAGATTAAATATGTTAGGCCATATAGAATGTCTTAACAAATTTGACTAATATGGACTAATAAATGCCTTTATTAAATGCAGGATTAAAAAACTAGAAAATAATGAATAAAATTATTTAATAGTTATGAGGTCATTTAACAAAAGGATTGTGAGTAGGATATAGTTCAATGAAGAAAATTTAAGGGACATTTAGTAGAATATAGAAAGAAGAGAAACAAAACAACACAAAATGTTTGGAAGAGTGATGGGGTTGTCTTCTGTACATATGTTTTTCTTATTGGTTGATGAATAAAGCACTGTGGTCAATGAGGCATGATGATAGGTGGGACTAGGAAACAAGGAAGATTCTAGGAACTGTAGGTAGAGAGCAGTCAAGATGTAGCATGCAAAGGATTAAGGGGTCCAGACCTTTCTCATGTAAGAGAAGACAAAGTGGAAATACTTAGATTAACAGAAATTGGTAAATAATTAAGACAGAGCCAGCCAATAGGAAGCCCAACCCAATGGCCAATGGTATTATAATTAATATTAGTTTTGTGTGTTCATTTGGGGCTGTTGTGGCAGTGAGCCCAGCTGGCGGGAAGAGTTATTGTAACAGAAGAGAGCAATAATTAACAAAGAAAGTCTCCAACAATACACAACATAACATTCCTTTCTGTAGTAATTATGGAAAAATTTGAGCACTGCTATTGATAGTGTTTTGCAATGCCAGAATTATGAGAAAATTAAGAAAAACATAGCAACAACAACACATAAATTGATAGAATCAATCCATTTAGAATGTAGATGCAAAAATTCTCCATAGCTGAGGAGATCCTAAACCACCCAGGCTGATGCTAGGACAAAAGTTCTTTCTCTGAACTTGACCCATTGACAAGGACAACTACCATACAACTCATTAACATAGAAGGATTGCAGACTTTGGGCCTTCACCTTGTACTTTATAGCCTCTTTGGCATGAGATGGTATTCTTTAGGCTGTGGAAAGAGAAACCTGGATACCAATCCAGGCACAAATCCTTCTACCTACAATCTGTCCTGCATGCAAGCTGTCTTGGGGCAGTCATCACATAGAACTTGTTGGAATTGCCAATCAATTTTTGTTCTAATTTGAGGCCTAGGCTTCAAGAGGGAGTCCATGCTCTCTACTGCCTGGATAACCAGAAACCAGAGACTGGATAGACCAGAGACTTTGGGAAGAACTAAACATGACTGGGGAAAAAATCAATGAAATGATTCATAATGATATTCTGTTATATACATAGATTATTATTTTGTTCATTAGTCATCAAAGAGACTTCCTGAGAAAGAAAATGAGGACAGGTGCTGAAAGACCCACAACCAGGCATTCCAAAGTTAGAGAATCTAAATTGGAGGTCTCCATCTGGTTCCTGCCCTTGGTGGTCCATGAACCCCATGGAAGAGGTTCCTGGGGTTCCTCAGCTATCAAATATGGGGACTATAGGAGTTAGAGGGGATGGAAAATACCAGAAGAATGTGGCCCACTGAATCAAATAAATAGGACTCAGAGACTGAAGTAGTGAGCAACAATCCTACAAGAGTCTAATCTAAGTCCTATGCATATTTATTATAACCATTATCTTGATGTTTTTGTGGAACTCCTGAGTGAGAACAGGTGTCTCAATCTATTGCCTTTGTTGAAATGCTTTTCCTCCTTTTTGGCTGCCTTGTGCAGCCTCAATATGAGGGCTTTTGCCTTGTCTTATTGTATCTTGTTTTGTCCTGTATTTCTCTAGTTTATTGGAGGCCTACTCTTTTCCAAATAAATGGAGAGGATATGGATCTGGAAAATAGTAGGTGGGTAGAGATATGAGTAGAGGGAAGTGTGTGTTATATGAGAGAAGAATCTAATTTCAATTTTTAAAACCTAGGTTAAAGATCACATAGAAATGATTATTTTATGGACTTACTTGTCCTCATTCCAAAGATTCAGACATGGATGAATACAGCAAATTAATAAAGGTAATCATGACACATAGAAATCAGAATATGACCTCCAGAAATACAGAAAAAGCCTTTGAAGTAAATACAATAAACTTACAAGATAAAAGTCATGAAATAGCAAAGGATGCATAGACCTTGCCTCAACATAGTGAAGTCTGTATATGACCGGTCTACAACCAACATCATGCTAAATGGAGAAAAATCTTAAAGCATTCCCATTCAAATCCTCAGTGAGATAAGGGTGTCTACTCTCTTGGTTCCTGTTTAATATAATCCTTAAAATTTGAGGAATAGTGGTAAGACAAGAAGGAAATGAAAGTAAAATTTATGTAAATAGGAAATGAAGACGTAAAACTACACTTGTTCACAGATGGTGCTTCACAGAGAAGATGATCTGAAGAGCCCACAAAGAAACACTTAAAGCTAATAACAGTATCAATAAAGCTTCAAGACACAAAACTAATCCAACAATAGTCTTCTCATATGCAAGTGAAAAACACTGAAAATCAATTTTGTGCTAGCCAGGTTTGTGTCAACTTGACACAAACTAAAATTATCTGAAAGGAGGAAACCTCACTTAACAAAAATGCCACCATAAGTTCTGGCTTAGGTCATTTTCTTATTTAGTAATTGATAGAGGAGGTACCAGCCCATTATGGGGGGTACAATCCCTGGGATGTTGGGCTTGGCTTCTATAAAAAAGAAAAAAAACAAACAAAAAACAACAGCTTTAGCAAGTCCTGAGGGGAGGAGCATTCTGCTAAGAAGCACTCCTTCATAGCCTCTGCATCAGTACCTGTCTTCAGCTTCCTTCCCTGTTCTGACTTCCATGAACTGTCTTTGGTCATGGTGTTTCATCATAGCAATAGAAACCCTAATGCAGACAAATCCTTTTCTCAATAGCCAATAAAATAAAATAACTTAAGATAAACCTAACCAAGTAAATGAAAGAGTTCTACAATGAAAAGTTTAAAACATGAATAAAGACATCAAAGGATGAAAGATTCCCCATGTTCGTGAATGAAAGCAACTAATATGGTCAAAATTCTCATCCTAGGAAGGCAGTCCACAAATGTAATACAATCCCTATCTAAATTCCTCAACCATTCTTCAAAAACAGAGAGGAAAATATTAAAAATTAGATTAAAATAATTAAACAAACAAACTAAAATCTTAAACAATAACCAAAACAAAATACTACAAGACAGCAACCCATACTTAGCTTCAAGTTATATTAAAGATATAATAGGGACTAAAGAGACGGCTCAGTATTTAAGAACACTGGCTACTCTTCCAGAGGGCCTGCATTGAATTCCCAGCAACCACACTGTGCCTCACAACCATCTATAAAGGGATCTGGTGCCCTCTTCTGAAGTGTAGACATACATACAGGCAGGACACTATATATATACATATATATATGTAATAATAATATGACATAATAAAATATATTAAAATAACAGTACAGTGTTGTCACAGAAACATAAACAGGAAAATGGAGTAAACTATAAGACATAAAGTGATGTTTGTAGAACTAAAACTAAATGGTGCCAATATACACAATGGAGAAAAATTATCCTTAACACATAGTGCTAGTAAAACTAAACAGTAACATGTACAAGAATAAAA
The DNA here is from genome assembly GCF_017639785.1 of Mesocricetus auratus. NCBI lineage: Eukaryota > Metazoa > Chordata > Mammalia > Rodentia > Cricetidae > Mesocricetus > Mesocricetus auratus. The sequence goes on along the minus strand of NW_024429203.1, from coordinate 17,656,676 downwards.
CAGATTAATAGCTTTCTTTTTACATAAACACCAAATCAAATGGATCAAGGACTTCAACTTAAGACTAGATATCATGAAAATTCAGAGAAATAATTGGGAGAATGGTTCAATTTATAGAAACAGACAAGGATTTCTGAATATGCTTTTATTAGTACAGGAAATAAGAGATATTGGAAAATGGAGCCTCGGGAAATTATAAACCTTCTATAAGATAAAATAAAATAAACTTATAATATTGTAGATACACACCACAGAATGTAAGAAAATATTTGCCAGATACACATTTAACAGGGGATTTCTGTCTAGATCTGGGGAGTGCCAGACTACAATCCCATGGCCAGAGAGTCTGGGAAACAGAACCTTCATTCAGTGACTGATGGAAGAAGAGGCAGACTCTCACGGCTAAGCACTGAGCTGAACTCAAGAAAGCCAGTAACAGAGAGGGAGGACAGAGTTCTCTGTGTAACTCTGGCTGTCCTGGAGCTCACTTCATAGACCAGGCTGGTCTCAAACACACAGATATTTTCCTGTCTCTGCCTTTTGTGTATTGGGATAAACGCAATATACCATCACAGCCAAGCTTAAGTCTTTTTTTAAAAAATGTATTGCTGTCTTGATATTTAGGTTTTTAAATTATTTATATACATTGACTATGCGGTCTTTATTGGATGTGGAGATTGCAAAAGTATTTCCATTCTGTAGACTGCTGATTTTCCTGAGGGAGGAAACATGGGCCCCAAAGACACATAGGATTTTATTCACGCATATATCAGGGTAAGATACAGCTTCTATTAGCAGTCTACACTGAATATGAACACAGAATTTAGGGGTTGAATAATGGACTGGGGACAGGATTTGATAACCCCGGGAAAGGGAAATAGAATAGATTGTTATGTTTGAATGAGGGGCCTTTGGAATATAAGGGTCAAACACGGAGTGTGAAGGGAAAAGGGAGTAGGGAAAGAATATGGAGATGAACTCTAAAACTAAGGGTCATTTGTGTGTGTGTGTGTGTGTGTGTGTGTGTGTGAAGGTAGTCTAAACAGAATCACCATATAATGGGAAGCAGAGCCTCAAATGGGCATCTAATATCAAATAAACCTGCAGTTCCTAGGATGGGTTATAGCCAACTGAATTGTTGGCCAACATGCTCCCATTGGAACCCATAAACAGTGAATGAATACAGTGACTTAGAGCTGGACAAGGTGCAAAGACTGAGAGACCTTGGAACACTGGGCTGTCTCATTCAATTGTCTTCCCTCATGCCTCAGGAAACCCTACAGAAGAGAAGTCAGAAATATTTTAAGATCAAAAAGAGAAGGGAGAACACCAATGAAACAAGTCCTAAGCACAGTAGAACCAATTCCCGTATGAACTCATGGACTGTGGCAACATGAAATAGGGCGTTGATGAGATTTTTACCAGGTAGGGTCCCAACTCATACAGAAGTAGATAAAAGCCACCATGCCTAACTCAGAATTTATCTACAACTGATAACTCATAAAAGAGAAATTAGTTTTCTCTAACAGAGTTTCACTAGGTATACAAGCATTCATTGAATTTGTGGGTTTTATTTATTTATTGATTGATTTACTTAGTTATTTGTTTGTTTTACTCTCATATACTGCATCTTGACCACAATTCCCCTCCCTCCTCTCCCCCGAGTCCTTTCTCCCCACATCCCCTCTCCCACAGAGCTTCTCCACCTTTCCCTTCTTAGAAGTGCAGTCCTCCCATGGATATCAACCAAATATGGTATATCAAGATATAGTAAAACTAGGAACATTCATTCTCTCATATTAACGCTGAATGACACAACCCAGAAAGAGAAAAGAGGTCCTGAAAGCAGGCAAAAGCATCAGAGACAGCCCCTCTCCCACTGTTAGTAGTTCCACAGGAACAAGAAGATACATACATATACATATATATATATATGTGTGTGTGTGTATCATACATACACACATATATGTCCATATATTATACATGCACACATATATTTATGTATCTATACATACATATATGCAAAGGTCATAGGTCCCTGATTTTCTGTTCAGTGTCTTAAGCCCCTATGAGGCCTGGGTAGTTGATTCCATGGGCCCTTATCATATGGTATTTTGACCCCTCTGTCACCTACAATCTTTCCCTCTTCTGCAGGGTTCCACATGTTTGGTTGTGGTTCTCTGTATCCACTCCCATCAGTTTCTGTATGAAGCCTCTCTGAAGGATGATCATGCTAGACTCTAGTCTACAAATATAGCAGTGTATAATTAGGAATCACTTTAAGACATTGTTTTTTATGTTCTTTTTGTTCTTATATTGAATGTTTATTGTTTTGTTTTGTTCATTGTTCTTTGGTTCTTTTGCAGGTCATGTTTAGTTTTAATCTGGCCCTATGGGCTTTCTGGTCCCTGGTTCCTCGCTCCTCAGGGAGAGTGAGGCCTTCCATGGGGGATCATCAAAGTTTGTTACATCATTTGGGGCAGAGTCTAAGCCCTCCAGAGTATATTTAGGCTGAGAGAATATCCTTCTATGGAGGAATGTTATCAGAACCCGGCTCCAGAAGCCCCTGCACATGCAGCTGGCTGCTCTTCCTCAGTCTGAGCATCGCTTGCCCTGCCAGCTCCAGACACACACGGGATCTCCCATTGCTGAGCAGCATCCAGCAAACAAACGGTTCCTCACCACTTTGTGTGCTCCCAAAGCTCGGCAAGGCACGATTCCTGCCCCCTCACAACCAGAAAGAGCATTCCAAAAGCCACTGCGTTCGCCTGCCAGTAAGGTTCCACGGCCTCCCAAGATTTCTCTGGAAGCCATGGTCTCCTTTACTGGCAGCCTGGCGAACTCAGCAAACTTGGACCCTTCCTCCCAGTGGATCAAGGCAATCTAGGCAAGGCTCTTTTCCCTTCCGTTTAATAAAAGCCTGCAGCTGAATTTCTGTAAATTTTTTTCAGATTTCACTGGAAAACACCTAGAGCACCTGCAACAGAACTGTGTTTGGTGGTATGACTGCGCCACTTACTGGCCAAACACAGTTACTGAAAATAAAAATCCACACCCAATCCGGAAATTGCCAAAGGGAAACTTTGTATTCTGGTAGTATATAAACTGGTAATAAGATGAATTCCTCTATACATATGGCAAATAACATTACAATGCAGGACATTACAACTTTTCTTGTTTCTTGTATGGATGAGATTTTGGAAGGGGTTGAGGACCTACCTGGAATATAATTTCTATCTGCTGTAGTAGTGATCAGTTTGGTAATCCGTACAATTTCATACAAGAAATTGTTCGATGTAGGGGTGAGCCCACAATAAGCTTTTGGGGAGTGGATAGGGGTACGTGGGACATATGAGAATAAAAGACAAGGGGAAAGCAAATCTCTCGAAGCTAGTCACATTCCCAGAGCTCCTATCTCCCTGTAAGTAACTTCTATAGTCAATGAATACTTTAGACCTCCTTTTCAGATACCATAATTTCCTCATCAGCTGGTGTCAGCATCCACGCCTCCATCCAAGGAGGCAGGAGCATTCGCCCTGACCTGCCAGAAAGGTGGCTCCGGACCACACTTCTTTGTCCCTTGGCTATAGCAAGACCGCATGCTCGCTGCTGCTCGCGGCTAATGCTGCCAAAAGAACTGCCCCAAGGCTGAGCTGTGTTCTGTAACGCCAGTTCCAGGCCCCGTTTGAACTACGGGGCCTTTGCCTCCATTCGCCCAGCTCCGAGGTGTAGGGGTGAGCCCACAATACTGTCCACGCACAAATGGGTGGGGACATGGGATGGGCACAGGTGCGATATTTAAGGAAAATAAAAAGAAAACCTCTCTCTCTTGGAAGCGAGTCACGTTCCCAGAGCTTCTATCCCTGTTCATCTTGTAAGTATATTGTATAAAAACATTAGACCTCTTTTTCAGACAGCATTATTGCCATCATCGTTTGGTGTCAGACGAGTTTACCCAGCCCCCAAAACTCGGGCTTGGGGAGACAAGCCCCAGGCTACTCTGCTGCCCCCTGTCTGGCACACTGTGCCACGGCCATGCCAAAGAACATCAGTCCTTGGAACATGGTGTGCAGACCCACCTCCCGTTGCTGGCAGAATGGAGGTTCACAGCCTGTGCAGAGCCTCCGTTTCTGGACCCGCTTGTGCTGCACTGCATTCAGGTAAAGTGCTGACAGGGCGTCTGCGGATGTCAGTCCCTGCCCTCCCTGCTTGGACGCCTATCGGCAGCCCTCCTTTGCCCTGAGAGACACAGGAACCGCAAAGATCGTCTACCATCCGGATAGTATCAACCAGCACACATCCACCATTGCCACAGGTGCTTCTGCTACAGCCAGGAGAGTTGCTCCCCCGCCATCAAGGACCCCCAAACCCACTGCGACTTTTGCCTGCTTCTCCCTCCTGCAGGCTTAGTTGCCACTGAGCAAATGTTAACAGCCACTGCTTCTCTGGAGTGTCCCCACCACCTGGGGAGAGTTGCTTTGGGCTGGGAGCAACCCCTCAGGCCAATGCAGAATTCAGAACAAAGCCCAGCTGGCCCTGTCACAAAGCTCCAGGCGCACTACTTGTTGCTGCTGCTGCTACAAGTGTGACCACCGCCCACAGCCCTTCTATCCGTAGGATTTCACGGCTATTTATAGGCACATTTTCCTCAACCTCCCCAGTCTGTTCCCTAAGCATTCACCGGTTCTTTTAGTGAAACAGTAGATCTTCCCCGGAGAAGCCATGTTTGGCAGAACACCTACGCCATCTTCTGGCCAGGCCTGGTAACTACAGGTATGATGTTTCTCATTGACCAAAACCAACTAGAAGTGATTTTACAATTCAGTATTTATACTTTGTGGTAAGAACATTTAATTATACCATGGCAGATAATTTAACATTGCAGAACACTAGAGATCTCATTGCCAATGTTATGGAATATGTATTAAAAGATAATTATGATATATTTCAAATGTATTTTTGTCTCATGCTCACGGTTAGTGTACGAATGCACGTAATCACTTGGAAGCTACTGAGTAAACAGACAGATAATAGACAAATTGTACAAATGATTAAAAATTAGAGTCAAAACTTCAGGATCTTCAGGAAAAAGTGGACTTAGTCACCAAAACGGATAATTAAGAACTTAATAAGATACATTTAATTCAATGTTCACTGCATTTATGACTAAGATAAAGTCCAGCCAGGAGGAACTTACAAAATTAGCAGGACCAATTCACTCAGTGTCTAAAGACAATAACCATCTAGCAGACTGGATAATTTTTCTAGAAGGCAAAATAGATGCCTTTAGAGCCTCTAGGGACAATGGTATGAAAATATTGGGATCACACTTGGCTGACCAGTCCAAGGAGCATATCAACTCATTAGAACAATTTTGCATGCAGAAAATCAAAGCCCTCAGAATGATATGGTCACAAAATTGCAATCTTTAGAATATTCACAGTCTGAATCATCAGAAACTGAAGTACTAGCCACTAAGCCACCAGGCAAAGAAAGAGGTAGCCAGCATCACAGAGAAATCAAAATGGGTCCACCACTTACCAGTGGGAACCCATACCTATGAAAGACATGAAAGGTATAGTAGCTTATGGGTTTCGCAACCCCTACGTTAAGGAATTATTGAGTTTCTGGGCAAAAATGAATAACACAACTCCCACAGATTGGAATAATTTAATATCAGTGGTACTGGACCAGGCTTCCCAAATACAATGGGAGGATTTGTGGAGAAAAGAAGCCAAGGACCTTTAACTTCAAGTGTTGAAGCATAGCTTTGAAGCTTACTAAAGTAAGATTCTTGGTGAAGGTGAATTTGCTGACCCACAGGCCCTAACTGGTTTTGATGACCATACACTTTTTTTATGCCGTACAGCAGAGCTAAATACTTTGAATAAGGTTCATGAACCAGGAGAAAAAATTGAACCATATTCTAAAGTGATACAGAATCCTAGAGAAAGGGTCGCTGAATTCTTACAAAGATTATCCAGAGCAGTAGACTTACAGGTAACTGATTCAAATACTGGGTGACTTCTTATAGGATCTTTAGTTTATGAGAATGCAAACCCAGAACGCAAACAGGTACTGGGGTCATTAAAGATCAGATCAGTGCCATTGGACAAATGGATCTTGTATACAGCTAATATTGAGTATGACGGTCAAGAGGCAGGAATCTGGATAGGAGAGGCCATTTCTAAAGGCTTAAGGAGGCATCAAGATGAGATGGAAAATGGCCTTACTGTGAGGAGATACAGACCTGAGTTGGGGAAGCAATCTCCAGAAGTTTAAAAAGACTTCAAAACACTAGATGTTTTAACTGTGGTAGAAAAGGCAATCTGAGTAGGAGATGTAGACAAAGCATTGCTAGAAATAATGCTTCTCCCAGGAAAGAGTCAAACAGAAAGCTTCAGACTTCTGGTTTGTGTAGGAGATGTGGCAAGGGAAGACACTGGACCAATGAATGTAGGTCTATCACAGACAAGCTAGGTAACCCTCTACAATCAGGAAACTCCTAAAGGGGTCTCTCGAAGGCCCTCATATCAAAAGTTGTCCAGACATTCTCAGTCATTGTAGAGAAAGACTTCTCTGAAGACAATTAGAAGATCCACTGCCTATTGTAAAGTCTAATGGTACTGTGGATGAGAGATTAGTTATTGACGAGGAACCAGTTGATACTAGAGGAAACAAAAAACATATATATTGGCAAACTTCTGTACAGGATCATAGACCCAAATTACTAGTTAAAGTTAATAATAAGGTATTTTCCAGGGATCTTGAGTCTGGTTCTGATGTCACCATAATAACTCAAAAAAACTGGCCCCCAATTTGGCCTTTAAAATAAGTAAATGTTCAACTTTTAGGAATCAGTACCCTATCTCAAGTGAAATAAGGTATGAGATGGATAGAATATATTGGGCCAGAAAGACAGAGAGGAAGATTGAGGCTATAAGTCACAGATATTGCTGTGAATCTCTGGGGCCATGATTTATTACAACAATGGAATACCCATTAACATTTCAACTGTGTCAGATATGAATTATAAGCAAGCTGTTAGGGGTAGAAAGAATATTGCAAGGCACTATGGTAAACAGTTGCAGCATATACAGACTGTACAGTTACAGGATGCTGGTGATACACCTTAAAATGGCTAACAGATTAACCTGTTTGGGTAGGGTAATGGCCTATGACCTCTGAAAAAATGGATTGGGCACATATGGAGAGGGTACAGGAGAGGGAACTTGGAGAAAGAGAAGGTGAGAAGATGAGAGAGTAGGACATGGGGGAGCAGGAAGGTTGTGTCAGGGTAATAGAGGAATGCAGGATGAGAGATACCATAATATAAGGAGCTATTATAGGTTTGTGGCGAGATTGACACTAGTTTCATTTTTCAGGATGACACCAACTGGAAATCTATGCAATAATAGAGAGGCTACTTTAAATGCCCTCTTCCGATAATGAGATTGATGACTACCTTATATGCCATCCTGGAGCCTTCTTTCAGTTGCTGATGGAAGTAGAAGCAGGCACCAACAGCTAAACACTGAACTGAACTCCTTGAAACCAGTTGCAGAGAGGAAGTAGTGATGAGCAAAGGAGTCAAGACCCGGCTGGCAAAATACCCAGCAGCAGCTAATCGAACCCAGATTGGTTGCTGAGAAGCCAACATGGGACTGACTGATCTAGACCCCCTGAATGTGCATGTCAGGCAGGAGTCCTTGGCAATATATGGGGCCTCAGATAATAGATCAGTACTTATCCCTAGCATACAAATGGGCTTTGGGAGCCCATTCCACATCAAGTCTTTTATATCATTGAGGGCAGAGCCTAAGCCCTCCCCCATGTGTCCAGGGAGGGAGGGGTAGGAGAGGGAACTGTGATTGACATGTGAAGCAAGGAAGCAAGCTTGTTTCTAATTAAAATTAAAAAGAAAATAATCCCAGAGTAGTAGGCCCATGAGACTCTCAATCAGGAATCTTAGATAAAACAAAGAAATTAAGTATAATGATATGTCTTCACAGGGAATGTGGTATTATGTTGAGATTATAATGACTCAACAAAATATATGTAGTTAGAAAAGGAATTTCACAAAATATTAGTCAAAATGAAAAAAGTGAATTTGCTTGTATTTTTTCCTCAATATATATTTTTATTTAAATTAGAAACATGCATGCTTCACATGTCATTCCCACCTTCCTCTCCCACTCCTCCTCCCCTTGTCCCTCCACCAGCCCCCTTGCCTCAGGCCCAATCCCAACATCATTCCCCAGGGAGGGTAAGGCCCACCTTGGGGAGATCTCTAGAGTCTATCATTTCATTCAGGGCAGGACCTAGGCCCTTCCCCACATGTCTAGGCTGAGAGAGCATTCCTCCATGTGGAATGGGTTCCCAAAGTTCATTTGTAGACCATGGTGAACACCGATCTAGTACCCAAGGCCCTAGAGATTTCTGAGGCCTCCTCACTGACACTGCACTCATGGAATTTCGATCAGTCCTCTGTTGGCCTCTCAGCCATCAGTCTGGGGTTCAAGAGCTCCCCCTTGTCTGGTCAGCTGTCTTAGTGGGTTTCACCAGCACGGTCTTGACCCTGTTGCTCATCATTCCTCCATCTCTGTCACTGTTTTGGAGGGGTTCAGTTTAGTGTTTAGCTGTGGGTATCTGGCTCTGCTTCCATCAGTCACTGGATGATGGTTCTAGGATGGCACATAAGGTAGTCATCAACCTTATCATTAGGGATGGGGTATTAATGTAGTCTCTTAGCTATTGCTTAGTTTGCCAGTTGGTGTTATCCTTGTAGATCTCTGGAAATTTCACTAGTGTCAGCTCTCTCCTCAAACTTAAATGCCTCCATCTCTTATGGTATCTCTCATCCTGCGCTCCTCTATTCTTACACCGACTCAAAATTCCTGCTCCCCCATGTCTTCTTCTCCCAGTCTCTTATCCCCCTTTCTTCTTTCCTGGTTCCCTTTCTGCTCCCCCATGTTTCCAATCTGTTCAGGAGAGTTTGCCTCATTCCACTTCCCTGGGGTATCATGCATATCTTTTGGGAACCTCCCTGTTTCCCAGACTCATTGGCACTGGGATTGTAGGCTGACACTCCCCTGATCCATGTCTAAAATCCACATATGAGTGACCTATTAGCCAAGTCCCCATAGATTACCTAGGCCTCCTCAATGACACTCACATACAGGGGGTATTGATCAGTCTCATGTTGGATTCTCAGCCATCATTCTGGGATTCAAGTGATACGCCTTGTTCGGGTCAGCTCTGTCACTGGATTCCTTGAGTTCAGCTCAGTGTTTAGCTGTGGGAGTCTGCCTCTTCTTCCATCAGTCACTGGATGAAGGTTCTGTTTCCCAGACTCTCTGGCCATGGAATTGTAGGCTGGTACTCTCCAGATCTATGTCTAAAATCCATATATGAGCGAGTACATACCATGTTTGTCCTGTGTTACCTCAGTCAGGATGGTTTCTTCTAGTGCCATCCATTTGCCTGCAAATTTCACCATTTCATTGTTTTTTTTTTCTGCTGAATAGTACTCCATTGTGTAAATGTACCACATTTTCTCTATTCACTCTTCAGTTGAGGGGCATCTAGGTTGCTTTCAAGTTCTGGCTATTACAAATAATGCTGTTATGAACATAGTGGAAGAGATGTCCTGTACCAATGTGCATCTTTTGGACATATGCCCAAGAGTGGAATTGCTGTGTCTTGTGGTAGGCTGATTCCCATTTTTCTGAGGAATCTCCATACTGATTTTCAAAGTGGCTGTACGAGTTGGCACTCCCACCAGCAGTAGAAGACTGTTCTCCTTTATCTACATCCTCACCAGCATAAACTGTCATTGGTGTTTTTGATTTTAGCTATTCTGGCAGGAGTAAGATGATATCTCAGAGTTGTTTTGATTTGCATTTCCCTGATGGGTAGGGATGTTGAGCACTTTCTCAAGTGCCTCTTAGCCATTTTGGACCCCTCTCTTGAGAATTCTCTACTTAGTTCTTTAGCCCACTTTTTAATTGGATCCTTTGGTGTTTTGGAGAGTTGCTTCTTGATATCTTTGTAAATTTTGGAGATCAGCCCTCTGTCAGATATGGGGTTAGTGAATATATTTTCCCATTCTGTGGGCTACCTTTATGTCTTATTGATTGTGTCCTTTGCCTTACAGAAGCTTCTCAGTTTCAGGAGGTCGATGTCACTGTGTGTGCTATCGGTGTTATATTCAGGAAGCAGTCTCCTGTACCAATTTTTTCAAGGATACCACCCTTTTTCTCTTCTAAGAGGTTCAGTTTGGCTTGATTTCTGTTGAGATCTTTGATCCATTCAGACTTAAGTTCTGTACATGACAATAGACATGGATCTATCCACATTCTTCTATATGTCAGCATCCAGTTGTGTCAGCACTATTTGTTGAAGATGTTTCCTTTTTCCATTGTATATTTTAGCTCCTTTGTAGAAGTTCAGATGTTCATACATGAATAGGTTAATATCATGGTGTTCAGTTCAATTCCATTGGTCTACCTGTCTATTTTTTGTGCCAATACCAAGCTGTTTTCAGGACTATAATAGAGCTTGAAGTCAGGGATGGTGATTCCTGCAGATGTTGCTTTGTTGAATAAGGTAGGTTTGGCTATCCTGCATCTTTTGTTTTTCCATATAAAGTTGATTATTGTTCTTTCAAGGTCTGTGAAGAATTGTGCTGGTATTTTGATAAGGATTACAGTGAATCTGTAGATAGCATTTGGCAGGATTGCCATTTTGCTGTCCAAGAGCATGGGATATTTATCCATTTTCTGATGTCTTCTTTAATTTCTTTCTTTAAAGACTCAAAATTCTTGTGATACAGGTCTTTCACTTGTTTGGTTAGCATTAACCCAAGGTATTTTATGTTGTTTTTGGCAATTTTAAAATGGATGTTTCTCTGATTTCTTTCTCAGCCCTTTTATCATCTGTATATAGTAAGGCTTCTGATTTTCTTGAGTTGTTCTTGTACCCTGCCACTTTGCTGAAAGTATTTATCAGCTGTAGGAGTTCCATGGTAGAGTTTTTTGGAAACTTATATAAACTATCTTATCACCTGCAAGTAGTGAAAGTTTGACCTTTTCTTTCCAATTTGTACACTCTTGATCTCCTTTTGTTGCTCTAGCTAGAACTTCAAGTACAATATTGAAAAGGTATGGAGAGTGTGGAAGCCTTGCCTTGCTCCTGATTTTACTGGAATTGCATTGAGTTTCTGTGCCTTTAGTTTGATGTTGGCTGTTGGTTTGCTGTATATAGCTTTTATTAAGTTTAGGTATGTTGCTGTTATCCTGTATCTCTCCAAGACCTTTATCATGAAGGTGTGCTAGATCTTGTCAAAGACTTTTTCTGCATCTAGTGAGATGATCATGTGATATTTGTTTTTCAGCTTATTTATATGGTGGATTACATTGATGGATTTTTCTGCTAATATAAGGGTTTTCATATGTTGAGCCTTCCCTTCATCCCTGGGATGAAACCTACTTGATCATGCTGAATGATTGTTTTGATGTGTTCTTAGATCTGATTTTCCAGTATTTTATTGAGTATTTTTGCATCAGTGCTCATGAGGGATATTGGCTTGAAGTTCCCTTTCTTAGCTGTGTCTTTGTGTGGGTTGTGTATCAAGGTTATTGACGCCTCACAGAAAGAATTTGGCAAAGACCCTTCTGCTTCTATAGTGTGGAATACTTTGAGAAGAATTGGTACAAGCTATTCTTTGAATTTCTGGTACAGTTCTCCACTCAGGCCATCTGGCCCTGGGCTTTTTTGATTGGGAGACTTTTGATGACTGCTTCTATTTCCATAGGGGTTACAGGTCTACCTGCCTGTTTGCTGGAATACTATTGGCCCTTTCTCTTCATGTCACCTTACCCTGTCCTATGTTTCCCATCCCCTACCTCAGCCCTATATAAATTCCTGCCTGTTAGAATAAATCGAGATCCTGCTTTGACAGACTCCTGACACGGTGTGTATTTTGTCTCCCCGGTAACTAACTGGGGGGCATCTGAGTCGTCAACATGCATCATCCTGCTCAGCCCCCAGGAAGAGACTGGATGAATGGCCCCTTTCCCCCACTCTACCTGCAGGGAGGACCCTGCAGGGAATCAGTATGGAGATTCCTCAGGAAAATGGGAATCAGTCTACCACAAGACTCAGCAATTCCACTCTTAGGCATACACCCAAAAGATGCACATTCATACAATAAGAACATCTGTTCAGCTATGTTCATAGCAGAATTATTTGCAATATCCAGAATCTAGATGCCCCTCAACTGAAGAGTGTATAGAGAAAATGTGTATATTTCCACAGGAATCTTGAAATTCACAGGCAAATGGAAGGTAGAAACCTTCCTGAGTCAGTCACAAAAAGAAAAACATGGTATGTAGTACTCATATATGGATTTTAGTCATGGAGCAGGGGAGTGCCAGCCTACAATCTCACCAACAGAGAGTCTGGTAAACAGGAACGACCCTAAGAGAGATATGCAAGCTTCCCCTGAAAAGAGGAATGGGCCAAGATCTCCTGAGCAGAATGGGATCATGCGGGTTAGAGGAAGCAGGCAGAAACAAAGGAGGAGAAGAGTATTGGAGAGGAGGACAAGGGGAGGCAGGAAGTTTGAGTTGGTGGAAGAATAGAAGAGCGCAAGAAAAGAGATACCATAATAGGTTTGAGGAGAGATCTGGTAATAGTGAGATTTATAGAGATCTGCAAGGATGACACCAATTAGCTATCTTAGCAATAGTGGAGAGGCTACCTTAAATGACATTTCTTGGTAATGAGATTGATGACTTCCTTATATGTCATCCTAAAGTCTTCATCCAGTGGCTGATGGAAGCAGAAGCAGACACCCACAGCTAACACTGAACTGAAATCCTGGAACCCAGGTGCAAACAGGAAGGAATGTTGAGGAAAGGGGTAAATAATGGGCTTGTGAAACCCACAGAGACAGCTGACCTAAACAAGGGGGAACCCATTGACCCCAGATTGATGGCTGAGAGACCAGCATGGGAGTGATCCAAACCCGCTGAACTCAGGTGTCAGTGTGGAGGCCTTGGAAATCAATGTGGCCTTGGGTAGTAGATCAGTATTTATCCCTGGAGTAGGAATGAACTTTGGGAGCCCATTCCACATGGATGGATGCTCTCTCAAACTGGACACATGGGTGAGGGCCTAGGCCCTGCCCTGGATGATATGACAGACTTTGGAGATCCCCCATGTAGGTCCTCACACTCACACCCTGGAGAGTGAAGGGCAGTGGGGTGGCAGGTTGTGGGGTTTGATGGGGCAGCAGAGGATGAGATGGTGAAGCAGCTGGGATTGATATATGAAGCAAGCTTGCTTCTAATTTAAATGAGAAACTCAGTTTGTCACAGTGCTATTCTTAAAATATGCAAAATGAAAATTACCTTCAAGGGTTAATGTTTACCACTCCATTTCCTTGGGGATAATTATGCACTTGGTTAATGGTCATCTCATGAAGACTGTGAGCCACAGCATATACAGAATTGTATACAATGTAACTCTCTTCAGTCATTTCCATTTCCCAGGCAATTCTAGGTAATATTTCCAAGGAAACATTGGGTATACAGTTAACCAGAATTTTACAATCATGTACAGAAAAAGAGCAATTGAAATATGTATTCCAAAGAAGAGCAAGATAATGGGCATCTTGGTATTTGGAAGTATTATATGCCTGGATAAACTTCCTAAATTCAGAAAGCTGAACATGATGTTGTGCAAAAATGAGACTCTAGTGTAATGAATCCAACATGGAAAAGTAAATAGAAACATTTATATCCTATGGGAACTTCATGACCTATACTTTCCAATTCATTAAATAGTAACCTATATATAAGATTATTCCACTTAAAGACTCGTTGTCACCATAAATGATAACCACAGTTGCAGTTGTTATCATGGGCTGGAAAATTGATAAGAATTAAAATAAAAGGAAATCACATTGTTTGGAATCATTTCTGTAAAAGCTGCACACATTTTATATAAAAGCTGTCCATCTCTCCTCTCAGGTCTGAGAGAATCACAGCCCCTTTGTGGTCATCTATGAGAACCAGCATCAAAAGGACAATGGCATGTGACAGAGATGTGTCCTTTGGGTGCTGTCTGGTAGAGAGAAGGGAAATGGTGTCTCTCAGTCAGGATAATGTCAAATGGTCCATAAGAAACCTGAAGGAAATTTCAAATAGGAAACAATAGGGAAAACACTGAGAGACAACAAAATCCTAAACCCAAGGCAACACTTTGGATTGGTAGAGACTAGATTCTGCCCATCATTTTTAAAACTCCTATCTTGATTTGAATATATTTATAGATAATACCTCAAAAGACACAGCATTTTCTAACCACCCAGTATAGGTCCAAACACTTCCTCTTCTTTATCTCCTCCAAAGCACTTGAGGCTTTATTGAATGCACATGGTTTATACAACCATCATCTTGACTGAATGAGAAAATTTTCCTCAAGGGAAGTCATAAAGGCTCCAGTCGAAGATTTCTCCATGGGAGATATTATTAAGCACTCTAGTTTCTCACTCTTCCATTGTTCCTAATGTACCCAGTAAGATTCCTTACTGGTATCACACATACAACAGAGGGGTAGATTTTTAGAACTAGTAGCATTAATCTCATGTCCTTTAAAACCAGATGAATAAAGTTTATAAAAACTTAGTAGGGATGATGTTGGGTAGTATTGAGTATATATTTGAATGGTTATGTTTAGATATTTATTTACATTTCCCCATACAAATATCAATTCGTTGTATTCTCAAAGTATAATCTTTAATCTCTTCACCATCCTCCGTTAACTGAGCAGAACCTCACTTGTCATAAGAACCGGGTAGATAAGAAGATCCCTTAACCACCACAGGACTATCCATATATGTCCAACTTAAATGCTGAGTTAATTGTATGATTGTGACTATAGGGTCAGTAACTATGATCAGTCTCTACTACCTACACAGATATCACATAGCAAGTAACAGTGTTGTAGCATTACAGTGTTTCTGAGAGATTCAAATAAGTGCCTCTGTTATGTCTTACAAATTATATGCTGGCTGCAGCTGGGTGGATGAGATATCTTCTCCAATGTCCTTCCCTACCTTTTCTTTCCAAGAGGCAACGCAGAAGTCTAAGCATTCAAGAGATTCCTCTTTATCATGCCAGATTTTTATCAGTTTTGATAGTGTCCACAACCTTTTATCTCCTGTGGAAACATAAGCATACCCTCTGCTCCATCTCAACACTTTCCTTGGTTTTACACAGGCTTACATAATTGGGCAGTTTTTTTCCATAATCAAATGTTTTTCAACAGCTGTTGTTCCTGTTTAATTAGTGTTTAAAAATTTTAAAGCTAGTAGAGCTTCATGTAGTTATCGTTAGGGGTCCTCATAACCCTCTTCTGTTTAACAACCATCTCCTTTAGACTGTGATTACATCTTTAATAAGGCTTTCATATCTCTATTTGCCCTTCAGGCCCTATTTGTTTATTCCATTCTACATTCCGTTTTACCTGAGATAAGGTTCCTATGTCCAAAATTTAAGTAGAGACTTCTTGTAAAGGCCAGTTGGGATTTTTGGAGTTTTGAAACATGATAAACACATCAGTGTTGGTGTCTAGCAGGACTGAAATCTCAATGTCATTTGTTTGGAATTTTAGCTTTGGCCTTTCATTATTAGCAAAACTCTGTCAAAATAATTTCTTTCAAGTATTCCTCAAACTCATTTCCTACATATTGGAGCTGCTTTCACTTTGAAACATGGGAGTTACAATAAATGACCAATTATAATCACAGGCTTCTATTGTATAGTCTTTTTACATAAGTCAATTATAAAGGCATTAAAGACAATTTTATAGAATTTTTAATATAATCTCATTTTACATGCTAATACCATTTCCCTCTACCTCGAGTCCTCACATCCCCTGCCTGTATCTCTTCACCACACCCCCATTCACTACACAGAGAGACGTAAATTTAGGCAACATTATGGAGTAGTTTTATCAAATTTTAAAAAGAGGATCTTTTATATGTGTCCCAAGTTACTTGTTAATGTAGCTTGCTAATTGTTATCTTTGTGGAACAAACAATTTATCTATATTTTAGTTAGTAGAAACATAAATGTTATAAAATCTATGTATACGTGATCAAGAATTTTCAGAGAGTAACTTAAAGAACAGAACCAAATTCTGAGTAATGATAAACAGACAGGATCATACCCAATAATACACTTCAAAATCATTAATTTTGTAATCTGGTTCTTTTACTGTGAAATTGAAATATTCTTTTAAACATCAATTAGATAATGAGAAGAAGAGGACATCTCAGTTCATTGAGTGACTAGTATCTCTGGAAATTCAAATACCAATTGAATTAGTACTTCACGCCCTGACCCCAGTTGTGTTTTACCAGAAGTTTGACGTACTTTTTTTCTTTTGCCATGAGAGAACCATTGATGAGTTACTTTCACTATTAAGGAGAACAGAAATATTTCCCATGAAGAGATCATTAATATTTAGTCATTTCCACACATAAAATCTATTCCCAACATTATTTAGTCATAAAATTGTAGATCATAAAAACTTGGTTTATTACAATTTGTCCCCTATAGTTATTTATGCATAGACTGTACATATGGATTATGCTTGTTGTACATGTCATGTACTTAATAACAAACTGATTATAAGAAAATTCTCCTGCAACCTGAAGTGTTGACTTTGCCCTAGGTCATTTTGCTCATAGTAATGCTATAACTAATACTAATATTAAATAAACATCCATAATTAATTAAAGTAACCACATGGCTAAAATAAATAAAAATGACTATGTTCCTGAACACTTATTTGGAACAATTAACCTGAGGTTTTACATAAAAAGTTCTGGTCATACTATTTCCTTCATTCTCTTCCAAAATCTGGTTCTACAACATCTCCCATAAGGATATAAATTACCTTTGAGATGTTATTGTTCCTAAAGCAGGATATGTTGCGCATATTGGAAAATTGCCATCAACTTATAAAAAAGTTTTATCTGTGCTTTTAAAGGCAATATATATACATATGAATACACATACAGAAATATTTTAATGATTAAAAGGCAATTTTCCAAGAATTTAAAAGCTCTTCCCAAGAACCAAAAGTATTCATACTTAACTATGTCATACACAAATTCAATGCACCCACCGGAATTTGAAAAGTTAGAAAAGAAAATAGAATATTTACATCATGAAGAAGTGACTAAAATTTGTTACAAATATGTCTAGTTATGTAAACACATTGAAATAAATGTAAATGTGTGATGAAACAAAGTAAATTTGAAAAAATTTAAAATTACAAAGTAGCACAGCTACAACAAAAACCAAAAAAAGAATGTTATTCACACAGACAGAAAATTTTCAATACAGGATGGATAGCTTTCTGAAAATGAGGTTAGAGGTGGAATAACTGGTTTATTAGTAATTTTATATCTATTTTAAATGTTTGATGAGCCTGCAAAATGATTTCCACAATATCCTTATATTTTCTCATGCACCCCCCCACAGAAAATAAGTTTATCTCCTAAACAAAACTTTTCAAATACATTTGATTCATTTTTTAATGATAAGCATTATACTGTAGTGTGCGGCTAATTCTAGATAAATGTTTGTCCTTAAACACAAAAGGAACAGACAACTATTTTTTTAACCAATGAGTCAAAAGAGGCAATTGAGAACATATAGCCTATACAACAAATACAGCTGACACATTGGTTATCAGGAATCAACTCAAAATGAATCACACTCCATAGCTTAAAAATGAAATACAGAAAGTGGTAAAGGAAGGAACATCTAATAATTTTCAAGATATTGGTGTAGTCAGAAACTTACTGAATACAGTGCCAGTGTCACACATATTAGCCTCAGATATGAAAGACAGAGCTAGAATTAATGAAGATTCAACTACAAAAAACTGAAAAAATATTCTGTAGAGCAAAGGAAACTATCATCAGAACATCATATGAGTTAAAACACTTCCCATTTGTACTTTAGACTTTAGGCTAATATCAAATGGTTTCAATTGACTGAAGAAGTTGCAAATAAAGAAATAAAGCCTCCAACCAACAAATGAGTTAATGAACTGAAAAGATCCTGTATGGAAGGAAAGTACATACAGTCTTCAAATGCTTAAACATTTTTTGAACAATACTAATCATCAGGCAAATGCAAGTGTAAAAATTATGTATTGATTGTTTCTGTTTGTTGAGTAGAGTGACAATGTTTCAAAATACAAATATACATCAGCAGGAAGAGATGAAGAAAGGAAATATCCACTATGAATTTGTGAAAGTTTACTCATTCACATCATTTCTTTTGAAAAAAGGAAGTAAACATGTTATAAATTCAGTTAACATGAAAATATGAAATAATGGAAAAATTAATGACTGAATAAACCATTGATATTTCATGTGGAAAGTTAAATCATGTTCAGTTTATATTATTAATGACAGTAAATGGGTAGAATTGACATGCTTATGTCTATAATTTATTGTGAGTATACTTGAGAAAAATGAATAATCAAGAAAAGAATAGGAAGATCTTGATGAGTCTTGAAAATCAGATTTTTGTTTTCACCAAAGGAAATATGAAATATATTAAAATAAACATAACATTTAAGAATTTTTAGAATATCCACAAAGCAAACGCAATGTCCTTTAACATGAAGCATGATTATTAGGAAGAAAAAACCTAATTTTAAACTTTGTGAATTACAAATTATCATGAAAATGAAACCTTCTGTAAGTCAAGAGGAGTAATCCCTGGGAATTCTTTTTTTACAGTTGTGTGCTATTATCTAGTGGGACACTATTTTTCTTTCTATCAGAATTCCTTACTTAACATCCCATTTCCCCCTTTTACATAAAGGTTCACATAAAACTTACTTTTACACTGACACAAGACTACAGGGAGTAAATTTTTCAGAATAGTTTTTACTTATGTATCTATGGGTACTATTTCCAAAGTGAATGCTGTTTCTGGTGGTAGGCACTTAAATTCTCTTGAACTATTTATGTATATTCATATACTTATTTCATGAATTACTGTCTTATTAATATATAGACATAGACAGTTCACAATATGATTCCTATTGATGTTGTCACACATCCATTTATTTAGTCCTTTTCCCTTTCTGTCTGTATTTTTGACTGGAATACTTCAGATCCTCTAAGTGACACATTAGATAAGGAGGTTAAAGAGGAGTGGGTGGGAATCTTTGAAAATTCAATAGGGACATAGATGTAGAAGAGGTAGAGAGTCTTCCAATTGATCTTATGAGTTGAAGAAAGAAGACTTGGGATCTCTTAGGCCAGTTCTGGTCAAGTCTCAAACTGACAGCTGAAGAAAGCCCCTGGTGTGTCTCAGTTCTTACATGTCCTACTATTCAAGACTTGCTGATTCTGCCTTAGTATACTTTAGTAAAAAAAGAGAGAGAACTGTCAAAGACTTTCATTAATTGCAGTTAAGAGTTCTTCTATCTCATAACACTTTGTCAAGTGTGTGTGTGTGTGTGTGTGTGTTTGTGTGTGTGTGTGTGTGTGTGTGTGTGTGTGTGTGTGTTTGGTTCATTTCTCTTTTCCCAGTTCATTTCTCTTTACTAGAATGAAAGTGGAGCTTCACTAGAGCCTCTTCTCTTCAGTGCTGTGCACATGTCTCAAACACTACAGTTGCACAATGACATAGATATGAGTTTCTGCCTATCTTTTTTATTTTTATACTATGAAAATATAGTTTTGGTGAGAGGAGGCAAGGAAGGGTAACTGGGATAAGAGAATGGAGGGGATATAATATATTAGAGAAAATAAATTAAATAAAGACTAAATAGTGCTTTTATTAATCCTGAGATTTCCATATGTGCATGCAATATGCTTTGATACTAATGAGGCTCCCCTCCACACCAAAAAAGGAGGCTTCCCTTGCATTTAAAATCCTGGAATGCTGTTGTTAATTTATGGTGCTTTTCTTTCTAATCCTCTCCCACATTGAGATCTGATATAAGGTCCTTTATTCTAATTAGCCTCATTTCTAAATGGTAATAATGAATCAGCTTCCTTGGGGATAAACAAGACACAGTCTATGAAAACAAATTCTAGAGACTATTGAAAGTGAGGTTTATTTCCTTTTCTATTTAAATTAGAAAAAAGATTGTTTTACATGTCAATCCCAATTTGCTCTCCCTCTTCTCCTCCCCTCCCCCACACCAACCCCTTATCCCATCCCCTTTCTGCTTTCCAAGGACTGTGAGACCTTTCATGTGGGATCTTCAAAGTCTGCCATGAAAGTGAGTTTTTAATAGTAGGAGAAAAGCAAAAATCACTGGAATAATGATTTACTGTGAGACAGTGGCCTTGGGGAGATGGATCAGCAATTAAGATCACCAGTTGATCTTACAGAGACCTGGGTTTGGTGCCCTGTATTGTATTGGAACTCACAATCATCTGGGTCCACAGGATCTGATACTCCTCTGGCCTCTATGGCCACTGAATTACACATTGTGAATAGGAATATATACAGGCTGAAAACACTAACATAGAAAATAAAAATAAATAAATCATTTATAGAATCTAAACTCCCTGATCACAAGGAATTTGGTCTGTCTTTAACCCACAGCCCGATGCTCAAAGATATTACAATCTTAACATTTTTTCAGCACACAATCCCTTCCCAAATTCACCATACTGTTAGTTCAGGGTATAACATCATTTTATATATATATATATATCACAGAGTGAAATTTGTGGGCAATAAAATTGAATGTTAAGTCAGAAGGGTTGAGCTTGGCTTTGGAAGAATTACAAAAAGGAGTAAGGAGTAGATATGATCCTAATACTTTATATAGGTATAAACTCTCAAAATTAATAAAACTAATATAAAATTAAAAGGCCACATTTTTGTTGATCTTGTAAAACTCTACCAGGAATTTAAGAGACAGTCTGCTAATGAGCACAGGTGTTCTACATGGTCATGCAGATGTCCAGTGAGAGGATGAAATCTTGGTGTCTGAAGCTTAATTTTGCATCTCAGTTTCAGAGTATACATGGTAATCACTTAAGAAACACTCAGATAAATAATTATCCTATCCCTCTGTATTAGCTATCAAGTAAAGAATAATCACACTAAAATCCAGAAACCTAGAGAAGCTAAGTGGCAAGGGGGGCTCTAGGGGAGTGTATGAATCACCCTGGGAAGGGGAAATAGATTTTGTGGGTGGTCTGAGGGCCAGTGGGGATGGAAACAGGAGGGAAAAGACGGGGAATTGAAGAAAAGAGGAAGAGAGTATGGGGGGATATGACTGGGCATTTAGGGAGCTATCTGGAAACCTGGAGCAGTAGAAACTTCCTGGAACCTATGAGGGTGACCCTAGCAATGAAGGATGTGGAGACTGATGGAGCCATCTCTTACAACAAGGCAAGGCTTCCAGTGGTGGGACTGGGACAGCAAACCAGCCAAAAAACCTTCAATTCTCCACCTATCGTGATTACAAGATGTGCTGGGGCAATTGTGGTTCAGAGCTTATGGGAGTAGCCAAACAATGACAGATCTAACTTGGAGCCCACACCATTATAGGGAGATGGGATCTGACACTGATCAGATGGCCGGGATCCAGAAGCTCAATGTCTCAGAAACATAGGGTAGAACCAAAAAGGATGGACCAAAAACAAAGTGAATCAAATGTTTCCTAATGATATTGTGCTATACTCATAGATTGATGCCTAGCCCATCCGAGAGGCTTCATTCAGCAACTAATGAAAGTATATGAAGAAACCCACAGCTAAACATGAGGCAAAGCTTGGGGATCCCCACAGAAGAGGCATGGGAAGGATTGAAAGAGCCAGAAGATTCCAGGGTGTCAGGAGAACATGGCCCTAAGAATCAACTGAACGGGGCTTATAAGGGCTCAAGACTGAAGTGGCAAACACAGATCTTCACTAGGAACTCGGCATACATGCTGTGGTTGTTTACTTTGCAGGTTTTAGGGAACTCCTAACAGTGGGATGTCTCTGACTCTTTTGCCTGCTCATGGGACCCTTTTCCTCTTACTGGATTGCCTCATCCAGCCTTGATATCAGGATTTGTGCAAAATCTTACTGCATTTCATTTTGTCATGTTTGGTTGACATCACTGGAACCTCTGTCCTTCTCTGAAGGGGAAAGAAAAGAATAGTGGTCTGGGAGAAAGGGAACATGGTGGGGTACGAGTAGGTTAGGAGGAAGCAATTAAAGGGAGGCTGCAACCAGTATGTAAGTTCTGTGAGAATAATAAAGAAAAAGAAAAACATAAAATAAAAAATAACAATTCTTCTTATTCAAGAATGAAACACCAAGATATTTTCAAAGGTAGGTGGGAAAAGAGGTTGTCTTCCACTCTTTTGCTGACTCTTGGGACCCTATTCCACATGGTGGTTCTCCTTGCCATCCTTAACATGTGGGGAGGTACTTGGTTTTGCTGCAGGATTATTGGCCATGCTATGTTGATACTAATGGGAGACCTGTTCTTTCCTACAGAGAAGCAGAAGTGGAGTGCATTTAAGGATGGGAACAAAGGTAGTGGTTGAGGGAGTGACTTGGAGAAGAGGAGGAAAGGGAAACTGAATCAGAGATGTTAAATAAATAAATAATGAAAAATTTTAAAGTGGAGGTAGATGGTGGAGATGGGGGTAGGAATAATGCTAACACATTATATTTATTAAATCCTACTGTTAAAAAATAAAGTATCTCTTGATAAGAACTCTAAAAGTTCTTATCAAGAACTTTAAGCATTCAGAAGTTTAAGCATTCATGAATTAAGTTTTTTGTTTCTTTTCAATTTAACCGTTACAAATGAGGTATATTCTGCTATGTTATTAATGTTATAACTTTAAGCATAAAAACTGCATTTCATATTTTAAAGTAATTTCTTTCATTGTATCACATGTTTTAATTTTCACTAATAATTTTGGTTACAAAATGGCACAATAATTTAAACACAAATGCATATATAACAATCTCTTGTATCCAACTGTAAAAACAATGGAATCCTTATGTTACAAAGATCTCTTCTTACAATAGAATTATGCATTGAAAAAAAATGTAAAGAGAAAAACGATATTTTCAGGATTTACAGGGACATGATAATGAGCATGTTGTCAACCACCAGGCTTCCGTCATCATGCTCCCCATCACTAAGGCATGACCCAGAGTTCCCCAGTCATTACAGTAACCCTAAAGGTACCAGATGCACCAGGGGCTTTGGACTTATCCTTTTCTGTGAGTCAGGATCTCCTCCCTTCATCCTGGATTCCAATAACAGCAGATGTGAAGAGTAAACTTCCTTTGACTAGAGGAGAAACTGCCACCAGACAACACCTGCTTTCTTATTGTTGTGAATCACGTATGCCCAATCCAGATTAAGCTTCTAAACACGAAGCCTGCTTGGTTGTACATGCTTCTTGCCTCCCTCCTTTTACTCCCAACTGCTGTTCCTTCTTTATGTTAGCTCTCTGGAGAGAGTAATGAAGATGGTTGGCTTCTCTTCTGCTCCTTACTGGTATTACTATATTGAATAAATTCCTTTCTTATTTCTCTACTAGTTTTGCACTTTTTTGCTCATAGCCAGACCTAGACGTTTGGGAATCAATGACAAACTTTCCCAGGAGGGGTCCTCAGGAGGATAACTATGAATCAACTTGTAAAGATTCCACAACCTCTCACAAGTCTGCAACTGAATTGATGTGTTGACCATTTGATGAGTGCAGATCCCTCTTGATCAGTTTCTTCTCGAAGCTCTCATCTGGGAACATCATGGCACTGTGAACTTAGCTCCTGGAATTTGAACATTGAAGAATATTAAAGATCCAAGTCACATCAAAGAAAATATGATGAGAGACTGAGAAGGGTGTGATAGGTGCAAGGAAAGAAGAGGTAGAAAGAATGGAGTGATATTAATAATCGTGCAGATAGAGCAATATCAGAGCATATCTTGTTCTTGTGTATAATTAAGAAATAACCAAGGCAGGGAAGGTATTCAGTAGTTAAAGCATACACCAAATAAACATGGGTTTTGGAGTTTCCATACCCAGAACCCACTTAAAAGCTGAGTGGGGTGACATCTACATATAATTTTAGCCTAAGAAAATAGAGACAAAGAGTCCATAGTGCAAGCTAACTAGTGAATCAAGCTGCATTGGCCAGCTCTGAGTTCTACTGAAAGACCTTATTCAATGACTAAGGAGGAGATCAATAAGGGAAGATTCAGTGACATCACCCTCAGGCCACCATAAGTATGCAAACACAAACATACCTATATATACACACACATGTGTACCTAAAGACCTGCAAACACACATATACACATCACACACACATGCACACCACACAGAGAGTCACATGAAAAATGTTTTTGCTAACAAAAAACAGAATCCCAAGTCCTCATCAACATGGTCTTCATTTTCTTTCTATTATTTTATAAGCAATGGTGAGAGGGAACTGCCTCTGTCTCATGCTAGGCAACATCTGTTGACCTTTTCTGCAGTGCCATGAAGGACTTTTATATTGAGCTCCATATGCAGACCCATCAATGGATTGTGTGGATTTCCTCACATTATCTTTGTGTAGGAAGCAGAGGCCTGGCTAATGCACATTAAAAAGTGACCTACCATCCTTTGTAATTGCTCTGAAATTAACCTGTGTGAACGAGTATTACTTGTGGCCCTAGAGTTTAGTGGTCCCACTTGGAATGGTGATTAAGCTAGTGAAGTCAGTTCATTGCTGTGAACCTTTTTAGCTCACCTGTGAAATTCACCCAATAACTACACCTATCTCATAAGATTGTTTTCTGCCTGCTCTGTTTCTATTTCTAGAGTGCCGATGTAATGTAGTCAACCAAATTCATGCTACCACGACCATGCTGTCACTGCCCGTTGCCATGTATTCCCTCCCATACTGAACTGTGTTCCTCTGGAACTGTAACCTGAGTAAACCCATTTTCCCATAAGATGATTTTTGTCAAAGTAATGTATAACAAGAGGAAAGAAGCTAAACCAGGCTGCCAGATGCTGTGCATCACTTAAGGAAAGAAAAATATTTAAAATGATGGATCTTACCAAATGTGGGGTGTGTGTGTCTGTGTGTATTTGTGTGTGTGTGTGTGTGGTGTGTGTGTGTGGTGTGTGTGTGATTTTATTTTCTTTACAGTTCCTGTTGAAATGTCAACCTTAACAGCTTCCAGCCTCCATGATAAGTGTCTTCTCCTAATTTCCACCTTCCTCATATTTACACTACATCCTGCACTCAGAGCTCTTAGCTCTTGCTGGCTGGAAGATCTCGGATACTCTGACACATTAGCTAAGGAGGATAAAGAGGAGTTGTTGGGTACCTTTGACAGTTCAAGAGGGACAGTCTTTCAACTGATCTTATGAGTTGAAGAAAGAAGACTTGGGATCTCTTAGGCCAGTTCTAGTCAAATCTCTAACTGACAGCTGAAGAAACCCCCACTGTGTTTAAGTTCTTACATTTCCTACTATTCAAGACTTGCTGATTCTGCCTTAATGTACTTCAGTATACTTCTAAGTGAGAAATGTCAAAGACTTCCGGTAACTGCAGTTAAGAGCTCTTTTATCTCATCATACTTATCTCAATATTTTGTGTGTGTGTGTGTGTGTGTGTGTGTGTGTGTGTGTGTGTATGTGTGTGTGTGTGTGTTTGGTTCATTTCTCTTTCCTTAATGAAAGTAGAGCTTTATTAGAAGCTTAAGTGCTGTGCACATTTCCCAAACACTACAAGTGAACAATGGCATTGAGAAGAATTTCTGCCTATCTCTCTTATTATCATGCTTTAAAAAATAGTGCTTAGGGAGAGGGTGGGAGGAGGGGTAAGTAGGAGAAGAGGATGGAGAGGATATAATATATGAGAGAAAAATAAATAAAGACTAAATAGTGTCTTTATTAACCCTGAGAGTTCCATATGTGCATGCACTATACTTTCATATTAATGAAGCTACTCTGCGAAACATAAAGGGAGGCTTCCCTTCCATTCGAGGTCCTGGAATGATTTTGCTAAATTATTGCACTTTTCTTTCTAATTCTGTCCCACACTGAGATCTTATATAAGGTCCTTTCTTCTGATTAACCTCATTTCTAAATGTTAATAATGAGTCAGTTTCTTTGGGGATAAAAAAGACATTTAGTCTGTAGTAACAAATTCTAGAGACTATTGAAAGTGAGGTTTTAATATAGGAAAAAGCAAAACTCACTAGCATAATGATTTAGTATAAAATAGTGGCCCTGGGAAGATTCCTCAGTAGTTAAGATCACCAGCAGATCTTGTAGACTGGGTTTGGTTCTGTGTACCCACAATGGGATTCACAACCATCTAGGTCCAAGGGAGGTGATCCCTCTCTGGCCTCTATGGCCACTGAATTGCACATTGTGAATAGGCATACATACAGGCTGAAAACACACAAAAAATAAAAATTAATAAGTATTTTTTAGAATGTCAACTCCCTGACCACAAGGAATTTGGTCTCTATTCCACAGCCTGGTGTTCCAAGCCATTAAAACCTTAACATTCTTCTAGCGTAGGCTCCCTTCCCAAATTCACTTATACTTGTAAATTCAGGGTAAAAAAACGTTTAGTTAATATCGTGGGCCTGGAGATTGGTCTCAGTCACATAGGACAATCTCACTCTTTAGCTCTTAGAGCTACAAGACTGGTAGACATCAGCTACCATTTAGGGAAGGAGGGTACTTACAGCTTCTTTATTTTCTATTACCCTGATAGGTAAAGAATACCTCATGCTGAAAATGAACCTTAATAGTTCATTCTGTGCAATGCACTGTTTGTCTTTTTATATTTTTGTTGATGTTATTTTCAAATTAATTTTTAATTTTTTAATTGATCTAATAGTTTTAAACTCCCTCTAGTATAGTATTCATGTTCTCTAAGTATCTAAAATTAACAGGTCATGTTGATGTTCTGTGGGTATTTCTAACTTAATCGTTGTTTTAGTGTGTCTCTGAGATAGCCCTCTTGTACAAACAGGAAAGTGACATCTTTTTTTCAGTTAATATTCTTGCCTAAATTATGTGGGAGTTTAGGACTGAAGTCATTAGCTCGTTCTACTCTTCAAACCACCCTTTCAGTAGTAAGTGGATCATGCATTTGTGAACCTATGTTGAATCATCCTAAATAATCTGTAAGTTTCCTTAAAGGGCCTCATTGATTAAACCTTCCTTCTCAGTTCTTCACCATACCTTTAACTGGAACCCGGGGATGGTGGATCAGACTATACTGTTGGGAATCCTAGATCCCTGGATTTTTTACTGAACCATGTAACACATCGATATCATGACTATAGTCAACTATGAGCCTAATAGCTTCCTTTACTATTATTGCAAGAAATCAACAAATCCCTTAAAGAAAGTATGGAAAGCCAATAAAAAGCAATCAAACAGGTGAAGGAAACAACTCAAAATTGTTAAGATTTGAAAAGTGAAATTGATACAATGAAGAACACACAGACTGAGGTTTGCTATGTTGCCAAGTATGTGGTCGATTTTTGAGAAGGTTCCGTGTGGAGCTGAGAAGAAGGTATATTCTTTTGTGTTTGGATGGAGTGTTCTATAGATGTCTGTTAAACCCAATTGGGTTATAACTTCTATTAGGTCCTTTGTTTCCTTGTTAAGTTTCTGTCTTATGGCCCTGTCTAGTGGTGAGAGTGGGATGTTGAAGTCTCCCACAACAAGTGTGTGAGGTTTTATATGTGCTTAGAGTTTTAGTAATGTTTCTTTTACCTATTATTCTTAAATTTGGTCTTTTCACAGTGTCCCAGATTTCCTGGATATTTTGTGTTAGGGATTTGTTGGACTTAAATTTTTCTTTGGTTGATGAAGCTAATTCTAGTGTATCTTTAACACCTGAGATTATCTCTTCCATCTCTTGTATTCTGTTGGTCATGTCCAATTTTATATAAAATAATTATGAATGGAAAGTAGAAAATACAGAAAAAGAGTAATATATTTGAATTGTGACATGGTGCTGGATAATAACAATCTTAGCTCAACCATTTGCTATTGTTTGCTTGTGAGGAAAATGCACTGTAGCAGGGGAACAGATTGTGGTCTAAGGGATTCCTGAACTCATTTCCTAACACAGACATAGAATTAAAGTCTATGAAAGACAGACAGGCCTCAGAGAAAGTGAGAGTAAAAAGAGCTTTATCCCTTCAGGATAGGAGAAGCACTATGGCTGGCAGTCCACTCTGACTGAGTATTTTGCAGGATTTTTGGTCCTCTCCCTTCCCCTGTGTGCTCTCTGTACATTCTTTACATTTCTCCTTGTAATTTCTTCTGAGATGAAAACACCTTCTCAGGGAATTCCTTTTACTTTACTGGTCTTGCTTCATTCATTCCTCTAATGTTTTCCTAACTCTCATAATCATCTCAGATGGACTTTTCCAAAATATCAGTGATTCACTAAATATACATTTCAAAAGATATTGTCTATTTCCCCAAGGATTTATCCATAGTGCTTGAACTTTCTTTGTGGAACCCACTTTCTCAGCCTAAATATAGGGGCAGCCTTGGTTCTGCCTGGAAACAATGTGACAGACTTGTTGACTCCCCATAGGAAGCCTTACCCTCTCTAAGGAATGGATGTGGGTGGCTTAGGTTGAGGTGGGGTGGGGGCAAGAGGAGTAGAGAGAGTGGGAATTGGGATTGGTAGGTAAAATGAGAAAAGACTGTTTTAAAAAATAACTAGTATATATATATACATATATATATGATTTTCAAATTTGCTTTACTTTCTCAGCTCAAGTAAGATTTTAACATCTTTATTCTATATGATAATGAGAACAAATTTAAGAAATACAGAGTTTATTTAGTATTATCTAGTTCCTGCTGCACTTTAAATTTAAACTTCCTTTAGTATTAAATAATATAAATCAACATTATCACCAGAGAATTCCTATATTCATTGTGTTTCTAGATATTTCCCTAATAGAAACTAAGAATTCCCATTTTGTCATAAGTTCAATTTCCCTAAATGATTTTTCCATTGCAACTTATTTTGTCTGTTAAGGCTGTTGTCTACTGACTTTGCCACAAAAATCTCTGCATTCTCAATAATTCTCTAAAATCCTATTAACCTTCTGTCCTGTTGTGCTTGTTGTTACTATGATAAAAGACCAAGAACAAAATCAACTTGGAGTGGGAGGATTTATTTCATCTTATAATTCTTGGGGCCTTAATCTATCACTGAAAGAATTCAGGGTAGGTACCCAAGACCTTGTAGCAAGGATGGATGCTAATTACCATTCTTCTTCAAGCTAACATTCAACAACCTTCTTAAATCTCCCAAGACCTGCCCAAGGGTAGCATTGCACACAGTGGGGGTAGGCCATCCCTCATTAATGAACAATCAAGAACATGCTACAAAGATTTTATTAAATGTCAATCTGATGTAAAATTTTCTTGAATTGATGCTCCCTCTCCCAAAATGTGTCAAGTTGAAAAAAAGATTTGTCAACACAACATTCATCAAATATAATGTTTAATCAAACATTTCAAGTAATAAGATTTAAAAATAATCAGTTATAAAATTCAATCTAAAATCCACAAAAAATCCAAGTTATTATTTAATTTCTATTTAACATTTTACACACAGAGATTTCATATTTCTTGAATATGTATCTTTGACCTGTTACCTTTAACTCTGTCCCTTCCCAGTACTTCATTGAAATGCCCCTTAAAATATTCTTGGAAATCTATGGGTCCTCTGGTAGAAGATCAATATTTATCCCTAGTATATAAATGGACTTTGGGAGCCCATTCCACATAAAGGGATACTCTCATAGCCTAGACACACGGGGGAGGGCTTAGGTCCTGTTCCAAATGATATGACAAACTTTGAAGATCCTACTCTGGAAGGCCTCCCCATCTTTGACGACCAGAAAGGGGGTGGGATAGGTGCATAATAGCAGACAGAAGAGGAGGGGAGGGAGATGTAACTGGGATTGACATGTAAAACAAGCTTGTTTCTAAGCTGAATGAATAAATAATAATAAAAATCTTGAACTTTTTTTACAAAAAGAAGTCATACCCCAGGTTTAATCAATCATCTTTAACTTCATTATGAAAGGAGGCATCATACGCTTTAAAAAAATGTCAGTAGCTTATTGAATAAATATTACTGCCACAAAAAGGCTGAAGAGTATTTATAGATCATCAGCAAAGAAAACAAGCATACATTAGAAATAAGTCATCATATTTCATTTTAAACAGAAAATTAAAAATGGTGGTGAACTTGAAATGAGGAATCCAAAGATCATAGACTTTCTTTGAGAATCCCATGTCATTATGGAAACAATCACATGAGCTTCAATATTATGTTTATAATAGTGTATTTTAGCAACAAAATGTGCTTTTTATATTTACAAGGTAAACATAAAAAATGTTGTGAAATTCCATGCACCATAGTTACACCTGCAATATAAGTCAAAGATAATGGTCAATGCAGAAATATCTATACCTATTAAAGACTGGCATGAGAAGGTAATATATTCATGTCCAGTAGTGGGCCAAAGGAGAAGAAAACAGAGACACAAAGAGGATTTCATATTTCTTTTCAAATGCCAAATAATGGCCAATTCTCCACATAAACATGCAGACAACTTAATATTATTTTAATCGATGAGAAAACTGTTCTATGTGTACTGTCATGAGGTCTATAATAACAAACAACAAAGAAGAAGAGATAATTAATGCTATTCTAAAATAGATAAAATTATAAAAGCATCAATTTTACACAGTTAAAAACAAAAATTCATAAATTTATAGAAAATGCAGTTGGTTATGGAAATGCAGCATATTGAATAAAACAGTGTAACTTTCATTTCTACTGTTTCTGACTTCCTATTTGCATATCTAGACATGTTTCTCTGAAATTCTCTTGAAACTTAAAATTGCTCATAATAGATAGAAAGGAACACATTTATTGTTGGACTCATTTTAATAGAAAGCCTCTATAAAAATGCAAAATAAAAATAACAAAACAAAAACTTCCCTTTAGAAGAAATACTGCATCATCCTCTTTATTAACATTTATGTATCCACATAAGGGGACAGAAGAATGTTGGTTGCTGGAACAAGTGGGAGAGGAAAAAGTGTCAAGGAAGAAAGTTCAATTTTGGAAGATAAAAAGGGATTAGAAATAAAATGTTCAACATATTAACATCAATTAATTGTCATTTAGTAAGAAAAGTTACCTTCACCTATCTTCTCATAACAGGTTTATTTACACAACCACATAAGTATGTATCAACATATAGGAGAGGAGAATGTGAATCAGTCTCAATCATGGATGACTTCCACAAGGCTATGTGGTCAAAAGAGTATTATGTATCATAGCCCCTTTTAAATGCTATGTATTTGTCCTGTGTTTAGTACAATTTGAGATTTCAGTTTAATTAGATTTTGAAACTTACCCTATTGAAGTGTGAAATCTTATGGACTCCTTTCATTGGTATATGTTTCTAATAGTGAAGAAAGACAGTATCAGACTCTGAAAGCACTGGTTCCTTTTAGTATAAAATGATGCTGTATAAAATTAATTTCTTGGACACTCTGTACACCTTTTTGAATTGCTGTTTATATTTAATAATTGTAGTCATAAATGAAATAAAAATTAAACTGCTTTCATTTTAATCATTCTATAGTCTTAAAGAAACACCAAACATCTGAGATTAATTGCATAAAGAAATTAGTTATAAATAAGACAGAATGTTTCTTAGCTTCCTTCCAGGAAACATATTGCAGATACAAAAGGGAAATGAGGTAATGGCATTTAAATGTGTATCCTAGATGACACTTTGCTTCCTTGGGAAGTCTATTTAATTCAGGCATACCCTTGTCTTTGGAGATTATTCATTCTCCATATTTGAGCC
Source organism: Mesocricetus auratus (assembly GCF_017639785.1). Lineage (NCBI taxonomy): Eukaryota > Metazoa > Chordata > Mammalia > Rodentia > Cricetidae > Mesocricetus > Mesocricetus auratus. The sequence continues at coordinate 17,624,703 of NW_024429203.1, read as the reverse complement.
AATATTAAACTTGCATCTTTCTTCAGGGAAAAGTATTATTTAGGTTATTTCTCAATTTTAACAATGTCATTAATATTAATATATCATAGAGTCTACACCAACAATTTTTTATACCCAGATGTAAAGACTTCCCATTGTTTGTCATAGCTTGTTCCAGGTATTCTTACAAGACTTTCTTGAAAATACATATTTAAATATGCTTCTGCTTATTTTTTTGGTTTGTTTGTTTGACATAGCTCTGTGAATGTTTGCATGCAGGTGAGACAAGTTTTGAACCACTGAGATGCTCTTTCTAATCATTCTTATGTAATTAGCCTGCAGATGGGAGGGATGGATTAAGGCTGATTCTTGTTACATCTGGAGTGCATAGGAAAATCGTCTAGGATACTGTCACTAAAGTGTTAACGATTAAAAGGCTCAGGTGGCCTGTGAAGCTCTGGATAGGAAATCTAATGATACCTGAGGTCTGGGAGGATCATGAAACTCCTGTCCATGGGTATTTAGCACTTTGGCACTGCTGGGGAAAAGGCCTGCAGATGGAAAGTTCCATCACAACTCCTTTCCACTGCATAAAATCCTCAGTGACTCTGTGCTGTGTGCCAGCACTCAGTATTCCCACAGAGAGACTGTGGCAGCTAATTTATTCTGACTAAAGAAAAACATTTCTGCTTCTGCATATGTTTGTCTGTTTCTTTCACTCTCAAAATGTCTCCCTGAATCTTGATCTAACAATCCCTCTACTTTATAATGATGCTCTCAGTATCTGTGTACTTGGATACTTGACACACTCATCTTCTGAATATATTTTAGGGGTTGCATATGGTCACTCAGGTCCTCTCAACATTTTAGGATGTTGGATAAAATATATTAAAATCCCATCAAGTAAAGTCACACAATACTGTAATGCTAGAATTCAAGAGATTAGGACCAGAAGACTGAGTGTCAGGTCACCATGACCAGGCTCACTATTCCCAGGATTTCATGGACTATAAAATGCAACCATAATACAGGAACATCAAAATAGTATTTTAAAAAGTAAAATAAATTAAAACCTAACCCTAACCCTAACCCTAACCCTAACCAAATGATACTTAACATACCGAATTAAAATTCTTCAAATTCTTGATTTTTTTGCAAAGTATTTAGTAAATACTTTGTACTCTTTGGACTACAGGATGCCATTTCTGTATTTTTAAGTGGGTTTAAAAGAACAAGAGATATATTCTGTAGCCAAGTGTGAATGATCAGAGCCTAGAAACAAATATTTGGGCCTCAGCAAATACAATTTTATAATGCAGAAGCAGGTTCATTGGTCAGTTATGAATTATAACAAAGTATTTAAAAATACTTTGAAAATGATATCATTAAGCAGATTGTAGGCACAGACAGAAGGCTGTTGGCATTATTAGAGGATTGAGTTTTGTCAAGTTAATACATCCCAGGTGCTTCCAAATTTATCAGGGTGTTAGGTCTGATACAGAGGTGGGCATGCGATGGTTCATTACCAATGATTTTGAAGCTGCTTATGCCTGCCTATCTAAATGATTTAATTAAATTAGATGAACAAAAATTAGAATTAATAGTAACATGATTGTGACAAATCATTCTGACATTGACTAATGTCTCATTATTTATATATTCTAAAAATGTGGGTCAATATCTATATCGATGTACACATTTGAATATACTTTAGAACTGCTCACAACCTGCACAATAGATAGATGTGAAAACCTATGGGGATTAAATATGGTTTCAGTATTTTGATTGGTCATTCTTTGAGGGTTTCACATAGTTATAAAATATTTTGGTGATTTTTCACCCTCATTACTGACTCTTATTCAATTTCCAGTTCTACTGAAACCTTCTTGTTCTCAACAAGTGTCTACCCTATTTTCATGGTATTTTCCCCCTTGATCTCAACTTTGTTTGTGATTCCCTAAATTTTCTTAGGGTTGTTCATATAGTCATGGGAAGGGGTTTCTACTAGAACATGGGAAATTTACTGATAGCTACACCTCTGGAACAAATGACTCCTCTAGTAGACAATAACTGCCAATAATTCTTCAGGAAGTGATGGGTTTTCATGGTGTCCCCCATCTACATGATGGAATGACGATGAGCCGACCTTGTGCAGGTCATGTGGGAGTCACCATAGTTGCTCTAAGTTCATGAATGCAATGGTTATGTCATATCCTGATGATAACACTTCATATCAAACCTCCCATCCTTTGACCATACATGTTTTCTTGACTCTCTACCATGATGTTTTCTGAGACATGCAGAAAACACAGATGTCCCAAATAGAGAAGAACACTCAACTCTCACCTATTGTCAGTACTTTGGCCAGTTTTGCATCTCTCTGCATTAACTATTAAGTATAACTTCTCTGTCTAAGGCTAAAAGAACCTAATTTATTGATAGAAGCATGCATTTTAAAACTGCAATTTAAAGCATTTTTCTGTAGCAAAATATAATTAGTTGGTAGGTTCCCTGCTGGGGTTTATAGCCACTGTTTCACAAGCATTTTAAAACTGCAGTTAAAAGCCCTGTTCATTAGCAAAACACAATTAGTTGGTAGGACCTCTGCTGGGTTTATAGCCACTCTTTCTGTGGGCTTCTGTGAAATAAAACTCAAATATATAATGATTGGGCACTTCTAGAACAGTCCTGCTTCTATTGAAATAATGAGTTCATCATGCCTGGCATGGAAATATGTTATAGCTTTTAGGGCTCAGATAGGTAAGAATATTGGTAACTTTTCTCTACCAGCATGCTGCCTGATATATTTTGCCATCAACAGAGCTCACCAAAAGTTTGAAGCTTTGAGCTCAGTTCCAGCATGATTTCTCTGTATCCTATCCTTAATGTGTATGTTGCCTTAATCAATAGGATCTAGTCTTAGTTGTTCAGCAAGGCCAACTATAATGTCCTTTATTGTATATTGAACCATGAGTCATAAGGAAGTAAAGCCCAATTTGCAATATTATGTATTTTTTTTCTGGGAGTAGTGTTTTGCAATCATGACTTAGCTAAACTTCTATTGGTATAGTAGAATATCGTGATCAAAGGCCACTTGAGAAGAAAAGTGTTTCAATTTGTATATCTATAGCACAGTCCTTCACTAAAAAGGATTTAAAACAACAATGTAAGCAGAAAACTTACACATTAAAACTTCAGCGAGTTTGTGACCAGCCAGAGCTACAAAGTAAGAGCTATATAGTAGGCTCAATAAAAGTCAATATATAAGCCTCAGATTGCCTTAGGAATCTTCAGAACTACATGTGTTTTTATTTATTTATGTATGTATTTATTTATTTTAAATGCCAGCCACAGCTCCTGCTCCCTCTTCTATTCCTAGTCTCTCCTTCAGACCCCTCCTCTATTCCTGCCCTTCAATCCAATCCTATTGTTCAATAAAGGGCAGGCATCCCATGGATATCAAAACAACATGGCATGTCAAACTTCAGGAAGAATAAGCAACTCCCCATGTATTAAGGTTGGCATGGCTTATATGTGTACTTGTTAGAGAATTATTCATAAGTCACTAAATAGTTGGTTTTCGAACTTTTACTGAAATATTTTTCATACAATTTATTTTCATCAAATTTTTACTCCCCTAACTCCTCTTTGATTCTCCTCACTTCAGAAATTCAAACTGTGTGGGTCTTTTTTGTCTCAAAACAAAATCAAGGAAACCAATAAAATAAAGAATCCCAAAATAAAAAAAATGAAACAAAATCCCACCCACCCCCAAAACACATGAGGTTCATTTTGTGTGAATTTAACCCAACCATATATTAAGTACTGAATGGGTAAACAAAATGTGCTAAGTCCCCCCTTACAAAATATTATTTAGCCATGGATAAACAGTAGGTAAATCTTACAAACATATACACTAACAAAAGGAAGGCAATCATGAAGGACAAAATAGTATACAATTTTATGTTATTGTCTAGAACAGAGAAATTCATAGAAATAAATACATCAGGATTGCTGTGTAAGTTGGAGAGATAAAAGCTACGAGAAAATGAACATAGTTGAATGAAGCAGAAGGACTTGCTGTGCCACTCTTCCAAACTGCTACCCAGATTACACCATAGACTGACCAGCATCACTGTTCACGCCAATGAGCATCTCCTATGAGTGAACTTGAGCTGTCTCACAGGTCGCTTACTGCCACCATTGATGCTGCTATAGGGGCACAAACTGCTGAAGCCACCTCACTGACCACAGTTAATTATCACTAGGAGCAAACTGTTCAAGGAATCAGCATGGGAAAATTAATAAATAGAATATCCTGATGATTTAAAAGCAAGCATGGATGTCAAACTGGACAAGAGTATGCAGCAGGACAAGAGCTGTATTTAATTTAGGAATACACGTATAGTGCCACTGATGGGGAGAGCTTTCTAAATTTTATATCGAATACTCTATGAATTAGGAGGTTTTCCAGATTTTCATGATTTAAACAGGCCTCATTTCTTTCTATGTGTGAGTGCTACACACTGCTTTCTGTACCTTTCCCTCTTTTTCTTTGTATTTTATAATTTAAATAACAAACAATCTTATTTTATATATCAATCCCAGTTCCCTCTCCTTCCATCCTCATATTCCCCCCACTGACCCACCACTCCATCTCCTTTCTGCTCCCCAGGGAGAGTGAGGCATTCCATGGTGGATCATCAATGACTGTCACATCATTTTGGGCAGGGCCTAGCCCCCTCCTTGTGTTCAGGGCCCCAAAGTCCATTTTCATACTAGGGATAAATACTGATCCACTACCAGAGGCACTATATGTTGTCCAGGCCTCCTAACTGAAACGCACATTTAGAGGGTCTAATTTGGTCTTATGCTGGTTTTCCAGATGTCAGTCTAGGCTCCACGAGCTTCCCCTTGTTTCTGTGGGTTTCCCGAACCTGGTCTTGACCCCTTTGTTCATCAGTTTCCTCTTTGCAACTGGATTCCAGAAGTTCAGCTCAGTGCTTAACTAAGGGTATATGCTAACAGATCTTGAGCCCAAGAAAAATAGATTGAAAAATTAAGCAGAAACATAGAACATACAAAAAGCCTTCGTTTGTACCAAAACAGACTGCTGAGAAACAATGACAATAGATATTGTGGAATAAAGATTGGTGAATTTGAAGACATAATGATAGAACTTATATAAAATAAAATAAGGAAAAATATTTTCAGTGAATGGAATGTCAATGATCTGGGTTAGCACATGTAGCTTAACTTGTGTGAGTAACTGAAGTGCATAAAAAGCAGAGATCACACTTAAATAAAAAGGCCAAAAATATTTTGAATTTTGGTGAAACAATGATTACACATATTCAGGGAGTTAATAAATTCAAAGTATAAGAAGGATGAAGACAATGACAACAAGATGCGCCAACTATATAACTATCATAGGGAAATTTATGAATGCTTCTAGAGAAAAAGAGACATACAAAGGAACAAAACTAAAGATAATGGGTTTCTTACTTGGAATAATTTGAGCAATAGAGTAATAGATATTCAATATGTAAAGGATTAAGGAAACAAAGAACTTGTCAATTTTGAATTCTATATCTAATGAGAATTTAAAAAGCAATTTTTCAAAATTACGAAGTCTGAAAGAACTTATCTCCAGTGTCCTTACACCATAATAAAATTAATGTCTTTCAGGCATAATGAAGCTCATATCAATCAGAATAATAAATTCACAAAGGAAAAAGGACTTTATCAATGATCACTATATGAATAAATACATTTTTCTTTAAAAAAAAGAAACAGTTTGCAGCGAAAATATAGCCTGGTGATGTGAACTTGAGACAGATGTTGCTGGGTAGAAGGTTCACATAGGAAGCATCCAGGGGAGTGTAGGACATACTCTGCAACCACACAATATTATTAGATGAGCAATATAGCTACACTCTGAGAGAAAGCCTGCTAGTACAACATTCATTCCCTGTTTACTGGGGACAAAGTTGTAATTCTCTTGGAAGGAGGTAGATACTGGCCAGAGAATTCTGGTCCAATGTCATCTACACACACAGAAATCCTGCTCTAGAAGGGCCCAACTGATCTCACAGAGTAAGCCACCCTCCTTTTATGGATCCTGATACTAACAACAGTTCATGGGTAGAGAATATATAAAATTCCTATGTGTAGAAATACAGATATAACTTCTTCTATCTCATGTTATTATTATTTTTGTCACTTTGAAACTTATAATCAGATTTTTCTGTATTTTCCAATAAAAAACTATTGGTAATTTTGTACTGTAATTAGTAAGCTACTCTGTTTTATTTTTTATCTCAGCAGAAATAAATTTGTGACAATCTTTCTACACTAAAATATTCTTCTCTCCATTTCTACACCTACAATAGTCTCTCTGCCCCCTTTCATATCCTCAACCCATGTAATTTCTCTCTCATCATAATGCATGCCCTGCTCTCCCTTTTCTCAATATTCCTCATTTCACAGCCTCATACCATCATTCATATCTTAGCAAGAAACCATCCCTGACTACATTTTCTTCCAATCAAAATCTAAGGCCTAGATACCTGAGTTTTACCAAAGACTCAGGTGATGTGTGCAGGCATCTCTTATGTACATTCCACCCCAGAACTGAAGGAGACACATTTCAGGATATGCAGCCATTTCTCCTTCTTGAATATATAGTAGAAGACAACAATTCCTAGTGGAGATTACCCTGTAAAAAGAATACCATAAAACATAAAAAAATAAACAAAGTGAAAATTAAATAGAACACACACTTATCCCATTATACATGCAAAACACAACAACAACAAACCACATTGTTGGGTAGACGTAAAGCCCATTCAAAAACAAAAATAAAAATAACTTTCTGGTCAAGAAAATAGATTATTTATCTTATTTAGAGACCACACAATTTGATCAGGTCAGTCACCTGCCAAGAGACCACTGCTAGGAAGGAGGTCCAACATAAGCATGCTAAAGAGTAGGTAGAATAGTTAGTCCTTTAATGAGATACTGGGCTAGTCCTTCCCAAATACTCACTCTTACTGCAGTAGCTTACTGTATCATAGCCATGAAGATTCACAAGTAAATTAATTTCTAGATTATTCAGAAAATATAACTTCTCATTTTAATCTTTCTGTCTCTTACTCTTTCTCTAGAGCTCTATCCCTGCTATGTGGCTGTGAGTCTGCCATGTATCTAAACTTCACTATGACTTAAACAACATGGCTTGCTTCACCTTCTCTTCTCCATTCTTCTCTACGAGGCAACTGATGAAACTTATAGTTTATTACATCTGGCTTTGTTTTTTAGGATTTATTTTTTTTAACTCTAAAAGATGTCTTCTTATTATTGGTGAGTTAAGACCACTGATATTCAGGGATATAAACGACCAGTGATTGTTGATTCTTGTTTGCTGTGGATCCGTTGTTGGTGCTGGTTTTGTGTGTGAGTTTTTCTCCTATTTCTGATTTCTAGTAAAGTTATACTATCTATTTCCCATGTAATTTTGAGTGTAGTTAACTTCCTTGGGTTGGGGTTTTCCTTCTTAAACATTCATTAGGTCCGGATTTGTGGATACGCATTACATAAATCTGGTTTTGTCATGGAATATCTTGTTTTCTCCATCTATAGTGATTGAGAGCTTTGCTCAGAATAGTAGTCTGGTATGGAATCTCTGGTCTCTTAGTCTTTGTAAAACATCTATTCAGGACCTTCTGGCTTTCATAGTTTCCAGGGAGAAGTCGGGTGTAATTCTGATAGGTTTGCCTTTATACGTTACGTGGCCTTTTTCCTTTGCTGCTTTTAATATTCGTTCTTTATTATGTATGTCTGGTATTTTGATAAAAGACACAGTCTAACAGAATGGATACAAAGACAGAATCCATCCTTCTGCTGCATACTGGAAACACACCTAAATTTCAAAGACAGATGCTACCTCAAGGTTAAGGGTTAGGAAAGACTTTCCAATCAAATGGACATAAGAAGCAAGCAGGTGTAGCTATCCTAATATCGAACAAAGTAGACGTCAAACTAAAATTAATCAAAAGAGATGAAGAAGGACATTTCATATTCATCATAGGAAAAATCCATCAGGAAGAAGTCTCAATTCTGAACATATATGCCCCAAATATAAAGGCACCCATGTTCATAAAAGAAACATTACTACAAATCTAACCACACACAAAAACCCACACACTTATAGTGGGAGACTTCAACACCCTACTCTCACCACTGGACAGGTCTACCAGACAGAAACTTAACAAATAAACAAAGGAAATAACAGAAGTTATCACCCAAGAAATAAAGAAAGAAAGAAAACACCTCCTAGAATTCAATGAAAACGAAAGCACAACATACCAAAACCTTTGGAATACTCTGAAAGCAGTTCTGAGGGGAAAATTCATAGCACTAAGTGCCCACATCAAGAAACTAGAGAATTGCTACACTAGAGAATTAACAGAACACCTGAAGCTCTAGAACAAAAAGAAGCAAACTCACCCAGAAGGAGTAGACTCCAGGAAATAATAAATTGAGACCTGAAATCAATAGAGTAGAAACAAAGAAAACAATACAAAGAATCAATGAAACAAAGAGTTGGTTCTTTGAGAAAATCAACAAGATAGACAAACCTCTATCAAACCTAACCAAAAGACACAGAGAGAAAACATGCTAATTAACAAAATCAGAAATGAAAAAGGGGACATAACAACAGACACTAGGGAAATCCAAAAAATCATCAGGTCATAATTTGAAAATCTGTACTCCACTAAATTGGAAAATCTGAAGGAAATGGATGATTTTCTGTATAGATATCACTTACCAAAATTAAATCAAGAAGAGATAAACAATTTAAACAGATCTATATCCCCTAAAGAAATAGAAGGAGCCATGAAAAGTCTCCCAACCAAGAAAAGTCCAGGGCCAAATGGTTTCAGTGTGGAATTCTACCAAAAATTCAAGGAAGAGCTAATACGAATACTCTTCAAATTGTTCCACACAATAAAAGCAGAAGAATCACTGCCAAACTCTTAAGAGGCTACAATTACATTAGTAGACAAACCACAGTCAAGAAGACAAAACGACAGCCAACAGACTGGGAAAAGATATTCACAAACCCCACATCTGACAGAGGCCTGATCTACAAAATTTACAAAGAACTCAAGAAGCAAGTTTCCAGAACATCAAAGGACCCAATTAAAAAATGGGGTACACAACTAAATAGAGAATTCTTAATAGAGGAGTCCAAAATGGCCAAGAGATACTTGAGAAAGTGCTCAACATCTTTAGCCATTAGGGAAATGCAAATCAAAACAACTCTGAGATACCATCTCACTCCTGTCAGAATGGCTAAAATAAAAAAACACTAATGACATTGTATGCTGGAGAAAATGTAGAGAAAGGGGTATGCTTCTACACTGCTGGTGGAAGTGCCAACTTGTGCAGAGGCACTTTCTCAAGTGCCTCTCTGCAATTTTAGATTACTCTATTGAGAATTCTCTGTTTTTAAGCTTGTTTATATGGTGGATTACATTGATGGATTTTCGTATGTTGAACCATCCCTGTATCCCTGGGATGAAACCTACTTGATCGTGGTGAATGATTGTTTTGAAGTGTTCTTGGATCCAATTTGAGAGTTAATTTTATTGAGTATTTTTGCATCAATGTTCATGAGGAATATTAGTCTGAAGTTCTCTTTCTTAGTTGTGTCTTTGTGTGGCTTGGGGATCAAGGTTATTTAAGCCTCATAGAAAGAATTTGGCAAAGACCCTTCTGCTTCTATTGCCTGGAATTCTTTGAGATGAATTGGTATAAGCTGTTCTTTGAATTTCTGGTAGAATTCTGCACTGAGGCCATCTGGACCTGGGCTTTATTTTTTTTTTTTTTTGGTTGGGATACTTTTGATGACTGCTTCTATTTCCATAGGGTTATAGGTCTATTTAAATTGCTTACCTGTTCTTTTTTTTTAGGTTAAATTTTATATATAACTTTATAAGCACATGAAATTTATTAAGAACATGTTTCTTACAACTGAGATGTTAACCTTTATCTTTTTTTAAATTTATTTTTCAGTTTAAATTTAGATAAGAAACAAGGTTGCTTCACAAGTCAGTTCCAGGTCCCTCTCCCTTTCCCTCCCCTCCTCCCGTGCCCTCCCCCAATCCCCCCATTATCCCCTCATTTCCCCAGGGAGGGTGAGGCCCTCCATGGGGGTGTCCATAGTCTGTCATTTCATATAGGGCAGGGCCTAGACCCTTCCCCAAGAGTTTAGGGTAAGAGTGCACCTCACATTGTTGGATGGGAGTCCAAAGTCCGTTTGTATACTCGGGATGGGTACTGATCTGCTGCCCAAGGCTCAATAGATTACCTAGGCCTCCTTACTGACACTCATATTCAGGGGGTCTTGATCAGTCCCATGCTGGATTCCCAGGCTGATGCCTGGGATTCAAGAGTTAACCCTTGTCAGGTCAGCTGTTTCTGGGGGTTAAACCAGCCCAGTCTTAATCCCTTTGGTCATCAGTCCTCCCTCTCTGTTACTGGCTTTCTTGAGTTCAGCTCAGTACTTAACCAAGGGAGTCTGCCTCTTCTTCGATCAGCCACTAAATGAAGTTTCTGTTTCCCAGACTCTTTGGCCATGGGATTGTAGGCTGGCACTCCCCAGATCTATGTCTAAAATCCTTATATGAGCGAGTACATGCCATGTTTCTCTTTTTGTACTGGGTTACCTCACTCAGGATGGTTTCTTCTAGTGTTATCCATTTGCCTGCGAATCTCAGGATTCCATTGTTTTTTTCTGCTGAATAGTACTCCATTGTGTAAATGTACCACATTTTCTCTATCCACTCTTCGGGTGAGGGACATCTAGGTTGCTTCCAAGTTCTGGCTATTACAAATAATGCTGCTATGAACATAGTGGAACAGACATCTTTGTTGTATGAATGGGCATCTTTTGGATATATGACTAAGAGTGTAGTTGCTGGGTCTTGTGGTAGGTTTATTCCCATTTTTCTGAGGAATCTCCATACTGATTTCCAAAGTGGCTGAACCAGTTGGCACTCCCACCAGCAATGGAGGAGTGTCCCCCTTTCACCACATCCTCTCCAGCATAAATTGTTGTTGGTGTTTTTTATTTTAGCCATTCTGACAGGAGTGAGATGGTATCTCAGAGTTGTTTTGATTTGCATTTCCCGGATGGCTAAGGATTTTGAGCACTTTCTCAAGTGCCTCTCAGCCATTTTAGACTCCTCTATTGAAAACTCTCTATGTAGTTCTGCAGCCCACATTTTAATTGGGTTCTTTGATGTTTTGGAGACTTGCTTCTTGAGTTCTTTGTAAATTTTGGAGATCAACCCTCTGTCAGATGTGGGATTAGTGAATATTTTTTTCCCATTCTGTGGGCTGCCTTTTTGTCTTGCTGACTGGGTCCTTTGCCTTACAGAAGCTTCTCAGTTTCAGGAGGTCCCATTTATTAATTGTTGATCTCACTGTCTGTGCTAGTGGTGTTATGTTCAGGAAGCTGTCTCCTGTACCAATTTGTTCAAGGGTACCACCCACTTTCTCTTCTAAGTGTTTCAGTGTGGCTGGATTTATGTTGAGGTCTTTGATCCATTTGGACTTAAGTTTTGTGCATGGCGATAAGCACGGATTGATCTGCATTCTTCTACATGCCAGCCTCCAGTTATGCCAGCACCATTTGTTGAAGATGCTACCTTTTTTCCATTGTATATTTTTAGCTTCTTTGCCAAAGATCAGATGTTCGTACGTGTGTGAGATAATATCAGGGTTTTCAATTCGATTCCATTGCTCTACCTGTCTATTTTTGTGCCAATACCAAGTTGTTTTCAGTACTATAGCTCTATATTACAGCTTGAGGTCAGGGATGGTGATGCCTCTGGAAGTTGCCTTGTTGAACAGGGTTGTTTTGGCTATCCTGGGTCTTTTGTTTTTCCATACAAAATTGATTATTGTTCTTTCAAGGTCTGTGAAGAATTGTGCTGGGATTTTAATGGGGATTGCATTGAATCTGTAGATTGCTTTTGGCAGGATTGCCATTTTTACTACATTGATCCTACCTATCCAAGAGCATGGGAGATCTTTCCATTTTCTGAGGGCTTCTTTAATTTCTTTCTTTAAAGATTCACAGTTCTTGTGATACAGGTCTTTCACTTGTTTGGTTAGCACTACCTCAAGGTATTTTCTGTTATTTGTGGTAATTGTAAAGGGTGATGTTTCTCTGATTTCAATCTTAGTCGCTTTATCATCTGTATACAGTAGTGCTACTGATTTTCTTGAATTGATCTTGTAGCCTGCCAGTTTGCTAAAGGTGTTGATCAGCTGTAAGAGTTCCCTGGTAGAGTTCTTTGGGTCATTGAGGTAAACTATCATATCTTCTGCAAATAGTGGAAGTTTGACCTCTTCCTTTCCTATTTGTATCCCCTTGATCTCCTTTTGTTGTCATATGGTTCTGGCTAGAACTTAGAGTACAATGTGGAAAAGGTATGGAGAGAGTGGACAGCCTTGTCTTGTTCCTGATTCTAGAGTAATAGCATTGAATTTCTATCTGTTTAGTTTGATGTTGGCTGTTGGTTTGCTGTATATAGCTTTTATTAAGTTTAGGTATGTTCCTGTTATCCCAGATCTCTCCAAGACCTTTATTGTGAAGGGGTGTTGGATTTGGTCAAAGGCTTTTTCAGCATCTAGTGAGATGATCATGTGATTTTTGTTTTTCAGCTTGTTTATATGGTGGATTACATTGATGGATTTTCGTATGTTGAACCATCCCTGCATCCATGGAATTAAACCTACTTGATTGTGGTGAATGATTTTTTTATGTTTCCTTAGATATGATTTGTCAGTATTTTATTGAATATTTTTGCATCAGTGTTCATGAGGGATATTGGTCTGAAGTTCTCTTTCTTAGTTGTGTCTTTGTGTGGCTTGGGAATCAAGGTTATTGAAGCCTCGTAGAGTTTGGCAAAGACCTTTCTGCTTCTATTACATAGAATGCTTTGAGAAGAATTGGTATAAGCTGTTCTTTGAATTTCTGGTGGAATTCTGCACTGAAGCCATCTGGACCTGGGCTTTTTTTGGTTGGGAGACTTTTGATGACTGCTTCTATTACCATAGGGGTTATAGGTCTATTTAAATTGCTCATCTGTTCTTGATTTAATTTTGGCAAGTGATAGCTATCCAGGAAGTCATCCATTTCCTTTAAATTTTCGAATTTTGTGGAGGACAGATTTTCAAAGTATGACCTGATGATTTTCTGAATTTCCTTAGGTTTGGTCTTTTCATGGCATCCCATATTTCCTGGATATTTTGTGTTAAGGATTTTTTGGTCAATGAATCCATTTCTCCTAGTGTATCTTCAACACCTGAGATTCTCTCTTTCATATCTTGTATTCTGTTGGATATGCATGTATCGGTAGTACCTGACCATTTGCCCAGCTTTTCTATTTCTAGCCTTTCTTCAGATTGTGTTTTTTTTTTATTGTCTCTATTTTAGTTTTCTACCCTTGCACTGTTTGTATTGTTTCTTGCAATTTTTGGTTTATCTTTTCATCCATTTGTTAATTTTATGAATTTTTTGGTTTGTGTTTTCTTCCATTTACTGTCTTTTCTGGTTTGTTTTTTCTTCCATTTCTTGCATTTTTTGGTTTGTTTTTTTCTTCCATTTCCTGCCTTTTTTGGCTTGTTTTTTCTTCTGTTTCTTGCATTTTTTGGATTGTTTTTTCATCCATTTCTTTGAGGGATTTTCCTATATCCTCTTTTAGGGCCTCTATCATTTTCATGAAGGTGTTTTTAAGGCTATTCTCTTCTGCTTCATTTGCATTGGAATGTTGGATTCTTGCTTGTGTGGAGTCTCTAGAATCTGGCAGTGTTATATTTGTTTTTCTGTTGCTGAGTGTGTTTTTGTATTGTCTCTTTCCCATCTCTTCTTCTAGTAGGTGCAGAAAGAGCCCCTTACTGGTCTGGTGGTTAGGGGACCCGAGTTCCCTTTTGGTGGGTGCTAGCAAGTCCAATAATCTGGTAATTCTTCTATTCCTTGTCCTCGTTCTGGTCCTGTCAGTGGAGAAGTTCAGGAATCTGGGATGCTTAGCCACCCACCTGGTCCCCTGGTCCCTTTGCTGGATCTGCTGGTTCCTGGTTTCATTGGTGGAAGAGAAGAGAAGACCTGTAATCTGGGGTGCTTGGCTCCCGCCAGGATTGCAGTTTCCAGGCAATCCCCAGGCACTGGAACTCTGGCCCAGATGCAGGCCTGTTGTACCTGGTCCCACCAGACCAGCTGTTCCCCTGCTCTGCCTGGATCTCGGAGTACAGATTTTTAAAGTATGACCTGATGATTCTTTGGATTTCCCCAGTGTCTGTTGTTATGTCTCCTTTTTCATTTCTGATTTTGTTAATTAGCATGTTCTCTCTCTGTGTTTTTGTTAGGTTTGATAAAGGTTTGTGTATCTTGTTGATTTTCTCAAAGAACCAACTCTTTGTTTCATCATGGATTCTTTGTATTGTCTTCTTTGTTTTTACTTTATTGATTTCAGCTCTCAATTTGATTATTTCATGGCATGTACTCCCCTTGAGTGAGTTTGCTTCTTTTTTTCTAGAGTTTTCATGTGTTCTGTTAATTCTCTAGTGTGGCAATTCTCAAGTTTCTTCATGTGGGCACTTAGTCCTATGAATTTTCCTCTTAGAACTGCTTTCAAAGTATCCCAAAGTTTTAGGTATGTTGTGCCTTCATTTTCTTTGAATTGTAAGAAGTCTTTTATTTCTTTCTTTATTTCTTCCTTTACACAGGAGTGACACAATTGAGCATTGCTCAATTATCATGAGCTTGTGAGGTTTCTGCAATTTGCGTTGATGTTGAATTCTAATTTTAAGCCTGGTGGTCCGACAGGACACAGGGAGCTATTCCAATTGTTTTGTATCTGTTGACATTTGCTATAATTCCAAGTATGTGATCATTTTAGAGAAGATTCCGTGTGATGCTGAGAAGAACATATATTATTTTTTGTTTGGGTGCAATGTTCTATAGATGTCTGTTAAACCCAATTGGGTGATGACTTCTGTTAATTCCATTGTTTCTTTGTTAAGTTTCTGTCTGGTAGACCTGCCCAGTGGTGTGAGTAGGGTGTTGAAGTCTCCCACTATAAGTGTGTGGGGTTTAATATGTGATTTGAGTTGTAGTAATATTTCTTTTATGAACATGGGTGCCTTTATATTTGGGGCATATATGTTCAGAATTGAGACTTCTTCCTGATGGATTTTTCCTATGATGAACATGAAATGTCCTTCTTCATCTCTTTTGATTAATTTTAGTTTGACGTCTATTTTGTGAGATATTAGGATAGCTACACCCAATTGCTTCTTATGTCCATTTGATTGGAAAGTTTTTTCCCGACCCTTAACCTTGAGGTAGCCTCTGTCTTTGAAAGTGAAGTGTGTTTCTTGTATGCAGCAGAAGGATGGATCTGTGTTAGCCTGTGTCTTTTTAATAGGTGCATTAAGACCATTGATGTTCAGGGATATTAATGGCCATTGATTGTTGATTCTTGTTTCCTTTGAACCATTTTTGGTGGTGGTTTTATGTGTGAGTTCTTCTCCTATTTCTGATTTATGGTAAAGTTAGATTATCTATTGCCCTTGTTATTTTGAGTGTAGTTAACTTCCTTGGGTCGGAGTTTTCCTTCTAGAACTTTCTGTAGGGCTGGATTTGTGGATACGTAGTGCATAAATCTGGTTTTGCCATGGAATATCTTGTTTTCTCCTTCTATAGTGATTGAGAGTTTTGCTGGGAATAGTAGTCTGGGATGGAATCTGTGGTCTCTTAATTTTTTAGAACATCTATCCAGGACCTTCTGGCTTTCATAGTTTCCATGGGGAAGTCGGTAGGTTTGCCTTTATATATTACTTGGCCTTTTTCCTTTGCTGCTTTTATTATTCATTCTTTATTCTGTATGTTTGGTGTTTTGATTATTATGTGGCGAGGGAACTTTCTCTTTTGGTCTAGTCTATTTGGTGTTTGGTAAGCTTCTTGTAGTTTCATAGGCATCTCCTTCTTCAGGTTGGGAAATTTTTCTTCTATGATTTTTTGAATATTTTTCTGCAGTATTGAGCTGGACTTCTCCGCCTTCTTCTATACATATTACTCTTAGATTTGTTTTTTTCACAGTGTCCAATATTTCCTTGATATTTTGTTTTAAGGATTTGTTGGATTTAAGACTTTCTTTTGTCGATGAATCTGTTTCTTCTAGTCTATCTTCAGTGCATGAGATTCTGTCTTCCTTCTCTTGTATTCTGTTAGTTATGTTTGCATCTGTAGTTCCTGATTGTTTTTTCAATCTTTCGTTTTCCAGTATTACCTCAGTTTGTGTTTTTCTTATTGTTTCCATTTCAGTTTTCCAGTCTTAAACTATTTAAATTGATTCCTTCATCTTTTGTTTGTTTATTGTTGGCTTTCCTTGCTCTCTTTAAGAGACTTTTTGATATCTTGCAATGCTTGGTTTGTGTTTTCTTCCATTTCTTTAAGGGATTTTTGCATATCCTCTTTGAGGGCCTCTATCACATCCAGGAGGTTGTTTTGAAGGTCATTCTTTTCTGTTTCATCTGTGTTGATATGTTCAGGTCTTGATGGTGTAGAGTTTCTAGACTCTGGTAGTGTCATACTAGTTCATCTGTTGTTGGCTCTGTTTTTATATTGCCTTCTTCCCATTCTTTTTTTTCCAGTGGGAGCTCATGGGGTCTTTCCCTCTCCTGGTGGGTTGGGTCTAAGGGTGCTTTCCAGTGTGTTCAAGCAGGTCCAATACTTCAATAGGTGCAGGTGGGTCTGAGACACTCTTGACCACAGGGCAGAGACCAGAGGGGACTAAAGACTTAAGCACCAGGAAAGGACCAGAAGACACTGAAGACTGAGGTGTGGGTGGACTCAGGGTCATCCGTCCGGGAGGAGTAGGTCCTCTGTAGGCCGAGAAAATGCCCAGGGAGATGGAGCTTGGGGATATAGGGTGTTGGGGCTCATGGCAGGGCCCCCACTCACCTTAAGCACTGGGAAAGGACCAGAAGACCCAGGTGTGGGCAGACTCTGGGTGATCCTTACGGGAGGCACAGGTCCTCTCTAGGCACAGAAAAATGCCCAGGGAGATGGAGCCAGGGATGTAGGGAGTTGGGTCTCAGAGCAGGGCCCTCACTCACCTTAAGCACCAGGAAAGGACCGGAAGACACTGAAGACTGAGGTGTGGGCAGTCTCAGGGTGGTCCTTCCAGGAGGGACAGGTTCTCTCTAGGTGCAGAAAATGTCCTGGTAGACAGAGCCGGAGATGTAGGGAGTTGGGGCTCAGAAGAGGGCCAAATTGTATCTCTTTCATCACCTTTAGTTTTCTTGTTGCCCTAGCCAAAACTTCAAGTACTATATTAAATACATATGGAGTGGCCAGTCCTGTCTTATTCATTATTTTGAGTTTCTCTCCATTTAATTTGATATTTGTTATTGGATTGTTATGTAGTACTTTTATTATGCTTATGTATGTTTGTTATATCCCTGATCTCTCCAAGACTTGTATCATGAAGGTGTGTTGGATATTGTCGAAGGCTTTTCCAAAATGTAATGATATGACTATGGGGATTTTTCCTTTCAGTTTGTTTATGTGATGGATTACATTAATAAATTTTCATATGATGAACCATTCCTGCATCCCTGGGAGGAAACCTACTTGATCATAATGGATGATATGTTTGTTGTGTCCTTGATTTAGTTTGACAACATTTCATTGAGTATTTTTACATCACTGTACATGAGTGAATTTGTTCTTTAATTCTCTTTCTTTGTTGAGTCTTTATGTGGTTTGAGTATCAAGGTGACTGTGGTATCATGAAATGAATTTAGCAATGCTCTTCTGTTTTCATTTTGTGAAATAATTTGAGGAGAATTGGTATTTGGGCTTCTTTGAAAGTCTGATAGAATTCTGTGATTATACTATCTAACCCTGCACTTTCATTTTTTGTTTGGGAGACACTTAATGACTGTTTGTATTTTTTTATGGTTTTAGGTCTATTTAAAATATTTGTCTGATCTTCATTTAACACCAGTAAGTGGAATGTATCAAGAAAATTGTCCATATTTTTTGGTATTTGAATTTTTTGGAGTGTAGATTTTGGAAGTATGACCTAATGGTTCTTTTGATTTCTTCAGTGTCCATTTTTATGGCCCCTTTTATTTTCCAATTTTGTCAATTTGGATACTCTCTTTCAGCTTTATGTTAAAGGATTTTTCTATTATGTTGTTTTTCTCATGAACCAACTCTTTGTTTCATTTATTCTTTGTATTGTTTTCTTTGTTTCTGTTTTGTTGATTTCAGCCCTCAGTTTGATTGTTTTCTGCAGTCTACTCCACATTCTATAAGGAGGTACTTAGTGCTATGAATTTTCTTCTTTGAACTGCTTTCAGTGTGTCATGTAAGCATGGGTATGTTGTGTGTTCAAGTTCATTGAATTCTACAAAGTATTTAATGTCTTTATTTCTGTCTTGACACAGTGGTTATTCAGTGGGGAGTTGTTCAAATTCCATGAGTTTGTATGCTCTGTTGTTTCTGTTGTTGAAATCCAACAGTTCATCGTGGGCTGCTAGGATATAGGGAGTCATTCAAATTTCCTCTATGTGTTTAGATTTTCTTTGTTATTAAGTATGTGGTCAATTTTGGAGAATGTTCTGTGAGGTACTGAGAAGAAATTGCATTCTTTTGTTTGGATGAAATGTTGATATCTGTTATGTCTATATGGTTCATAATGTTAGTTAACTCCAATACATCTCTTGTTTTGGCTTTGATGATCTATCATTCCTGTAGTTTGGTTATTGATATCCCCCAATATATGATTTATATTGGTATATATGGTATATGATTTAAGCTTTAGTTGTATTTCCTTTACAAATTTGGGTGCCCTTGTGATTGCCATGCAGATGTTAAGAATTGAAAACTCATCTTGTTTGAATTTCCTTTGATGAGCATGAAGGGTAAGTGTCCAATCTTTTGATTTACTTTTGTATGATGTATATTTTGTTAGATATTAAAATGGGTACCTAAGCTTGATTCTTAGGTCCACTTGTTTGGAAAACCTTTTTACAGCCTTTAATTGTGAGGAAATGTTTATCTTTGATGTTGAGGTGTGTTTATTGTATCAGCAAAAGCATCATGAAAACAGCTTGGTACTGGCACAAAAATAGACAAGCAGACCAATTGAATCAAATTGAAAACCCTGATACTAACTCACACACCTAAAAAAAACTTGATTTTTGACAAGAAGCTAAAATTATACTTTGGAAAAAAGACAATGTCTTCAACAAATGGTGCTGGGGTAACTGGATTCTGGCATGTAGAAGACTGCAGATAGATGCATGTCTATAGCCATGCATAAAACTTAAGTCCATATGGATGAAAGACCACAACAGAAATCTTGTCACACTGAACTTCTTAGAAGAGAAATTGTGAGGTATACTTTAACGAATTGGTATAGAAAGCCACTTCCTGAACGTAACACCAATAGAACAGACACTCAGATGGACAAGTAATAAATGGGACCTCCTTAAGCTGAGCAGGTTCTGTAAGGCAAAGGATACAGTCAGCAAGACAAAAAGACAGCCCACAGAATGGGATAATATATACACTAACACCATGACAGAGGGCTTGTATCCAAAATTTACAAAGAACTCAAGGACAAGATTCCAAAACACCAAAGGATCCAATTAAAAGGTGGGGTACACAACTAAATAGAGAATTCTCAATAGAGGAGTTTAAAATTGCTGAGAGACACTTGAGAAAGTGTTCAACATCCCTAGCCATCAGGGAAATGCAAATCAAAACAACTCAGATACTATCTCCTGTCAGAATGGCTAAAATTAAAAACACCAATGACAATTTATGCTGGAGAGAATGTGGAGAAAGAGGAACACTCCTCTTCTGCTGGTGGGAGTGTCAACTCATACAGTCACTTTGGAAATCAGTATGTAGGTTCCTCAGGAAAATTGGAATCAGTCTACCACAAGATCCAGCAATTCCACTCTTAGGCATATACCCAAAAGATACACATTTATACAGCAAGGACGTCTGTTTCACTATATTCATAGCGGCATTATTTGTAATAGCCCAAACCTGGAAGCAATTTAGATGCCCATTAACTAAATAATGGATAGAGAAAATGTGGTACATTTACACAATGAAGTACGACTCAGTGGAAACAAACAATGGAATCTTTAAATTTCAGGCAAATGGATGGCACTAGAAGAAACCATCCCGAGCGAGGTAACCCAGTCACAAAAAGACACGCATAGTATGTATTCAGTCATATATGGATTCTAGGCCTGAAACAGGGGAATACCAACCTACAATCTCCAGTCAGAAAGTCTAGGAAACAGGGAGGACCCTATGCACAGTAATCCAGATAAGGGGAACAGGACACAATTTTCTGAAGGAATTGAGAGCACAGGGGAAGTAGTGAGGAAGCTGGGAGAAAGAAAGGGGAGAAGAAGAGGAGATAGAAGGAGATGGGGGAGCAGAAAAGTTGAGTAGAGGGAAGAATAGAGGAGAGAAGAATGAGAGATACCATAATAGAATGAGTCATTATAGGTTTGAACAGAGATCTGATACTAGTGAGATGTCCGGAGGCCTACAAGGATGACACCAACTGGCAATCTAACCAATAGTGGAGAGGTTACCTTAAATGCCCTTCATTATAATGTTATTGATGAGTTTTTATGTGACATCCTAGAGTCTTCATCCAGTGGCTGAAGGAAGCAGAGGCAGACATCCACAGCTAAACACTGAACTGACTCCTTGGAACCCAGTTGAAGAGAGAGAGGAGTGATGAGCAAAGAGGTTATGACTCAGTGGGTGAAACTCACAGAATCAGCTCACCTGAACAAGAGGGAGCTTATAGACCCAAGACTAATATTTAGATGCCAGCATGGTACTTATCCAGATACTCCGAATATGGGTGTCACTGAGGAGGCCTCAGCATCCTTTCAGCACTCAGGCAATAAGTCAACATTTAGCCCTGTCATCCAGATGGACATTGGGAGCTCATACCACATGGAGGGATGTAGTCACTGCCTGGACAAATGGGGGAGGGCCTAGGCCCTGCACCAGTTAATATGACAGACTTTCGAGATTTCCCCCAAGAAGGGCCTCACCCTCCTTCAAGAATAGAGTGGGAATTGGAGAAGAGGTTGGGGGAGAATTGAATGGGTGTTGGAGAGAAGGATAGGGAGAGGAATCTAGGATTGACATGTGAAGCAAACTTGTTTCTAAATTAAATTAAATGAAAAAAGATAAATTTTAAAAAAGGATGGAGAAAAAGGTTGAATACTGTTTTTGAATGCATTTTGTTAGTCTGTGTCTTTTTATTGAGAATTGAATCCTTTAATATTGAGAGATATAAATGATCAATGATTGTTAAATGATGCTATTATGTTGTTGGCAGTGGTAGTGTGTGTCTGTTTGTGTGTGTTTCAATTGTTAGGGCTTTACTTGCCTGCATTTTCATGGGTGTAGTTTTTATCCATGGGTTGGAAGTTTCCTTATAGAACCTTCTATAGGAATGGATTTTTGCACACATATGTCTAAATTTGAATTTATCATGGAATATCTTGCTTTCTGGCTATGGTGATTGAAATTTACATTGGGTATAGTAATCTCGGCTGGCTCCTCTTATCTCTTAGCATCTGCAAGACATCAATTGAGGCCCTTGTGGCTTTTAGAGCATCATTTTCTAATTGGGGGAATTCTAATAGTCTATCTTTATATATTACTTGACTTATTCATTTGTAGACTTTAATATTATTTCTTTATTCTGTGTGTTTAGTGTTTGGATTAGTATTTCTTTTCTGATATTATCTATTTGTGTTTTTATGTTTCTTGTACATCTATAGATACGTCCTTTTTTAGGTTTGGAATTTTTTTCCTATGAGACAGAAGACAGGAGAAGAAGATCAAGCATCTAAGTATACAAAAGAACAATAGGAATCTGAGAACAGCTACTTTATGAATCATTTTATAGCTGGGTTACTATTCTTTATCCCATGATAAAAATCTCTACAGTAGGAAGGAGATACTGGAAGCTCTTTCACAGACAGTTTCCTACGGACCTCTGGATCAGGAAGTCTAGCATGACTTTCAGCAAAGTCTCTCTAGTCATTTCACCCAAACATTGTAAACACCCACATAATGGATGCATTTCTATGTATCTTATACCTTTATTTAGGGCTTTTTATTAGCAGACTCACCCAAGAAGATGATGTGCCCTGCTCAGGATTGTACAGGAGGAACTCTAGCTTGCTACCTCAACTATGCTTATCTAGTCACTTCTAAAAGTAGGTTACAGATTTGAAGATATTTTCCAGCTTACCTTCTGTCTGCTAATTGTTTTTAACTTTCTTTGGTTGTAGACTTATTATTCATTCATTTGCAATTTACAATAGTATAATCATAGGTAGGTGCTTATAAAAGAACTGGTCTATCCTTCTATCCCTCTTTGTTTACTTGGGAATCAGTGTTTCTCACTTAGTTTACAGCTTACCCATAGTCTAGATGGGCTGGCCTGTGAACTCCTGGGACCTTCTCTCCTTGTCTGCCAGTACTGGGATAATAGGCAGCTCTAACATCTGTCTTACCATATAGATGCTGGGGCTCCAATCTCAGGTTGTTTGGTTAGTAAATATGCAGTTTACCCACTGGGTCATACCCAATCCAAATTGTTTTCTTCCTGAAGTTAATATTTTCAATTTTTTTCTCACAGTGGCAGGGAAGAAATAGAAAGAACATTGATTGACATAATCATTTTATTTCTAGCTGCTCTTCTCTAATGCTTCTGTTAAATCTGGTTAGGAACCTCATAACACAGGCTAAGTGTGAGGACATGCAGCCATCTCATAAATTGCTTTCAGATTAAGCAGAAACATTGATATCCTAGCATTCACTAAACAAAGTTACTTAGGAAATGGAAATAAATATATATAGGTATTTGGACATGTACTGATATCTGACATGGAGTCTTAGCAGAATCTATTCGAGATATCCATAGCCATTCTATAATAGTGCATTGTATAGATTTATATTTCTGTGTTTTTGAGCTTGCATGTATCATTATGTTGCCTTTCAGTTTTCATCGTAAGTTCTATTCCTTCAAATAGAAAGCATAACACCCTGGTTCTGAAGATCCTGTAAGAACAAAGAGAGTATATAACAATAATGTAGATTATAAAATGAAGCATGGCCCAGGATCGATGTTACAGTGCTTTATCAAGATTTCATGCCACTTATTTTATTGTCATTTCTCTGTAAATCTTTTTTTTTAATTTTATTTTCCAGTTTAAATTTAGATAAGAATCAAGGTTGCTTCACAAGTCAGTTCCAGGTCCCTCTCCCATTCCCTCCCTTCCTCCCGTAAGTGTCATTCTACGTATGATATGATGGGAGATCCTAATAACTTCTCACTGAGGAAATGATAGTGAGAGAATCTCAGATCCAATGGGATCTGGAATACATAAAGAAGACTGTGCAGATAGCCTTTATTGTTATGAGAGAAGCAAAAAGTTAAAAATAAAATCCAAATTCTATTTTAGCAAAGGAACAAGGGAGGGACTTAATCATAGCCAGGAAATTCATGGGTTGCATTTTCAGAAGACAAAGACATCGGGAGTCACCGACAATTTCAGGAATCTATTGGCAGCTTGCACTAGCATGGGGATGGAGGAGTCTGTGAAGAAGAAAAGCAAGAGTCAGAACTGTGTTACAGGGGAAGAGGAGGACATTTTTTCATGAGCCTTCCTCAATTATTCCTTTCATCCCCTTCAGGCCTGACTTAGCTTCATGTCATACCCTGACTTTGCCTTTTTTCTTGTTCTGAGTCTCCTATAGTCTTTTCTGCCCACAGTAATCCAGCACCAAGGATACAATAAACATCCAAGAGTACTGGCTATATGTCTAGAATTAGTCTAACTCAGCTAAGCATCCGTATCTATGTTCCTTCCCTCTGATCAGGTTTTTCCACACATCAACTACATATTTTATCCTAATCCTGAAGAGAAAGGATTAACTGAGAGGACAGACAATGCTCAGAGATACCATAGAAGGGACAACTATTCGGACTTTTTGTACTCACCCTCTGGTACACTTATAGGTATAGCTCTGAACCAAACCTGGATAGAGGAGAGGGATTGAGGGGAAGCTGTGCTCCTACCTGCATGGTCATGAAGCCAGGCCACTGCCTTCCTTTCCAGAAGCTCCCACTCACACTCCATGTCCTTGCCATTAGCATGCAGCCAGAGCACAGCCAGCACTGTGGCCCAGGCTGAGGGGTCTTCATCCTGCAAAACAGATAGAAACATCTGTGATGCTCCAGGCAGGTCAGGAAGTAATTCAAGAAGAAAGAAACAGAGAGGTTTCCTAACTACTTTTTTTGTCTTTCCCTAATCTGCTGCTACATGGAATTCCCTGGCTCTAACTTACCATACAGATTAGCAGACCCTCAAGACAACATTCCATCACCACTTAGAAAAGAATTAAAGTTGTACATACATTGTAAACAGCATCACATTTTGCAAGATACCCCAACCACCCATTCCATGAATGATTAAACTGCACAAAGAGAAGAAATTTTGTATTTGACTTCTTTTAAGATTTGTGTTCACTAATTTTTTTTGTATCTTCACATGCCAAAAACAACCCCCCACAAAAAACAAAATTAAAAAAAGATAACAACGAATCACCATAACAAAGAATTAAAGCACATGTCAAAACTTAAATGCAAGTAATAAATAAGGTAAAAGATTTTTTTCTAAATTAGTTCTTTAGTAATGATGGATATTGGAATGTAGGTCCAATATTAGACACCACTCTTATTTCTGTGAGGGATTCTTACGTCAAGGTGGTAAGGATCCAAAAGCAAGTTGCTCAAGACTAGATGCAAAGCCCGTTCTGACTTTTAAAATGTAGCTCTTGAGTGGTCTCAGCTTAGGAGAGATGACTTATGAAAATCTACAATCCTAGCCCAAGAATGAAGCCCGTCCTGAGGTGTCCTGGGTCAGATCTTTTGCTTCACATTCTTGTGGCCACATGACTCCTCTGTGTTCAGTGTGCAGCTGTTTTCAAGTCAGTTTGTCTGTCTTCTACTCACACAGCACAGGGTTAAGAAATAAAAGCAAATCTTGAGCTTTATTCCTGCCATATAGTTTTTTTTGCCAGTGCCCTTGTTTTTCATGAAAACTTAAAACTCATGATCAGAGATTTCAGGGTATCTTGATTGTCCTATATATCACTTTTTCTTTCTGTTTTATCATCTACCATTTGATAAACTTTAATCTGTATCGTCATTAATAACAATAAGTAAACATTCAGAGCTTAGTGGCTTCAAAATTATGTTTCCATTTTGACATCAATTTCTTATTCAGTAGTATTATTTATAAGTAATCTACATTCAATCAGAAGATCTATCATTTAAAAATTTCAATATCCAATTGAAATTCAGATATCACCATGTGATATTCATTCAAATTCACTATACTTTTTAACTAGATTCAGTTAATGACCTCTTATATTCTATAGCTTGCTTCTACTTGTGGACAACGTTTCTAGCTAGTACCAAATCATACTTTCAAAAATTGTTAAAATAAATTATCATTTTTCAAGCAGTCAATGTGAAACAATTTTGATTAAATATTTCTATAGTTTCACCCTAATATTTAAGTCAGTTTGTATTTTACAGCATATGTAACTCTGTGGAGTAAAAATATACATCTCATTTGCATTCATCACAATTCATATGCTTAATAATCAGGCACAGCTAGTAGATATAGTATAAGTAGTATAAATATAGAATATGTGAACTATATTTAATAATATATCACATTTTAATAACTCAGAACTGCATTTCTTTTCCATGATTTGTCATATGTTTTATTGAAGAGATTTAAAAAATATATTATTAGAAGATCCAGGAGGTAGACTTCAAATTCTACATAAGATTTATTCCTTATTTAGCATATTTGAAAACATTAAAAAAAAGCAATACTGGGATGTTATTGGAGTCTTTGCAGACAGGGCATCCTAGAATTGAATCTAGTTCTGCACTTGGCTAGTACAGAGTATTCACGTTCTTAATGTTTGATTTCTTCATCTATATATAGCTATATAAGTAGAAGGTTCTTAATTAACTGAATTGAGGAAAAGTAAGTATATTCATACTAAGTGCTTTAAAAACTATCTTGCACAGTATGAAGATAAATTTTTTTCGTCTAAAAATATCAAGGGAAATATGATTAACACACACAGAAGAGCACTTGTTTTCCCATTGATATCCATCTATCTCAGCATGTTTTACAAGAGCTAAGCTATTAATTCTATGCTCCTTATGGTCAGACTTAAGTTGATATAATTTCATCTACTATATATTACACATTAATTTCACCTTTGCATTATCTATATTCTTATACCTCTGCTTGGTCCTGGTTTATTTCAATTCGAATTATGTTCCTACTATCATGAGACACACTCTGTTTCCCTTGAAATACTTTGCATCTCACCTTGGCAGGATTTGCAGCCTTCATGTCTTCCAAACTGGTGCCCAGGATCTTAGTCAAATCCTCATCCAGCTCCCAGGAGCCATTTGCCTTTTGGAGGGAAATCAGGTACAGAATAGCATTTTCTCCAAAAACTTCGTGAAAACCTGAATGAGATATAACATGGGAAATTATGGATCATAGCCCACCTGAAGCAGTCTCCTGATATAGGAGGCTGCAGTGAGGGTTATGCAGAATGTCCATTTAATATTTCTGATCTGTGATGGGTGACCAGTTGCATTGGCTTCTGAACACAACATCAGCAGTGTCTACTGGGGTCCAGCCCTGATGACAGGTAGACTGTGTAGAAAGAGATTGACAAGGGACTCAAAGAACAAGAAGCCACTCAATTACAGCAGGTTAGAAGGTATCAAGTGCTGTATTGTGTATTAGTTAAGCTAAACTTATTCTGACAAATATATGATGATGTCAAATCTCACATCTTTCCTGCTGCCTTAAGTAAGTCACCCAATAGGTAGAGAAAGGTCTAAGATGAAGAACATGGAATGTTATTTTATGGCTACCATAAGTCAGAGACAAAATCTGAGGTCTAATTCACCTTCATGCTCATTTTTCAAGTTGGTTTTCTTGGTGGAGGATATTGAGGTGTTCATCATGCTCATGAACTCTGTATCTCCCACAATATCATATGCTTGGCAGGCGAATAAAAGGTCACCAGCTGTAACAACAACAACCAAAAAACATTATTAAGGAAACTTTTCCAAGAAAGAATCTCCCTTAGACTGTAGAGCATGTCTTCATAACCTCTAGGGATGCTAACCATACAGTGAATCAACTGCACATAGTACATTTTTTGAGTGAAATGATGGCCTGTAACTTGAAAAATACAATTGAACAGGGGAGACTGCAACATCCTCTGTGTTATGCACCAATCAAAGATTTTAAGTGAAGATTAGAGACATCCACTTCCAATACATACTAGCCTCAGTCACTAACCACAATGCTGTATTCCAGTGTGTCCTCTTCCAATGCAGACATTCACCCTACGAACACTAATTCTACTTCCTGTTGAATCATATGGAGCAAGCACGGTTGCAGCTCACCTACAGTGCAGGAGATTCTTCCAGATATATCTTAATGTAAAAGGATCTTTTACTCTCTCACAAAGCTACTTTAATTTGCTCCTTTCAAAAGAAGCTCAACTGTGCCATAAGCATCCAGGTTCAGAAGGTTAAGTTGGCAGTTGTCTCACCCCAAGATTATTTCCTTCCTTCTCACCTGAGTTATCTTTCATATATCCTCACTGCCATCAAACATCAATTGCTTAAGTCACATTCTACCAGTACCCAAAGTACCCAAAAGCCATACCACGGGCTTCCAAAGTCACATTCTACCAGTACCCAAAGTACCCAAAAGCCATACCATGGGCTTCCAGTGCACTCCAATGTCTTCCATAAATTTGAGAATTTTTATTTTCTATGTAAGCAGACCATGCAACACCTTAATGCAAAGATCATCCCTTTTTCAGATCCAGTGACTATGACTCTAACACCCTCTCACATACCCTCAAGTCATTGGTATAATTCAGAGTTGTTTATCAGAAATATTTAATGCTATTTTTAAAATACAACCCAAATTTCTCATGTGATAACTTACAGTTTCCTGTTTGAAAACTGGTCATTACATGAACTGTGCTTTCTAAGTCATCTATTTTTCCAATATATTACCTTCATTCATCTTTATTTTTCAGTCAACCTAAATACCAATCAAGAATATTACCCCACTCATCAATATCTTCAATCACAACTATAATTTATAATCATCAGAACAATTTCAAAATCCTACAATAGAAATCAATTCAGCACTCTCCCTATTCCAATCTTCAGTTTAAGTTGATGACACTTTCAGTAAATTATTCAGAAAGTCCAGTCCTCTAATTAGTGCTCAGGCTTACTGAGTAAAGGCACCAAATACAACTGGACCCTCTGCCATGTTAGAAAATAATACTCAGTTTTGTTTGTTTTGTTTTTGTTTTTGTTTCCTATTAAACCCCTGTAACTACTACAAACATCCATGTCTTCCTTAAATACCCTCTTCTATCACTAGCATTATCAGATGCAATCTAGTAATCTGCTATATATGTGGCCACTGACTAACTATCAAGAACAGAAATTAGATTTAAGTTAAATGATTTGATAATTCAGGGTTCATAGATGCTATTGCATCATAATATATCCTGGTATTTTTCTCTACTTCTATAATAAATCTCTCTTCTAGTTGGACACAATCTACTTCTCTAGAAAATATAGGGCAAGCCATACATCAAATTTATAGAAGGATAAAAAACATGTTAAATTTAAGAAGTGGAATTAAATTAAAATTCATGAGGTTCTGAAAATGATCATTATTTATATTATGCACTTAGATATCTAAGAATCATTATAAATTAGTTTAAATTCTAATAAAACTTACCAGACCCACGATGACATACAAAAGGTGAATTTGAAAAAGTTACTGGCCTTGGAATCACCCTGTGAGCCAAAGGCCCCTGCACTGGCTGGTTGAGCTCTTTGTTTATAGCAATGAAAGCTGTGAAGGAGCTGAGGACTCCAGACTGAATGCTGATGTTCAACACATTCTCTTTTTCTCCTTTTGATGTCTCAGCAGAGCCCAAGTCCTTCATCTGAATCAGGGACTTTGCAGCCAACCTATGAATGGTGAAGCTGAAAGAAGACACTGCATAAAATTAACTTAAAGTAAATGCAAATTAAGTATCAAAGTCTCCTACAAACTAGAGACTTCAGCTGAAGGGGAATGCAGAAACGAAGAGTTAAGACTGAATGTATCATAAAATGAAGAGCTTAGAAGAAACAGCTAAGGTCACTGACAGGAATGATCGACCCATAAAGAATGGTAGAGAAAAAGAAAGGGAATTGTGGTGGTTTGAATAGGAATGAACTTCAAAGACTCAGGTGTTTAAATGCTTAGTCAATAGGGAGTGGCACTGTTAGAAGGTATGGCCTTATTCTTGTAAGTATGGCCTTGTTGGAGGAAGTGTGCTACAGTGGATATGAGCTTGGATGTCTCAGATGCTCTAGACCACGTAAAGGTGTTTTCTGCCACCTTTAGATCAAGATGAAGAACCCTCAATTCCTTCTCCAACACTGGGTCTGCCTGCATGCCACTATGTTTCCTGCCACGACAATCATGGTCTAAACATCTTTATTATAATCCAGACCCAAGTAAATGTTTTCCTTTATAAGAGTTTCAGTGGTCATTGTGTCACTTAATATGACACAGAAACCCTTACCAAGTCAGTGAGTGAAAGGAGAAAAAGAGAAGAGAAGAGAGAAGGTGGGGAAGAGTGGAGATGGAGAAGCAAAGCTGAGTTTTTACCTGGTATTTGTATTGGGTTGTAGCAAAAATGTCACCCTGTTTTCAAGACTCCTGCCTTGGAGGGTATACTTGAGGCACACTTCTCCTGAGCTCTCCACTTGCTACAAATAAGAGGAGTTCATGAGTGACAAAACAGACTCACAACCAGGAAAATGTTGAGAACTTGAGGAGCTTCTCATCTCAGTGAATTGTCACACTAAGTATCAGGTACCATGTCATGAAGGAGAGGACAGGATGCTGGCTGCCTGGCAATTGACATATCTTGCTGAAATCCCAATGAAACATCACTGTTATAAAACTACTGATATATTGTCTCACTTAGTAAAGGAATGAACAATAATTGGTACTTACAGGCATAGTCCCATTGAGTTGGGCATAGATGATTAATCTCTGACCCTTAAAGATGACAGTGTGCTCTGGAGAAATCATGCTAGCTGACAGACCAGGAGGCAAAACCCAGCTCAGAGAGAAGTCATCAACTGAACAGTTTAGAGCAAACTTCAGAGACCCAAGAGCCTGTTGGAGGAGAGAATAGCCAATCATATCTAGCCACAATGCTAAGAGAGAATTGCTGTTTTTTCTCTAATTTTATGTATGTAAAGTTACACTTCAGAGGTGTATAAGTGTAGGTGTTTGAGAGAAAATATTTAGCAAGGTGACTTCTGCAAAAGTTAGTTAGAAAAGGGATAGAACAACTTGGAGGAGAAGCTTAGAAATATGATCCAAGATGTCTTGAAGTTTCATATACTAATGAAGGAATGTGAACTTAACACACCATTGAGTCTAACACACACATACACACACACACACTTGTGTATCTTTTCTTTTGTGTGGAGAATGTATTTCTTCTCAATTACTAAGAGTACAAACTACAATCTCAGACAAAGCAGCTAAAATTTTAACCTTCTTTCTCTCTGGTATTCAAACCAAAAGTCCCAGCCTCTTTATTTGTCTTTTCTTTGGATTCCCAGCTACTATAGTCAGATGCCAGTTTTAGACATTAGAATGGTAACCATATTTAACAAGGGATAAGGTAGTATTACTAAGTGCATGGACTGAGACTGATGAAACTATGTCCTTTGCAGTAGGGTTCCTGTTGTGCCTCATAGTCACTGTGGACTTGCAACTCTGGCCACTTGGCCAGTTCTCACCTTGGTCTGCATCCTGTCCTTGTCTGTGATAAACTCTGCAGTGCCCCCAGATACCCGGGCGATGCCTTTGATTAAACTGGTGGAGGCTCCTTCTCCAATACCAAATGAGAAACATCTGTGAAATGATGAATGTTAGTGGAATTATCAGTTCACATCGGCCGCTCAAAAACTCATGAAGAGATAAGGCACTTACTTCAAAGTCAGTGTAATGCTATTCTGATTTTGTTTTCTTTTAGCCTTCAGAAATGCTTAAATCAGTGAAACTAATGTCACAATCTTGTATGGAGAAAGGCTCAATTTCATGTTGTTAATAAAGATCTATGGATCTGGATATTTACAAGATATGTTCTAATTTTTTTTTGGTTTTTCAAGACAGGGTTTGTCTGTATTGTTTTGGAGGCTGTCCTTGAACTTGCTCTGTAGACCAGGCTGGCCTCCCTTGAACTCACAGAGATCCACCTGCTTCTGCATCTTGAGTGCTGGGATTAAAGGTATGGGCCACCAATGCCTGGCTCTATTTATTTTTTATCTATGTATTTCCTCTACAAAATACATAATAGTCAAGTAAATATATGATAATATAAATAGTTTTCAAAATTTGGACAGTCAAAATTTAAGTAATCACTAACATTTTTGCCTATACATTCAGTATGTGTAGACTTTTCATGAATGTGAGTCATCAGCCACAAATCCTGTGATATTTGACCTTAGAATTAGTGTACTCAGTATGTAAGCATAAGGACCAAATTTTATATTGTAGTTTTATATCCTTTCAATAACCTATAAAGCAGTCGCTATTGGTTTTTGCAACTTCAAGTTGATTGATAAGACAAAGAGATTAGTGGTGCCATCATGCTTTTTCATGTAGATAGCCTGCAAGTGAAATACACATATAATTAAATTTTGATGTTAAAGAATTCACATACAAGGTTCAAGAAAATCACTGTGAGTTCTACTCATAGAAATACTAGACAAGGGCTGGAGAGATGGCTCAGCGGTTAAAAGCACTGACTGTTCTTCCAGAGGTCCTGAGTTCAATTCCCAGCAACCACTTGGTGGCTCACAACCACCTTGAGTGAGATCTGGTGCCCCCTGCTGGCACACAAGCAGAAGACAGCATACTAAATAAATAAAATTAAAAAAAAAGAAATACTAGACAAGATTATTAAACCAGGAAAAATTAGATACCTATAAATAATAATTTTAATAATTTATGTAAAATCAGAAAACTACCAAGACTATAGGTTCCAATGACTGCTCAGAGAATATGAAGCTAGAATCCAAGACTGGAAAATGTAGAGAAAGAAAGAGTACAGAGCCTGCATGTGCTGTTGACATGACATTTGAAGGATATGGCATGGATGGATGACTGAACAGGTAGGCAGTTTCAGAGTAGTAGGAAAACTGTGAAGTTTTGAGTTTTGCCAGTGGTAGTTATCCCTGAAATCACCTTAGAGTATTTCACAGAACAATGTAGAAATACCTAAGAGGTAGCGAGAAGTAAGAAATGATCCATCCATGAAATCCATCACTCTTTAGATGGATTCAGGCTGTATTTCTAGTCTAGGCACACATTGAAAGCAAAGAGTAGGCCTATCTTGGGAAAGTTGCCGTCTAAATACCAATAGTCCATAATACCCACGAAGTCCACTATGTCTGAAAAGCACATTGGTCATTTCTCATAACTAATTAAGAAAGAATTTCTCCATAAAGTAGGAAAAGGGCTTAATTATTTTGATGCCAGGTATGCATAGATACCCAAACTTCACTATATAAACATCATGGGATTCATTTCTGGGACCATGTTGCAGTGACTGGAGACTGCTACTTAGCTTCCCCTCCCAGCGAGAGCATACTCACCACAGATTCCTGGTCTTCCTCTCCACCCACAGGACCAGGGTCAGGACTATGACCAGGAAGAGGAGAACTACCAAAGTATTGAACTTGCTTGAACCCACCAAAAGTTAACTCTGGTCCCCTAACCATCAAGCCAGCAAGAGTACCTTTCTACACCAGCTAGAAGAAGGGATGGGAAGGAGACAATACAAAAACAAAGAAAGCAAAAGAAAAACAAATGTGATGCTGCCAGATTATAGAGACTCTACACCAGCAAGACTCTAACATCCCAATACAAAAGAAGCAAAATAGAATGACATTAAAAACAAGTTGATGAAAATGATAGAGGCCCTCAAAGAAGATATGGGAAATCCCTTAAAGAAATGGAAGAAAAACCAAACCAAAAATGAAAGAAATGGAAGAAAAAGCAAATCAAAAAATGTAAGAAATGGAAAAAGAAAACAAAAAATGCAACAAATGGAGGAAAAGACTAAGCAAAAATTGCAAGAAACATTTCAAACAGTGTGGCACACTTATGATCTCAGGATTTGAGGAGCTCAGACAAGTGGTTCAAAAGACATAGCCCCTAGGCAGTGTAGGGAAGAAAATGCTCAAAATGCCTGACCAAAAAAAGATATCGGGGACCTGGAGCATCCTTGGAACATAGCACTGGGAGGGTAAATTTAATGCCAGTCTGGACTTCATAGCATAACTGAGCCAGACTGGTTTATGGTGTGAGTATGAAGAAAGAAAGAGACAAGGGGGCAGAAGAGGGAGGCAGGAAGGGAGAGAGGATGGGAGGAGAGAAGAAATCCAGTATTTTCAAATAGCTCCTGGAATTGACATATTCACTATGCAAAGCCAATGACCAGAAGCTCAAGGGAAAATAAAGGCTTATGAATCAATTTTTGTACATATATAAATACATGGCAAATAATTTAAATACACTGCTAAATATAGATAATAATTATAGATTATCCATTTCAAAGTAGAAGAAAAAGAATTTTGAAAGGAAATATACATACTTGATAATATAAATGTGTTTAACCTTATCTATATATCTCTAAATAAATGATGTGTATGAAGCCTGATGCAGTTGTCCATGAGTGATGCAATTTTAAGTTTTTTTTATGTACCAATTAAAAATTTAAATTGTCAGCTATTTCTTACTTTAGCATAGAAGAAGGAAAAACTAATGAAAATATCTACATGGAATTATGAAATAGTTCTGAGGGATTCTGTATATTCTGCTAAATAAGCAATTAAGGGAAATAGCAGAAGCCATGGAAAGTAGGACTCTCAGAAAGAGGGAAGACATTCATATCAAAACCCTATTTTGTTGCCTTTGGAAATATAGGAACCATTAAAATTTGCAATATTTTTTTAAATTTTCCCATTATGTATGATAGCAATCAATCACATCTCTTAGTCAGGAGCCATGTACCACCTAAATGCTAAGATTTGTTTACTCCAAGTGTAGGCTACTTATAGGAATATCTTACTACAAGGTAACAAAGTAGAGGTGAGTGTAAACATTATTTTTATTCTTCTCTTATATATTGCATCTACACCCTCCACTCCATCCAGTTCTTTCCTATTCTCTCTCTCCCCCAGATCCATTCTTCCTCCATTTCCTTTCAGAAAAGAACAGGCCTCTTAGCATGGCATAACAAGATACAATAAAATTAAGTACAACTTAGGGAACATAAAAAGTTAATTTGTTACAAAGCATGAAAGAACATAAAATATGTCCTATTTGCTAAACTAATCAGTATGAGTATCTTGCAGCCTTAGACAAATTATGCAGCATCATAATAACAGAAAGTAATGCAAGAATCAGGGAGAACACATTGATAAATAGAAATATGGAAGGGAAGGAAGGACCATCACATGCTTTCTTTTGCAAACATTGAATTTACAAACCACTATGTGGATGGGAGAATCATCTCTGAGTGGGGCTATGCAGGACTCAACATTAAGTCAACAGCAGCATTGCAGGAAAAAGAGCAGGGGGAGGAGGAGGAGGACAAGAACAAGAAGGAGGTCAAGGAAAATGAGGAGGAAGACAAGAAGGAGGACAAGAGGAGCATCCAGCAATCATTTTTTACTACTTAAGTAATGATTAATTTGGGTAATCATGTGTGAAATTTAAGGCTACAGAGTAAACATTACTTGAGAGCATGTGCATACTCTTGTAAGTCAGTCTGTCATATACTGGCCTTTTTATATGTAGTCAAGTTAACATCACTTTACACATTGCTGATTCTGGAATATTTATGTTAAAAATAACATATTATCCTAACTATGAATTAAAACTAAGGATTCTATGGAAATAATTCTAATACTTCAAAATACAAAGGAACTATTCCTGCAATAGTTCCTCATGATTAACTCCTACAACGGAAACAACAGTAAACAAATGGCTATGAAGTACTTTTGTGGAAAAATTATGAAGTGTGGACTCTAGTCTGACATACTATTATATGAAAATTAAATATAATTTAATGAGTGAGGTTGTTATAGCATGACTACTTAATGGTATATCTTTGTCCATTGAAGATGGGTGCATAATTCTTTATCTTATTTTTATTGATTTCAGCTCCATATATTTACTCGGATTGTATGCACTAAGTATCATTGTCTCTATTTCTAATCACTTTCCAAACACATTGTTGAAAGCAAGCTGTGAAGATTCACATATCTAATACAAGTACTCAGGAGGCAGAAGTCGCATAAATACACGAGTTTGAGGGCTATGTATTAGACATAATGAGTTCCAGGCAAGTCGAGGTCTAAATAAGAAAAACATGACTAGGAAAAAAAGGAAGGAAGGAAGGAAAGAAGCAAGGGAGTAAAGGAGGGAAAGAGGGAAGGAGGGAGGGAGGGAGAGAGGGAGGGAGGGAGGAAAGAAATCCTGATAATGAGCAGAATGGATACTCTAGAGTACTGGAAATCAAGAATTACCAAAGAGGTGATTAATTTGTCTGGTTTAGTCCTGGAATACATTTGTGTCAATGGAACAGACACATCGGAAACAATCTGTCCTTTTGCCAATCCTCACCATGACAGCCAAAGCACTGAAATTCAGTTACAAAATAACCAGAACAACATTACCAAATATCTATGAAGAAAATGATCTTGAAGTATATTTTAGACTCTCTAAATGAAAGAAATTGTTGATGCAGGCAGGTAATCCTAGATTCTTGGAACTTAAACCAAGAAATGGGAAAGTTCAAATCCTGCCTTGGCTATAAAGAATTTAAGATAAGACTCTATCTCAAAATAAAACACAAATAGAGGTCTGGAATAGAGCTCAGTACTGCAGGTATTTTGGTTGTGTTACATTTCATCATTTCAAATTGGAAGGAAGATAGTCTAAAAGTCTGGAAACGGTTTCTCCTGAAAACTATGGCTTACTAAACAAAAACCAGCAAATGGATAACCACTTGTGAGTTGTTGGTCAAGGAGGCCTGGAAAACAAAATAGAATCATGCCATTTCTCATGGTCACCTACCTAAGAGAGATGTTAAGACCCTAATGCTGAAGCCACTACATATCTTGCTTATATGATATAGAAAAATTAAGACATACTACAAAGACTGCTGGAAGAGGAAAGACATCAATGATGTTAACCAGCTGTGATCCCTACAAAATGTAATACTATCTTCCTGGACAATATACTCAGTGATTCACTAGTTGGATGATTATTATGGGAGTACCATCTTAAATTTAGAGAAAGGGGAATTAATAACCTTCAGTTGTATACTTAAGGGTACACCCACCAGGATTCAAAGGAAAGTCCTAATCCACTAGTTACACAGATGGCACTGATTGAACAAAATTGGTCATACTATAAAACAAAAAGATATAAACCTAGGAAAAGAACAGGTAGGAAAGGGAAGACTGATGGACATGGGAGGGAGACAGGAAAGGGTGAGGGGAGAAAGTACCTAGAATGTAAATATGTGTATGTGAAACTGACAAATAACCAATGCAGACAACAAAATCCTTTTATAGGAAAGTCTAAATCATCTACATTGCTTGAATTAAGAAAAAATAAGAGGCCACATGCAAAAGAGAAACTTCGGGGAATAGAAACTGAAATGGCAATTACTTTGTGTCGGGGATGGTAGCCAATGGCTGCAATCCTAGCACTCTAGAGGCAGAGGCAGGCAGAAGGACACCCATGGAGACCAGCCTGGTCTAGTAAAAGATTTCCATACCAGTCAGGACTGCATATAAAGTCTGTCTTATAAAAACAGTCTTCATTGTTAAAACATAAGCTACAGAGTAAGAAAATTGTTTTCAGCATATTCATATTCAAAACATGAAATCAAATATATATCATTAAAAAAGAAAATCTACTAGAGAAAACAGTAATACTAGTATAGAAATTTAAAGGAATATGAAAAGAGGCTACCCATTAGCTATTAAGTATTAAAAATAGAATGAAGTACAGCTATCAGGAAAATAAAACTTTAAGTTCTGAGATACTTTGGTCCCATACACAAAACTAGCTAAATTTTGTTTTCTTTTCTTTTGATTTTTTGAGACAGGGTATCCCTGTAATGTTTTAGAAGCTGTTTTGGAACTTGCTCTGTAGACCAGGCTGGCTTCGAACTCACAGAGATCTGCCTGCCTCTGCCTCTAGAGTGCTGGGATTAAAGTCATGATCCATCAATGCCCAGCTTAAAACTGGTTAAATTTTAAGAACAAAAATACTCAAATTGTTAGGAAAGAAAGTAAGTGGGAACTTTTTGAAAAACTATGTGAATTAAATTGCTACAACTTGTAAAACTGCCATGCCATAGAAATTGTACAACTCTACTTAAATAACAGTACCTTTGGGTATGTTCATGTGACCTTGTTTTTTTTTGTGTGGAGTTGGGGTCCAGGATCCCAAGTAAATACACAGTAATATGTGCATTTACCTTACTCATATCCTCCCATATAAATAAAATCTTCAGGAGATGTCTTGTGCTATGTAATACAATCACTGCAGAGCTCAAAAAAGTCTATGGTTATGAGCAACAATATAAAATATACTGAACTACTTAGTGGGAAAACACACACTTATGAAACTTGCCTACGGTCACGTGCAGATATGTGTACATCTAAACAAACTGCTGAGATGAAGAGTAAAGTTGAGTTATACAGAGAGACTCACAGGCCACAAAACGCAGTATGATACCTAATCAAGAAGACTTCATAAAATCCACAAAAATTACACTTGATCTAGGTTTAAACTAGTGGCTGAATGAAAGAGAGTAAGAAAAAACTGATAATAGTCCAGCTCTAGACCTGTGATGGATGCAGAGTGTACACTGTGACAGGTGATCTGCCCATATAAAAATGACTTCAGTAACTTCCTATTGCAATGTGTCAATACCTATATAATGAAAACATAATTCAATATTTATCCTTCACAGCTTTGGAAAAATAAGGAACAATGACTTTGTGGCATCAGTGTTGAGTGGATAACTACTTTCTATAATCTTATGGAAATTAAAAGGGTTAACTAGTTAACTGGAAAATCCTTGAGTCTCTTTGTCCCTTAAGAAGCATGGGATCCTGTGATATGATGTGGAACAAGCCATTTATGATACTGCTTGGGGTTCAGGCAGCACAATACTCTCCTCATACCTGTGCTTCTTGCTGTTTAATTCAACTTCTTTAATGACTCTAAATGTGTCACTAACTTCTCCATCTGTGAAGACAAAAATCTGGAGAAAGTATGCATTCATTGAGATTGTGTATAGTGTAACAGAAGACAACATGGCCCTCATGGCCAACAACTATTTCTAGTCTTTGTAGTTTCTTCACATAGGGGTGGTGACCACAGTGCTCTGCTCTCACTTGCTCCATGCTGGCACAAAGACTGCAATGGAAAGAATTTCACAACCTGGAAATTTTCACACCATCCCTGTGCAACTTTCATCTTAAACTTTCGTGGTAGCACAAAAGGGGGCTGACAGACTGCCCCATGGAATAGAGGAAAAACACTGCCCATGGTCTTCTTCTCCTCACTGTATGTTAGGGGACTTAAGTTTACACACTATTAACACAGTTGTATGTGGAATCACTTGGGATCAGGTTAATGGAATATTTCACTATTTATCCATCCAAAGCTCACCTGTAAGGGATGGCCAGGAATGGAGGGTCGCTTGTAAATGTCGAGGAGTGGTGTCAAGATTTCAGTGCCCCCAAGGTCTGCTTTCAGATCTTTCACTCTTTTCACTGCCTTTTCCATTGTTTCCTGAGTGTACTTCACACTCTCCCTTAGAGAAACAAGCATGTCTAGTCACATGGCAGTAGCACACATTGTTATTCCTATCACAAAAATTACTATCACAAAAACTGCTGTTCAAAACCCCAATGCACAGGACTACTCTGCACTAGTCAGATTAAAAGTGAAGACCCTTCTTTAAAGTACATTCTTTCACATTCCATGGTCTTTGAAGAAACTTACGGAAAGAATTTTTCATAGGAAGATCCAAATCCATAGATGTTGAAATAACAACCCATAGGCAAACTCTTCAGCAACAGCAGCAGAGTTTCCTGAAGGTGAGAGAAGACGAGGAGATGGACTGAGAGAGAGCTCTACACAACATACGTACTCCAGTCTAGTAACCAATGGTATAAAAAGCCGTCATCTCATGATGTATTTCAAGACTGAGATCAGAGTGGCCATGCTGGTTATTAATCAGATGGAGAATGCACTTGAAGCTACAAATAGGCCCTACTCATGTCCTTCCAAACCATTCAAACCTGGCACTACTGAGGAATGCAGAATCTGTCTTTACCTTGGCAGCCTCTATGCGAGACTGAGAATCATTACGGTAGCTCAAGCCGGATCCCATACTTCCAGAGCGGTCCACGAGGAACACAAATTCTCCACAGGCCTTTGACCCCTCCACTTCTGGGAGATCTGGATAGAAGCTCAGCATTGCAGAAGGAGCACCCATCAAGCTATCTGTACAGAAAGGAGAAAACCCCTGTAAGGTTCAAGGAAACACTGGTGTCCTGGAGTTCCCAAGACCCAGTTATTACTTTGATAGAGAACTGAAAAACTCAAATACAAGACCCCCTGAATGTGAGTGTCAGTGAGGAGGCCTAGGTAATCTATTGAGCCTTGGGCAGTATATCAGTACCCATCCCGAGTATACACACGGACTTTGGACTCCCATCCAACAATGTGAGGTGCACTCTCACCCTGAACTCTTGGGGGGAGGGTCTAGGCCCTGCCCTATATGAAATGACAGACTATGGACATCCCCACGGAGGGCCTCACCCTTCCTGGGGAAATGAGGGGATAATGGGGGCGTTGGGGGGAGGGCACGGGAGGAGGGGAGGGAAAGGGAGAGGGACCTGGAACTGACTTGTGAAGCAACCTTGTTTATTATGTAAATTTAAACTGAAAAATAAATAAATAAATAAGTAAATAAAAATTCGGAAAAAAAAATAAAACACCTTGTTTTTACTTTTTGTGCTATGTGCACAGAAGTAAATGTGAATTGTCAACATAAAAGAGAAGCAGAACAGAGAAGAGAGGAAGTGAAATAGGGTAGGAGTTAACAGACAATAACACAGAAGTACCTGTTTGTGCAATTTTATGTATCTAAACAATTGAATAAACACATCATCTTATCAGATTCCAGCATGAGTTAAAGACACTTCTAAGATTACTAACAGAGGAAAATCTCTTCGTGTCTTATAAATGGGAAAGTGATCACATGGGTCACTGATTTTGTCTTCAATTGAACACTTGGGGGAAAATGATGCTCATATGTTTAATGCTTAAATGACAAATTCGTTTTTGTGACTGGGTTACCTCACTCAGGATGGTTTCTTCCAGTGCTATCCATTTACCTGCGAATTTCAAGATTCCATTTCTTTTTTCTGCTGAGTAATACTCCATTGTGTAAATGTACCACATTTTCTCTATCCACTATTCAGTTGAGGGGCATCTAGGTTGCTTCCAGGTTCTGGCTATTACAAATAATGCTGCTATGAACATAGTGGAGCAGATGCCCTTGTTGTATGAATCTGCCTCCTTTGGATATATGCCTAAGAGTGGAATTGCTGGGTCTTGTGGTAGATTGATTCCCATTTTCCTGAGGAATCTCCATACTGCTTCCCAAAGTGGCTGTACGAGTTGGCACTCCCACCAGCAGTGGAGTAGTGTTCCCCTCTCTCCACATCCTTTCCAGCATAGATTGTCTTCGGTGTTTTTGATTTTAGCCATTCTGACAGGAGTAAGATGGTTTCTCAGAGTTGTTTTTATTTGCATTTCCCTGATGGCTAAGGATGTTGACCACTTTCCTAAGTGTCTCTTGGCCATTTTAGCCTCCTCTATTGAGAATTCTCTGTTTAGTTCTGTACCCCACCTTTTGATTGGATCCTTTGGTGTTTTGGAGACTTGCTTCTTGTGTTCTTTGTAAATTTTGGAGATTAGCCCTCTGTCAGATGTGGGGTCAGTGAATATCTTTTCCCATTCTGTGGACTGCCTTTCTGTCTTGTTGACTGTGTCCTTTGCCTTATAGAAGCTTTTTAGTTTCATGAGGTCCCATTTGTTAATTGTCGATCTCAGTGTCTGTGCCACTGGAGTTATGTTCAGGAAGTGGTCTCCTGTACCAACTTGTTGAAGAGTATCTCCCACTTTCTCTTCTAAAAGTTTCAGTGTGGCTGGATGTATGTTGAGATCTTTGATCCATTTGGACTTAAGTTTTGTACAAGGCAATAAACATGGATCTATCTGCAGCCTTCTGCATACCAGTACCCAGTTATGCCAGCACCATTTGTTGAAGATGCTTTCTTTTTTTTCCATTGTATAGTTTTAGATACTTTCTCAAAAATCAAGTGTTCATAGGTGTGTGGGTTAAACATGGTATGTACTCACTCATGTATGGTTTTAAACATGGATCAGGAGAGTGTCAGTCTGCACTTCCACTGACAGAGAGTCTGGGAAACAGGAAAGAACCTAAAAGATATACATGGTACCCAAGAGAAGAGAAATGAGGCAAGATCCTCTGAATAGATGGGAAACCAAGATGGGGGGAGGGGAACCTGGGAAATAGAGAGGGGGAGAAGTGGAAGAGAGAGTAGGACATGGAGGAACAGGAAGGTCAACTGGGGGTGGTAGGATAGGGGGAAGAGGTAATCATAGGTTAGAAGACAGATCAGGCACCATTGTGACTTCTAGTGATCTAAATGGATGATACCAGTTGGCAAGCTAAGCAATAGTGTAGAGACACCTTGAATGCCTATTCCTGATAGTGAACTTGATGTCTATAACCATCCTGGAGCCTTCATCCAGAGACTGATGGAAGCAGAGGCAAACACCCACAGTTAAATACTGAAAAGAACCCAAGGAACCCAGCGACAGAGAGAGAGGAGCGATGAGCAAATTGGCAAAGAATGGGCTGGCAAAACCAACAGAGACAGCTGATCTTAACAGGGGGGAGTGCTCTTGGACCCCAGACCAACAGCTGGGAGGCCAGCATGGGACCGATCCAGACCCCCTGAATGTGAGAGTCAATGAGGAGGCCTGGGCTACCTATTGGGGCCCTGAGCAGTGGATCAGTGTTTATCCCTGGAATACAAACAGACATCGTGTGTCCATAACACAAAGAGGGTTGCTCTCTCTGCCTGGACTCTTAGGGAAGTGCCTGGACCCTACCCTGAATGAAATGACAGACTCTAGATATCCTCTATGCAGAAGGAATTGGCAATAGGGTGGGAGGATGGGGGGGATAGTGGGGGGGTGCTGGAGGAGGAGAGGGAGAGGGAACTGGTATTGACATGTAAAACAAGCTATTTAAAATAAAAAAATGTTAAAAAAATAAATGAGAAATTCCAAGAGCAGGTTACTCAGGAAAGTTGCCTTAGAAAATTGGGTAAAAACTTTATAAATACGAACCAGATCATGATCTTTAGAGACACAGCTTATGTAACAGTAGCATTTTTTATATGTAAAGTCTATTTTTTCCCACCCTGAAAGACAGGTAGTTATCATGGCACTAGCACAATTCTGAGAAGGCAGAAGACCATGAAATTGGTAGAAATGGG
Source organism: Mesocricetus auratus (assembly GCF_017639785.1). NCBI lineage: Eukaryota > Metazoa > Chordata > Mammalia > Rodentia > Cricetidae > Mesocricetus > Mesocricetus auratus. The sequence continues at coordinate 17,581,705 of NW_024429203.1, read as the reverse complement.
TGTCCACACAATTTAGAACAAGGTCCTGTAGGTAACGCTCAACTCTACATATATGGTGTCTACTAGTTTTTTCCAACCAATTCAAGTGATTGCACTTTCATAAATCAGAGCTTCCTTGTTCATAAATAAGCACTTCCACTTTTTAACCTCAGCTTCCTTTTCTCACATATAAAGGTCATTATTCCTGCTATAGGGTTATTGTAAGGTTAGGTGACACAATATGCTTACTGAATTCAGGATAGGGCTTAACTTACACTGAGCTGTTAATTACAATTTTACACATCATTCTTTTAAATTTTTGTGTGATTATACATTCTAAAAGTAACTTATCATTTAGTTCATGCATTTCAGTGAGCTAAGCTGCATCTTAAGCTTCCCTTGTGCTTATGATGCATATGTGGCCAGGAAGTCATCTAGAAAAATATGTGCCCTGGGAAACAGGAACTAGGAATCACAGATGGAAGTAATTACCAAGACTGAGATATGACCATGTCCCGTGATAGCCTACAAATCTGGTCATAGAAACGAGATGAGAAAATCTTCATGGTTCAAGGAAATGCCACAGAAAGGGAGAAACTGAGACCTCACTTATTATATATTAAGTCTGAGTTTGACTATTTCATGACACTCAAAAAGAGTTTCAAGAAATGAACAACAAATACAGAGTGTAGAGCAACAGGGAGATGAGGAAGTTACTAGAAACACAGGGAAACTAGGAATCCCTTTAGTGACCTCCGTGACTAGACAGTGAGGGAAGAAGAAAAAGTCCCTACTTAGGGTTCAATATGAAGTCCCCTTTGTTAAATATTGATAATGTTATATTGCTGGGGGTTAGGTGAAGTCCTCACAGTGCTTACAGTTCCAGCAGCAAAGCCCAAGCCCAGATGTCACACTGTGAATGATTGGCCCACAAGGAAATGAATAGTTGTAGTGTCCTTCTTGGGTTGGGTGATGATCCCTGCAACCAAGTGCAGAATGGGCCAGAAAAGTCAACTAAAGCAAAACTCGCAAGCAAACTGTGCAGCTTTTTAAAAAGTTAAGTATACATATAAGGAAATGTTTTAAATGAGAATCACTAGATATACATAAGAAACACAACTTGATAGAAAGCTAAGTTTAGTCTAAGAAAAATCCAACTGGGCTACAAAGTGTGTGTGCTGGGTTCTTGTGATTGTTTCAAAGAACAATTTCTACAGGACATGGGAGGCCTGAAACTACTTCTGTGTTAAATTTGGCCACTATTAGCCATAAGACAAGAAAGTAAGAACTGGCAGCAAGATTATATTCAGTTGAAATAAAACATATTTACTTAAAGTGAAATTATTATTCATGTAGAAAAATTCAGTTTGAATATTGCCTAGAATAAAATAAAATACATTTGTTTTCCTAATACAACTACTATTTTATCGTCCTTTTAGGAATTAAAATTACTTTTCCTTTCCCATTATTTAGAGACTATCTAAATTTACCAGTTTTTTAATGTACATTATTGTAATAATGACATCATAACTCACCATATAACTGATGACACATTACATGACACATAGTGACTACGTTACATGTTTTCATCATTTACTAATATTGGATACCATTATAATATCAGCCAATATAATCTGGTTATTATATAGACATTTAGATTTATTTCAGAAGAAATGTTATAAATATTAGAATGGCAGTTCAAATTCTTTCAAAACAGTTGAAACAAACTGATTTATTTCAACATATCTGACAGTGTAAAGTTATATTTGGAAATCACTGATCCTATGAAAGGAGAAGTAGTTACTGCATAGTTTTTATTTGGCATTTTGGTAAGACCAGTCATTGCCATATGCTATTAACAGGCTGCACATTTTCTTGTGGATTATTTGATCATATTTTGACTCTAATTATCTACTAATCCATGTAAATTAGCCTATATGGCATATTCACCTGTTTACCTATTAAGCCTTGTCCTTGTTCCATGTGTAAGTGAAAGGTCATACACTGATCCTGGATAGAGAATTGAAAATCAGTGCTACCTGAGAGTTACATCTTAGAAAGGGACCATAGTGGGGAATAGGAAGTACCTGGCTTCATGTCCTGCATTCCCATCTCCACAGTTACACTGGGGCTGTGCACTTCACTGTAGTAAATCAGGAGTTCCACATCTCGGTCAAACTTCTGTCCTTCAGCCAAGGAAACCTGAGGAGGAGACCAGCAGAGTGGCAATGTTAGAACTGTCACTGATTGCTCCTGAGATAACTTCAGAGTTCAGGGTCACAGGCTTCTTCCATCAAGCCACAATCAGAGATTCAGAAAAGAATGTATGAAAAAAGGGTCTGCACTTTACCTGGAGTAGAGGAGGTAGATAGTGTACATTTCCAAGCATGAGCAGAAAAAATAAGGGGGATGTAGAAAGAATGAATGATGACCAAGTCAACAATGAAGACAGAGGGGACTGACAATAGTGTTGTCTTACTATTCACCTGAGCAGAAGTCTTGTCATTAGCAAGGTACTGGATAGGACTCAAGGAGCAGTTGGATTGGACCCTCTCAATGCCATGCTGGGAAGTGATGGTGGCAACCATGTTGAGTGTGTAGGGCAGGTCCTCCAAAGGGACTATGGGAGCCTTTATATTTAAAAAACTGCCCGCTGACTGTTCTATAGAAAAAAGTACAGTACTTCTATTTTCTGTGGGAACACAAGCATTATTTGGTGTATCTCCTCAGACATTCTACTACTGGTTTTCAAAAGCAGAAATTACTTACCAGAGAGCTGATATCTTGGATTCAAGATTGCTGGGAGCACATAGCGCAGGGCACCATCTGTTTCCAGAGGCAGTTCCTGTACATACTTCAGGGTGACTCCCACCTTAGTCCCAGGCGGGAGGTTCCCAATATTGCAAGAAAAGACATCCCTGGAGTAGTCATCCTCTTCCAATAAGTAGGCTTGGTGGCCCTGGGAGAGGGCATCCTCATAGTTGCTATGGGCCTGGAGCAAGGGCAGGGAGGTTTGAAGCAAAATCACATGAGAAAGTGCTCAACATCCTTAGCTCTCAGGGAAATGCAAATCAAAGAAACTCTGAAATAGTATCTCATTCCTGTCAGAATGGCTAGAATCAAAAACATCAATGACTTTGCTGGAGAGAGGGGAACCCTCCTCCACTGCTGATGGGAGTCCAAACTCATACACCCACTTTAGAGACTGGTATGGAGATTGTTCAGGATAATTGGAATCAGTCTACCACTAGAACTAGCAATTCCACTCTGAGGCATACACCAAAAATGCTCCTTCATACAACATGGACATCTTTTCCAATATGTTCATAGCATCATTATTCATAGTAGTCAGAACCTGAAAGCAACCTAGGTGCTCTTCAGTTGAAGAGTGGATAGAGAGTATTACTTAGCGGAAAAAAAAACAGTGGAATCCTGAAAATTGTAAGCAAATGGATGTCACTAGAAGAAACCATACTGAGTGAGGTAACCCAGTCACAAAAAGACAAACATGGTATGTACTCACTCAAATATGGATTTTAGGCATGAATCAGGGGTGTGCCAGCCTACAATCCCACTGTCAGAGAGTCTGGGAAACAGGGAGGACACTAAGAGAGAAGAGGAGACATGGCAGGATTTCCTGAGGGTAATAGGAGCATGGGAGGATGTGAGAGGGAGCTGGGCAAAACAGAGGGGTTGAAGAGGAGGGTAGAGGAGTATATGGGGGAGCAAAATGGTTGAGTTGGGGAAGGAATAGTGGAGAGCAGTGTGAGAGATACTATAATAGAGGTAGCCACTATAGGTTGTAGGAGAGATATGGCACTAGTGAGGTTTCCAGAGACCTACAAGAATGACACCAACTGGTCATCTGACCAATAGCAGGGAGACTACTTTAAATTCCCTTCCCTGATAGTGGAACTGATGACTACCTTGTATGCCATCCTAGAGCCTCCATCCAGTGACTGACAGAAGCAGAGGCAGACACCAACAGCCAAACACTGAACTGAACTCCTGGAAACCAGTTGCAGAGAGGGAGGAGCAATGAGCAAAGGGGTCAAGACCAGGCTGGTGAAACCCACAGAATGAGCAGACACGAACAAGGGGGAGCTCATGCACTCCTGACTGACAGCTGAGAGGCCAGCATGAGACTGATCCAGACCTCTGAATGTGGTTGTCAGTGAGGGGTCTCGTCATTCTTTGTGGCCTGTGGCAATAGATCAGTATTTATCCCTGGCATCCAAATGGACTTTGTGAGCCCATACCACATGGAGGGATGCTCTCTCACCCTGGAAACATGGGAGAGGGCCTAACCCCTGCCCAGGGATGATATGACAGACTTTGTAGATCCCCCATGAGGGGCGTCACCTTCCCTGGAGAGGGGAGCTTGGTGGGGGAGCAGGGGAGGAGGTGGAGGAGGAGAGTGAGAGGGATCTGGGATTGACATATGAAGCAAGCTTGTTTCTAATTTACATTAAAAAGAGGTTAAAAAAGAAATCACATAAATTCAAGAAAAAAAGGACTGTTTAAAGGGTGTATCATAGATCCTGTGAACTTCAAAATTATTCTCATAGCTTCTACTTGATTCCTTCTACCTTATTTATTTTAGGCAAATAGTAAGTAGAAGTGAATGAAAGAAGGAACAGTCAACATCAGCACTCATTGTTTATAAAGATAAAAGTAGAATTCAATATAAAGTAAGAAGAGAAGGGATAATGTAATCATCATTCAGACCTGCATCTTCTCCTGCAATTCTGCCACAATTTTCTTCCCATCCACCAAGGCTTCAAAGCTGTAGACAGCAGAGTCTTCATCCAAAGGGAACACAAAGATTGCCTCTACTGGGACTCCTTCCTCATTCTCATAATTTAAGGTTGCAGACACACCAGCCACAAAGTCATGGATGGATAAAGTTACTGAGATGCTCTTCAGTGGTACTGGGGAAGATATGAGTGTCTAGGAGATCAACAAACTTTACTACAGTGATAACTTAGATGAGGAGTCGTGCTGGGTACAATGACCACATAGTAAGAGTAGTAAGTCAGGCTTACCTGGCTCCATGTCACCAGTGATTAGACCACAGTGACGCTCCATGGTGACAGTACGTTTCTGTGGAAATGATACATCATTAAGCGGTCCATATTAGAAATTATACCATCAATAACTGCAGCTATTGCAGCAGCAGTTTCAAATTCTTAGTGTGTGAATAAGTGTATATGAAAGGATTAGATACGCCAGTGGTGACACTCCTGAATTGTGCTGCTCAGTTGGTTAAGCTGTAAGTGTCCATTCAACTAGATTTCTCTAAAATACCTTCAAATGCTTCAAACACTGTTCTACATTTACAAAGGGTGTTGAATGAACTGCTCACAGGGACTTGAATAGGTCCCATAACTAAACCTCAGCATTCTCCATCCATAATAAGAACTATTATAATATTTTATTTACTTTTTGTTATAGGTAAGACTGTATGTATGTCTGTGCATCACATGCAGTAATATACTCTTACACATAAATGTTAGACAAAGTATAGGATGTTGAATTCACTGAGACTAGATTTACAGACAGTTCTGAGTTGCCATGTAGGACCTGTAACTTGCACTCTGATCCTCCAGAAGAGAAAACAGAGCTCTTAAATACTGAACCACCTCTTCAACCGCAATTCCCAGGTCTCCTCCTGAATACCTGTGAGATTCAAATGGCATCCAACATTATATTCCTCTTACTTAATCACTTACCTTTAATAATTAGTATTGAAATTATCCACAGTTTTCCTTTGTATATTTATTTTCAAGATATTGCAACATGACTCACTACTGGTCCAATGCAGACAGTAAATAAGTGACTGTAATCTGCTTAGCTCTAAGTGACCATTGAGATCATCTTTTTTTGCCTCCTAACACCTACAATATTGCAACCAATGCTCAGAGAACAGCGGGAAGTATCAGAGAATTTCTCAGAGGCCAAGGTCGCAGAGAACTATTGTTAATCAGTCTTTTTCCCATGATAGAGCCATTGTAGTTATGATCTCAGAGTACGTGCTGTTACCTGCACAAGACATGCACCATCAAACCAGTCAGTATTTCAGCACATATAGTTCAATACCTACCTGAGGAGGTTTGTGTTTGTAATCTCTTAGCAGTGGGACAGTCGTTTTTTTCTTTAGGGATTTGATCCCTGGTACGTTTCCCATATTCCTGTTGGCGACCCTGCACCTATGCACACATTGTCACTGCTATTGGAGTCAGTAGGTTAAGAAAAATAAAATAATATGCTTTTGGAAGAGGGACCTTTTAGTGGGCAGGATAAGGTAGAAAATGAGACTCAAGGTGATATAATCAAATGTATTACACACACCTATAAATTTTTCAAAAGATTAATTGACGATATACATTTTAAAAGACTTTCTCAGGTATAAAAGTGATATATGTACAATATTTTCTCTTTTAAAACAGGCATTCCTAAATATGTTTTATAAATTATGATTGTGTACAATCTTACACATATTATGAAGACAGAGATGGATTGATTTTTCTAAGTTATAATTAAGACGATTATTTTTTTCACAGAGTGTAGAGATTGGACTAATCTCAGTCATGGTCCCAAATAAACCTGGAAGCTGTTCTGGAGCTTTCTAAACCTGAGTACTTGCTAGTTTGCCTCTCTCTGTTGTCACTGTATGTGACCACATTGCTTAACAAAAACAAGTGTGGTTTCCCTGGAAATTAATCCTAAGGACTCACAGTGACACAACTGGGAACACACATCCTGTTTCCTTGTTCAGTTCCCCTAGAAGCCCAGCCTTCTCTTTCAGATCTACAAGCTAAAAACCCTCTTGAAGGATCAGCTTTCCATCCCTGTGCAACCCACATCAGCAATTCTGAAGTCTATGGAGGGCTGTTGCTAGGTCCTTCAGGCTAATGTTAATGACCATTTGGAACTCTCAGACTGGGGTTTTAGTTCAGTGCAAAAGAACTTCCCAGCTTGTGAAAAATCCCGAGTTTCTTGTACAACCCTAGACTTGGTGGAAGGCTTCGGATATCTCCTTAGTTTCCCTGGAAACCACCTCTCTGGTATCAGTTGGTGTTCTCTATACAATTTGCATCTGTCACACAAATCTATAAAATAATGGGCTATTTTCTACACCTCCTGTTTTCAGCTATTGGAAAAGTCCGACAGCATTAGAATGACTCAGGTCTGGGCAGCAGCACAAAGGTAGCAGCTAAGCAAGGAGGAGAAGAACAGCAAACACTAGGAAGGACTTTCCCTGGGAGCAGGTAGAGGAGCCTGGAGCAGGAGGAGAAGAATTTCTACTGACAGCTGCAGGAAGCTTAGAGCAGGAAGCTTCAGGAAGCTTAGAGACTCACCCAGGAGCAGCTCAGCTGAAGGAGGGACTGTGTCTGGCAGCAGAGATCACAGGCTGGCAGTGGCCACTGCAGGAGAGAGGAAAACTGGTTCCCTTACAATGAACATTAATTTCCTGATTTCAACCTCAGCACATATTTATTTCAATGAATGTTTCACCCTCTCCTGATCATTCCTTTGTCTGCAGTTTGTGGCAAGTGTTCAAAGGCCTTGTTGAAAAGACTGGCTCCAGGGTGACTAAAGTTACAGCCTTAAAGTAGATGCAGCTATAGAGCTAAAAGTCATGTCAGTTAATAGCAGTTCAATGGCAGGCGGGGAGCAGGGTGGGTCCTCAGGCTATACCCTGATTCTTACAGCTTCAGGGAGAGGGAGAATCGTGCTTCAAGCCATGAAAAGTGATTGCAGTGTGGGATGAAGAAAAATAGATACTTAATCGGTAGACTCTGTAAGACATTCAGTGCCGGATGTTTACCAAAGATACAGTTTCAATCTCTTAGATTAATTTAGAGAAGGATTTCCGGTCTGCAATGGATCAGGGTGTATTGAGAATGAAAGCTCCATTTCCTTAGGACAAACTTATGTAGAACTGAGAAGAAAAAACAAAAATAAAAAGCAACAACTAAAACCTATTTTGTGAGCTACAGAGTGAGACGAGGCAGGAAGTGTGTGTGTGTGTGTGTGAGAGAGAGAGAGAGAGAGAGAGAGAGAGAGAGAGAGAGAGAGAGAGAGAGAGAGAGAGAGAGAGAGAGAGAGAGAGAGAAATGAACCTGAAATAGAGATCTTTTATGGACTATTAACCTAGAAAAATCTTCAGGCATCACATGCCAGGATGAATTTCCATGGATACCATCCCAAGATTTCTACTAAAAGGCACTTACAAATTTTTGTGGTGTTGGCTAGCATAAGAGACTCTTACCCGTTAGATTCTCCTCAGGCAGCCCAGTTTTCATCTCCTTCCTCAAGTGCCCTGGGCTTATAGCAGTTGTAAAAGAAAGTGAAAGCAGCTACAGTCAAACTTCCCATTAGATTCTCTCCCTCTAGGGACCAGCTATAAAGTTACAATTGTATGAGGAAGGAATGGACTCAATGAAGTATTGAATTTCTGCTTGTGTCTTGGAGAGTGTTTTGTTTAAAAATTAGAGCAATGGCTAGTTTTTCCCCCTGCATGTTCCAACCAGTGAAACAATGAAGACAGTCAAAGGCCCAGGATTTGTTTTTCAAGCTCGAATGCTGCAACTGTACTGTCTAAAATTGTTATAAAACTCTGTTCAGCTTCTAAACAAGCTTGCTCAATAAAAGCATCCTCTCTGCTAAATCTAACAGAAAAATTCTGAGCATTACATTAAAGCATTGGCTTTGTTCTATAGGTTCTACCTGGAGACAGGATACACAGTTCTGCTAACAAATACTTTTCCTCCTGAAGTGTATGTCCTGGAATCTATAAAATTATTATAAATTTACAAATTTATAATTATCTCCTGAACTATTTCAAGGTGTGACAGATCAAAATTTATATGAAGCTTACACATGTATTTGCAAATATATAACAAATACCAGTGTCTTCACAGTTTCACTTTTATGAACAATTGAATTTTTTTCTCACTTGCCAAACTGGTTGTAAAAGAGAATGTGTTTGTGTAGGGATCATTTCCTGTGTTGTTCCCCCTCCACATTGTAGCTGATCTCTGTTTTCTGCAGTATCTGGGTAGCAACGTCAGATGCTGCCAAGGCTGGCAGAGCTCATTCTCTGGTCTGATGGAGTCAAAGCCCAAGACTTGAAGTTGGCTGCAGAGCAGATGTGAAGGCTTGCTTCAAAGTCAGGGAACCAAATAGCACATCTAGGATGCTGCTCTCTGATAATTATATTTTTAAAATACCCAAAAGTATATGGACTCTTAAAGTTACTAAAACATCAATTAATTTTAGTTAAATGTTCACTTATTATTATGTTTAAATAGGAAGAGATTGACCCATTTCCTCTAAAATATTCAGCAAATTAAATAATCAAGTATTGGATAGAGAAACATGCAATTTATTCTTTACCAACATACCTGGCAGTGAAACTGAGTGCAACACAGCAGTGCCCTGGATTTCTTTTTTTAAATAAATCTATTTATTTTACATATCTTCCACAGTTTCTCCTGCCTCCATGGCTCCAGGACTTCCTCCCCACCCCAACCTATGTGTTTCCACCCCTCAACCCTCTCCCCTGCTTCTGTTTCGGAAAGTGCAGTTCTCCCTGACTATCACCAAAATATGTCATATCAATTTTCAATAAGACTAAGCACTGCTTCATGTATTAAGGCTGAAGAAGGTGACCCTGTATGAGGAGTAGGGTCACAATATCCAGTAAAGGATTGACTGAGAGCTCTTGCATCTACTGTTAGGAATTCCACAAGAAGATCAAGATACCCTACTGTGAAATAATATTTTGAGGTATGTTGCACTTGTTTATGCCACGGAATATTACTTTAACTGTGTAAAGATTGAAGAACCAAAACTCTAGATCAACCATTCCCCCAGCCTTAGCTCCTAGAGACCTTGTTGTATGCACAGGCCAGAGCCAAAACTGAACACAAAGAAACTGCAAATCCCTGTAACCTGCTAGATACTTGAATCATTGGGACTCTTTGACCACAAAAGAAACTCCCCTGTAGTCTCCAGGAAATTCAGTTCTGAAAATTATTGGTAAAATAGGCCATAGAAATCACAGAATGTTCCCTCCTAGCACCAAACTATGAGAAAAATGGGTCCACAGCTATTACACACCAAAAACATGACTTTGAAAATTTTCTTGATTGTATTCCAAATGTCAACCAATCAGAAACCAACCCATACCTACTGATGGAGGCTTCTTCGTCAGGTTGCTAGACTCAGTCCCTCCCAGAGTACGATAGAACAATCAATAAACCGTGTGCATTTATTTGCATGGGTGGTCTGTCTCCCTGGTCTCTTTGGGGATCATTGTAACTTGGGAACAACATTTGTGGACTCATCCAGGATCCCCAGAGACCCTCCCGACCACAGACTCCAGGAGATTTTCATCATAGCTAGGTAAGTTAGATTGTTCTATGTTAATTTTTCTTTTTCTCTCACTGGCATCTCTGACTCAAACTCTGTGCAGGTCACAATTACGTAGGTGGAGGCGCTATTAGGTAGACCTGGAGGAAACAGGAGACGTTCCTCTTCCTCATAAGGACAGAGCCCATCGTGGGCCATCCCATTGGGATTCCTGGATCCTAGCTGTTTTTCTGAAAGTTCTGAGGATCATGAGCCCCTTGAGGGCCTTCATTCAATTCTTGGTTTTTTGGCCTGATAGAGCCTGACCAAAACCTACCCTCTGAATTCTACAGAACTCTGATAATCTGTCTTGTGCCTTTCTGTCAGACTGTTGTGTTTGTCTCTTTTCTGTTTGTTTTTCTGTTGACAGCTGCCATCAAGACTAAAAATGGATACAGCTCCATCCTCACCCCTTGACTTGACTTTGGCCCACCAGGGCAATGTTAGAGCAACTGCCCATAACAACAATGTTAACATCAAAAAGGACAAATGGGTTACTTTCTGTTTCTTTGAGTGGCCTAGATTTAATGTTGGATGGCTATCTGGATGGTCTTTTCATTTAGATCTCATTTCCAGTTTGAAGAGATTGTTTTTGGGTCCTGAACAGGATATACTGATCAAATCCCCTACATAGTCACTTGGCAGGGACTCATTAATCAAATAGATGGGCCCCTTCCCATGGTTAAGCCATTTCTTCCCCCATCTGCTCCCTCTGCTCCCCCTCCATCCTCTGTTCTCTCTGGCCTCCTAGCCTCACAGATTTTTTCCCCATAAAGAAGAAAGTGGGTAATCCCATTCTCCAGGGAGGAACAGAGGAGGCTGATAATTTATCCCCCCACTCTCTTCCACCTCCTCTAACTGGACCCCCACAGGCACCACTCCACGCAGACAATCATCCACCCACACAATCTGGCTCTATAATGCCAGACCCCCCTGAAATGATGTACCAATGGCTGGCTCAGGAAACCAGAAGTTGGAGCAGCGCAACCCCACAAACCCTGTCACTTTACCCTGTGAGTCTCCCTGATGAGACAGGGAACCAGCCCTTTCACTACTGGCCATTTGCCTCTAGTGGTCTTTGCAACTGGCAAGCTCAGAATGTCTCCTTTACAGAAAACCCTAGGGACCTTGTTAACCTCTTAGAAACTGTCCTTTATACTCATCAGTCAACTTGGGACAATTGCTAACAACTCCTCAAAGTCTTATTTACTACTGAGGAATGGAACAGAATCCTGAAAATGTCCCAGAAATTGGTACCAGGACCAACCTCGGAACCTTCCACTGACCCCGCTGTGGCCAACACCAACTTTCCCTCCAATTTCCCAGATTGGGACTATAACACAACGGAAAGTAAGGAGAGGCTCCCAGTCTATCATCAGACTCTGTTAGCACGTCTCCAAGTGGTGGCTTGGAAACCGTCCAACATGTCTAAGGTGTATCATATCAGGCAAGGACATTATGAGAGTCCAGCAGCTTATTTAGAGGGACTTCAGGAAGGCTTCCTCAGATATACTCTTTATGATCCTGAAGCTGAATGAACAGCACAGACAGTTATGTTTGCCTATGTGAACCAGGCAGTGCCTGACATCAAGAAAAATTTACAACCATTAGACAGACTAGGAGAAAAGAACATTAGGGACCTAGTGACAGTGGTAGAAAAGGTATACAATGAGAACCAGCAGAACAAAAAGAAGACAAAAAAGACAGAAAAAGACCTTGCCAAAATTCTAAAACAGCAGCAGAACAGACTAGAAAAGATTCTCCTGGCCACTCAACCTCCCCGTAACACCAGACCTCCATGATGAACCACTGAAGAATAATGGAAGCCTAAACCAAAGGTAGGGAGAAACCAATGTGCGTACTTTAAAGAGGACAGACATTGGGTCAAGGACTGTCCAAAAAAGAACAGATGCCCCAAAAATGCCCAGGTCCTACTGGCATACATTGGGGATAATGACAGAGGAACACAGGGCTCAGGCCCCATCCCTGAGCCCAGGGTAACCGTAATAATGGAGGGAAAAGCAGTTGACTTCATGGTAGACCCAGGAGTGGGAAACTCAGCCCTACTAAAACCAGGAGGGGGGCCATGTCTACCAAAACCACCTGAGTCCAAGGAGCTATAGGGACAAAATCCTACTCGTGGACTACCCAAAGACTTAGGAATGAGACAGGTAACCCATTAGTTTCTAATAATACCAGAATGTCCCTATCCCATCTTGAGTCAAGACCTGCTTACTAAAATGAAAGCCCAGATTCATTTTTCAGATAAAGTGGCCACTCTACTGCATCAAGATGGAAGGCTAGTTCAAGACCTGGTCACAAGTAACTTGGCTGAGGAATATAGAATCCACAAAGCGCCAAAAAAAAAAAAAGCCTGAACCTAATATAAAGGACTAGCTTCAGAAATACCCCTAGCATGGGCAGACATAGGGGGCAGTGTAGGGCATGGGGCTGGCATGACACCAGCTTCCAATTTATGCTGAAATCAAGTTGGGGGCAGACCCAGTTAAGATCCACCAATACCCCATGCCCCACAAAGCAAAGAAAGGGATTACACCCCACACACAGCAGCTATTAGAGCTTGGGGTCTTGAGGCCCACACAGTCATCCTGGAACACCCCCCTACTACCAGTAAAAAAGCCTCACACCATTGATTACCTGCCAGTACAGGATCTGAGAGAGGTTAACAAAAGAGTAATAGACATTCACCCTACAGTGACTAAACACTACACCCTACTTAGCACACTGCCTCCAAACCAACAATGGTACACAGCCCTGGATTGAAAGGATGCCTTCTTCAGCTGTCTGCTGGCCCCTAAAAGTCAGGCATATTTCTTCATTAAATGGCATAACCCTGAAATGGGGATCAGTGGACAGTTAACCTGGACTTGACTCCCCCAAGAATTAAAAACTCGACCACTATCTTTGATAAGGCTTTACATGAAGATCTGGGTGAGTACAGAACCCAAAACCCAGACATAAGTCTGCTGCAATATGTAGATGACTTGCTGATCAAGGCAGCTACTGAGAAAAATGCATAAAAGGCACAAAGAACCGGTTACAAACTCTGGGAGACCTAGAGTACTGAGTATCAGCAAAGGAAGCCCAACTTTGCCAACGATAGGCAATGTACCTGGGATATGTGCTTTAAAAAGTCCAACAATAGCTTTCAGAAGCTTGCAAAGAGACTGTGTTAAATATACCAACCCCCACTTCTACCAAACAAGTGAGCAAATTCTTTTTTTAATTTTAATTTTTATTTATTTTTCAGTTTAAATTTAGATAAGAAACAAGGTTGCTTCACAAGTCAGTTCCGGCTCCCTCTCCCTTTCTCTCCCCTCCTCCCGTGCCTTCCCCCCACCCCCCCCATTATCCCCTCATTTCCCCAGGGAGGGTGAGGCCCTCCATGGGAGTGTCCATAGTCTGTCATTTCATACAGGGCAGGGCCTAGACCCTCCCCCAAGTGTTCAGGGTGAGAGTGCACCTCACATTGTTGGATGGGAGTCCAAAGTCCGTGTGTATACTCGGGATGAAGCTCTGCTGGGTTCTGCTGCCTCTGGATCCCAGGTTTTGCAGAGATAGCCAATCCCCTATATCAGGCAACCAAGTAAAAACCAGGCTTTGCCTGGACAAACAACAGCAGGCATTTGATACTCTAAAATGAAAGTTGCACCAGGCACCAGCTCTGGGCTTGCCAGATATTAATAAGTATATCAAAGGACTATGAATATTCAATACAATCATGATAAAGAATAAAACTGGATTACTCTCACTTCCAAATTTTAAAACTCAGCAGAAACATACTAACCAAAACAGTGTGGTATGTAAATAAGGGCAGTTAATCAGAGAAATGGAATAACACAGAGAGCACAGAACCAAGGTCCTAGATAAAGGAATAAAGATTACTTGAAGAAGTTCCTAAGACCATCTGCATGGGGGATGGGTAGCCTCTTCAACAAGGAAAAATGAATGGAGACACACAAGAAAACTATATTGGCCTCTTACAGACGCTGTATATCATGTACTCCAAATAGGTCAAATACCCAGAATCAAGATTTAAAATAAAGTGTTTACAAGAAAATACTTTGCTAAGAATTCACAGCACCAAATGTGGAGATGACTTCTATGCAATGATGTGAAAAAACACAGACAGCCATAGAGAAATAGAGGAGTCTCAAAATGGTGATTCATCCTTCATCTTAGTAAACTTTCCATTTAAAAGAGTTAACACCACCATCTTGAGCAGGTTTGTAATTACATGGTCATGTTTCCCAGATGTTTCTATGTTGAGTTAACAGGGGTGAAAAGATATACTCTGGCTATAGGATGTATTATGGAGATATTTTATTTATACATGTATATAATGTACATGCACAAATACATTTTAAAAAGATAATTGGGTGAGTTAAGGGTTTATATTTCCGTCTCCTCAAGAGGAATTATTTTACCTAAAGAGAAACTTGTATAAAAATTTGAGTATCTAGAGAGCTATAGTCATACAAACAACTCAACACCTTTTTATATCAAATGCTATTCTTTTGTGAGGGGGTAAGTATACTTCTACCCTATTTATAAGCAAGTAGGTTAAACATTTTAAGTCACATTAAAACCACTGGGAACTCATTCCCCATCTGCATTATCTTGCCCAGCCTTGATACAGGGGGAGGAGATTGGTCCTATCTCAATGTGACATGCCATGTTTTGTTCAAGTCTACGGGAAGCCTGATCCTTTCTGAATGGAGACAGAGGAGGAGCTTTAGGGGAAGAGGAGTACATGGGGGCCAGGGCGGAAGAACTAGGGGAGAAAAGGCAAGGGAAACTATAGTCAGTATATAAAATAAAGGAGAAAATTGTTATTTAAAAATAAAATTAAGAAAGACACATTGTCCATCTAGTGGCAATGTGGGGATCATAAAGTTATTTTCTCTGATGTTGGAGAATACTGAAAGTTGTAATCACAAAATATCATCTTCAGTAAGATTTCTAGAATATATCAGGAATTAACTCTTTTTTGGGGGGGTTGTTTTTGGAGACAGGATTTCTCTGTATTGCGTTAGAGCCTGTCCTGGAACTCACTCTATAGACCAGGTTCACCTGCCTCTGCCTCCCAATTGCTGGGATTAAAGGTGTATACCACCAATGCCTGGCTGAGGAATTAACTCTTAACTACATTCTCTCCCTAGAATCAATGTATCTAAAACCCTGGAATTCCAAATTTCTCTTCAGTACTAACTGATTAACGAAGACAAGGACTTTCTGAAGTTTTGCTAAAGCTTACATTTCTTGAATCCCCCACGTATGAACATCATTCTTAGTATGAGATGCTACAACATGCCATTTCTTTTCTATCTTATGAGATCCAGGAACTCAAGTGGAAGTGTTTAGGAGAATTTTAAGAACTACAGTGGCCCCAAAAGTTGTAGGATCACCTCTTTTTGAACAAGATTTGTGCTCTATAATGTTCATGATTTTCTCTGTTCACCTCTTCTTGGACAAGACTTATACTGTAGTATGTTCATGGTTTTCTCTGTGATTTGGGGCAGTAAATAAATAATTATCTTCATTTCTGGCTATACCAGAGATAAATCTGTATCTATGGCCAGCATTAAGTGGCCAAGGTCTCTGTTCCCCATTTCATTTGTGTGGGGAGCACTCTAGTGAAGGAAGAGATTACACGACAGAATAATGCTCCTATCTCCATTTATTCTCATTTACCATTTTTCCTACAAATTTCAGGTTAACCTTCTTTAATTGTCTTATTGCTATGATTTTAAGTACTATATTAAACAGGCATGGAGAGAGTGGGTATCATGGTCTTGTTCCTAATTTGAGTGGATATGATTTGGGCTTTCTGTAAATTTCCTTTATCATGCTGAGGTATGTACATTATTTCCCTAGTCTCTCTAGTACTTTTAGAATGAAGAGAGAGGATTTTATCAAAGGTCTTCTCTACATTGTATTAGACAACAATGATTATCTGGTTTGCTTTGCTTTACTCTTAGTCTGTTTGCATTGTGTGGTGCATTATGATTATCAATTAATATACATTGAACCAACCCTGAATCTCTGAGATGAAGCCAACTTGACCATATTGGATAAATTTTGATGTGTTCTTGAATTCAGTTTTATTGAATTTTATGGAGAATTTTTATGTATGTTCATGAATAATATTGTTATATACTATTCCATTTCTTGAGCCTTTGTGTAATTTTGATAACAGGAAATAATGTGACTTCATAAAAAGGATTAGAAAAGTTCCATGAATTTTTTGGGAATAATTTGAAGAGAATTAGTGTTAGAGTTTCTTTTATTGTATGGTGAACTTGTACACTGATTTTGCCTGGTTCTGGCCCATTTAAGTTGGGACATTTTTAATTACCACTTCTATCTAAGCACAAATTTTGGTTGACTTTAGGTTGTTTATTTGATAATAAGTGTGGGCATAAAAGATGGTCTAATCACTTTTTGAAGTAGCCAATGTTACTATAACATTGTGAAATAATCTATTAGCTACATAAATGGGCATGAATAGAATTAGCACATGATATTGCAATTATGCATAAATGTATACTAAGGAGTTGAACATATAGGAACACAAATAGAGAGTGTTTACAAGTTTATTATTCTAATGTATAAAGAGTAGAATTAACCAAACTAAGCATCAGTTAATGAATGAATAAACAAATTTTCTTATAATCATGTACAAGAATTTTATTCTTGCTTTAAAACAATAAGTGCCGAACTACTGTTCCGGTTGAATGAACTTTGAAAATGCATTGCTACAATAATGAGTAAATCCAACAAGTATCATCTAAATGTATTGACTATCTACAGTAAGAAAATACATTGAAATAATTAAAACAATATTAAGATTTATTTTTGCTACAGGTGGGTAGATGATTGGAGTAGATCACAATTAATAGATCAGACATCCTGGAACTTAGAAGCTTTTTTAAGGCAAAGGACACAGTCAATATAACAAAAAGACAGCCCACAGAATGGGAAAAGGTATTCACTAACCCCATATCTGACAGAGGGCTGATCTCCAAATTTTACAAAGAAATCAAGAAGCAAATATCCAAAACACCAAAAGATCCAATTGAAAAGTGGGGTCTGACCAAGACCCCCTGAATGTGGGTGTCAGTGAGGAGGCCTAGGTAATCTATTGGGCCTTGGGTAGTAGATCAGTATTTATCCTGGGTATACAAATGGACTTTGGGCACCCATCCAACAATGAGAGATGCACTCTCACCCTGGACTCCCAGGGGAGGGTCTAGGCCCAGCCCTGGATGAAATGACAGACTATGGACACCCCCATGGAGGGCCTCACCCTCCCTGGGGAAAAGAAGGGATATTGGGGGGGGGTTGGTGAGAGGAGGGGAGGGAAAGGGAGAGTGACCTGGAATTGACATGTGAAGCAATCTTGTTCTAATTTATATTTAAATTTAAAAATAAAATTAAAAAAAGAAAAGAGTCGGGCGGTGGTGGCGCACGCCTTTAATCCCAGCACTCGGGAGGCAGAGGCAGGCGGATCTCTGTGAGTTCGAGGCCGGGCTGGACCGATAGCCTCCGAAACAATACAGAGAAACCCTGTCTCATAAAAACCAAAAAAAAAAAAAGAAAGAAAATTGAGGTACATAACTAAATAGAGAATTCTCAATAGAGGAGTCTAAAATGACAGAGAGACCCTTAAGAAAGTGTTCAACATCCATAGACATCAGCCAAATGCATATCAAATAACTCTGAAATACCATCTTTCTCCTGTCAGAATGGCTAAAATAAAAAACACCAATGACAGTTTTATTCTGGAGAGGATATGGAAAAAGGGAACACTTCTCCACTGCTGGTTGGAGTCCCAACTCCTACACCATTCTTGGAAACCCGCATGGAGATTCCTCAGGAAAATGGAAATCGGTCTGTCATAAGACCCAGCAATTCCACGCTTAGGCATATACCCAAAAGATGCACATTCATACAACAAGAACATCTGTTCAACTATAATCATAGCAGCGTTATTTGTAATAGCCAAAACCTGGAAGCAACCTAGATGCCCATCGACTGAAGTGTGGGTAGAGAAAATGTGGTATATCTACACAATGGAGTACTTTTCAGTAGGAAGAAACAATGGAATCTTGAAATTTGTAGGCAAATGGACAGCACTAGAAGAAACTATCCTGAGTGAGGTAACCCAGTTACAAAAAGACAAACATGGTAAGTGCTAACTCATATATGGATTTTAGACATGAATCAGGAAAGTGACAGCCTACAATCCCACTGTCAGAGAGTCTGGGAAGCAAAACCTTCATACAATGACAGACAGAAACAGAGGCAGACACCCACAGGTAAACACTGAACTGAATTCCTGGAACCCAGTGACAGAGAGGGAGGAGTGATGAGCAAAGGGGTAAAGACTGTCCTGGTTTAACCAACAGAAACAGCTTGCCTGAACAAGGCAGAGCTCTTGGAACCCAGACTGGTGGCTGGGAGGCCAGCATGAGACTGATCCACAGTACCTGAATGTGGGTGTCAGTGAAGAGGCCTAGGCAATCTATGGGGTCTTGGTAGTACATCAGTATTTATTCCTGGCATATAAATGGACTTTGAGTGTCCATTCCCACAATGAGGGATTCTCTCTCAGCCTGGACTCTTGGGGGAGGACCTAGGCCCTCCCCTGAATAAAATGATAGACTCTGGAGATATTCCATGGAGGGGGGGTCACCCTCCCTGGGTAAGGGAGTGGGGATTGTGTGGAGGGTTGTGGGGCCTGCTGGGGTGGTGGAGGAGGGGAGTAAGAGGAAGCTAGGATTGACATATTAAGCAAGCTTCTTTCAAATTTAAATTAAAAAAGAAAAACAAAAAAACCAGATAAACAGAAAAAACAACAACAAAAAGAATAATACAAAATAAAGAGACTGCTGCAACAACTCTAGACACAGGTGTCTCCCACAGACAAACCATAATAAAGAATCAAATCTGGACTACATACTTATGTTAATATTTTCTAAATAGTAACAAAACATATGCAAAAGGAATATTAAATAACAAAAATGCTTGAAAATTGGGACCATTCTGTACTTCTAGAGTTTTCATTAGCTGTTAATTACCAATAAATAAAATCTGTCACATTGGAAGTTGAAAAAGTTATATTGCTTTCCAATAGAAGATATACAGAAAGAACAGAATCAGATGTTTTAATACAAAAGATATACATTCGAAATGAGAAACCCACAGACAGTGGTACCTGATATATTAATGTTACTTCATTTGGAAGATCTGCTTTGATGTCTAAAGAATATGTTAGAAAGAATATTAGAAGCATAAAGAATATGTAGTGATTTGGGCAGCAATAGAGAATTCCTTTTTGTGGCAGATTTTTTAATAAGAAACAATAGATAATGATGGAAATGATAAAAAATGAAGAAGACAAACTCAGAAAATATTAATATCAAATCTACAGTATTTAAATTTCTTTTATAATTGAAAAGGGTACAGATAAGTTTTTGTGATTACACCAGGGATTTTTGCCTGTTCAAAAACTAAACCACCAGCAACAAAAACGAAATAAATTTAACAAAAAATAGAAATAATAACAAAAGTACAAAATTTTCTAGGAGAGATAAAGGTAAAGTCTTTTGCAGACCTATTGCCCATAAAGAGAACCTATCTGTGTTCCCCAAATAAAAGGCATAAAGACATTCAAGTGCAATCAACAGATCCTGGTGGTCAAGGTTTCTTTAAGGGCAACTTTAATATCTTTGTTCCTCAAGCTGCAGATTAAGGGACTCATCATGGGAACTACGTTGGTATAACAGACAGAAGAGATTTTCCCGTCATTCATAGACCCAACTGAGGAGGGTTTGAAATACACAAGTGCACCTGAATCAGAGAACAGAGAAACAACAATGATGTGGGAGCTGCAGGTGTTGAAGGCTTTGTATCTGCCCTCAGAGGAGCAGATGTGCAAGATGCTGGAAAGGAAGAAACCATAGGAGATAAAGACAGTTAATGAATAAATAATGATGTTGATGCCCTCAAGAACAAAAATTATGAGAGCTCTTGGACCCCAGACCGACATCTGGGAGGCCAACATGGGACTGATCCAGACCCCCTGAATGTAAGAGTCAGTGAGGAGGCCTGGGCAACCTATGGGGTCCTGAGCAGTGGATCAGTGTTTATCCCTGGAATACTAACAGACATCGTGTGTCCATAACACAAAGAAGGATGTTCTCTCATCCTGGACTCTTAGGGGAGTGCCTGGACCCTACCCTGAATGAAATGACAGACTAGGTATCCCCTATGTGGAAGGAATTGGCAATAGGGTGGGAGGATGGGGGAGATGGTGGGGAGGTGCGGGAGCAGGGGAGGGAGAGGGAACTGGGATTGACATGTAAAACAAGCTATTTAAAATTAAAATAATAAAAAAATTAAAAAAGAACAAAAATTACAAATTCATAGACATATGTGCTCATGTAGGAGAGCTGGAGCAAAGGAGGAATATCACAGAAGTAGTGGTTGATGTTGTTGGCACCACAGGTCAGTCTCAGCACGCATGCAGTGTGAGCCACAGCATTAGAAAATGCAATAATGTAGGAACCAAGTATAAGATTCAAGCATAATTCAGGAGACATGATAACATTATACAACAGTGGATTACAGATGGCAATGTAGCGACCATAGATCATTGAAGCCAGTATATAACATTCAGAAATAGCAAAGAAGGAAAAGAAATACACTTGAGTCATGCATTCCGTGTAAGAAATTATATTCTTCCTTAATATAAAATTCATCAGCATTTGGGAAGTGAATATAGAACTATAGGAGAGGTCTATAAATGACAAGTTAAAGAGAAAGAAATACATGGGGGTGTGGAGGTTAGAATTCAGCAGTGTCAGAATCATCAAACACAAATTTCCCAATGTAGCAACAAGATAAATTGCTAAAAACACAAAAAACAAGGGTAGTTGAAGATCAAGCTTTTCTATTAATCCTACCAGAATGAATCAGCCACCAAAGAGACATTAACTGAGTCCATCTTCTATAGGGAAATCTGTGGACACAGAATATAGACTATTATTAGAGGATGGTGCACTCTAGTCATGTGTCCTTAGCACCTGTAATTTGATGGTTAGGAAGGTTTCTTCTAGCACAGACCTACTAAATAGAATTGGCTGGTATAGTCACAATCAATTTATCTTAAGCCAGAAAGCAATTGGTATCAAAATACATTACCATTTATGAAAAATATCACAAGATGAAGAAAAATAATATACTAAGAAGGATTCAACCTTCTTCCATCTCCTGTATTCCTTCACTATAGCCCTCCCTACAATTGTAAAATTGTACTCAGATACCTTCAGCATTGCAGTGCTGGTTCCCTCTGTAGATTCAACTTTCCTGTAGTATAAATGAAAAACGTGTGCCTAATCTAAAACTAAAAGAAAAATAGAGAGTCATTCAGAGAATGTTTCCAACCCCCTTTCAGAAAGTCATAAATCTGGAAGGCTTCAGTTTTGACCACATGGGAGAACCTCAACAGAGATGCTGCAGCTCCAGGGGTCAACCCCACCTAACACACTCTGATCCCTCTGAAGACTTTTATGTGCCGGTTTCACTTGAGTCTCATTTTTCCCAGGAAAAGGGAGACCCTTGCTGAAGCACATCATATACTATGAGATATAAAGGGTCTACGTTCAGATGGAGGGGCAGTGGGGGAGGATCTCAGAAGAGTTGGGGAACAGGAAACAGCAAACAGAATATAGTGTATTAACAATCTCTTCAGTAAAATAAAAGTAAAAATAGTGTTTATTCATTTAAAAAAGACAAAGTAAAGAAGGAGGGCTCTTAGTAAACCTGGAATTCAGAGCTCATGATTTCCAGTCTAAACCTTAGAGCAGTCTTATTTTCCTGAATATTTTTCAGATTCAAAAGTTTAAGATCTTTCAATTTAAAGAAAACATACTCCAGATAATTTTCCTGGACCAACTTCTAAACTGCAGAACATTTTTGTAATTAATACTTTGAGTCTTTTCTGAAGGCAGAGAAACACCTTATAGTTACAGGATGTGTGTCATTATAAGCAGGACATAACAATGTCTAGTCTCATCTGCAGAGTAGAATTTATATTGAACAGGGAACTGAGGAAATTGTATTACACCCTGGATCATGATCCTAATTTCCTGAAGGACCCACAATTATACTCATCCTTTCCATTCACTCTATAGAGGGTCCAACCCCAGTAAAGAGAGAGATAGACTCTAGCCTCTACAATTATTTTGAGATCTGAAGGGAAATCTGAGTTTGGGGTTCTTGATATTTTGTTTCCTGCAGTAATTTTGTTACCTGTGGTAATTATTACCACTGGTCTTGTTTCTGACCTATTAAATTCTGTGTCAGATTGTTGTAGAATTGTAGGAAGATACCTTAAGTGCTGTGCTGCCAGCACTTAATACATTTCTGAACAAAATTGTTCTAGGAGACATGCTAACCTGGAAGGAAGAAATCTCAAAGGATCCCAATCCCGATGAAGTGCTGAAGACAAATGAAAAATGCTGGGAATGCTATAAATAGTCTTTTCAAAGAGAATAAACCTACTCCAAGTAGGTATGTTGCTCATATTCCAGTTGGCGACCCTGCACCTATGCACGCATTGCCAGTGCTATTGGATTCAATAGGTTAAGAAAAATAAAAGGATATGCTTTTTGAAGAGGGACCTTTTTAGTGGGAGGGATAAGCTAGAAGGTGAGACTCAAGATGCATTGCACACATTTATAAATTTTTCAAAAGATAAATTGATGACATTATACACTTTAAAAGAAATTCTCAGGTATAAAGGTGATATACCTACAGTATTTTTCTTTCTGTTAAAACAGGTTTTCCTAAATACATTTCATGAATTAAGAGTTTGTACAATCTTGCATGTATTATGAAAACAAAGATATGGATTGATTTTTCCAACTTGTGATTAAGATGATTATTTTATCCACAGAGTCTAGAGATTAGAATAATCACAGTTATGGTCCCAAATGAACCTGGAAGCTGTTCTGGATCTTAATAAGCCTGAGCACTTGCTAGCTTGTGTCTCCCTGGTGTCACTGTATGTGACCACGGTGTTTAACACCAACAAAGGTGATTTTCCCTGGAAATCCATCTTAAGGACCCAAAGTGACACAAATGGGAACACACATACTGCTCGCTCATTCAGTCCCCTTAGAAGCCCAGCCTTCTCTTTCAGAACTACAAGCTGGAAAACCCTCTTGAAGGATCAGCTTTCCATCCCTTGGCAATCCACATCAGCAATTCTGAAGGCTTTGGAGGCTGATCCTAATGACCACTTAAAACTCTCAGACTGGGTTTGTAGTTCAGTGCAAAAGAATTTGCCAGCTTGTGAAAATTCCCGAGTTTACTCTCTAACCCTAGATCGGGTGGGAGGCTTGGGATACCTCCTTAGTTTCCCTGGAGACCATCTCCCTGATATCAGTTTGGTATTTTTGATACAACTTACATGAGTCACACAAATCTATCAAATAATGAGCTATTTTCTCCACCAGCTATTTTGAACTATTGGAAAAATCTGACAACTTTAGAATGACTCAGATCTGTGTAGCTGCACAGAGGTAACAGCTAACCAAAGAGGAGAAAAACAGCAAGAACTAGGAAGGACTCTTCCTGGGGGCAGGTAGAGGAGCCTGGAACAGGAGGCTAAGAATTTCTACTGACAGCTGCAGGAAGCTTAGAGCAGGAGACTCACCCAGGAGCAGCTCAGCTGAAGGATGATGGTCTCTGTCTGGCAGCAGAGATCACAGGCTGGCAGTGGCCACTGCAGGAGGCTGAGAGGAGAGAGAGGAGGACAAGATCCTTTACAATGAAACATTGATTTCCTGATTCCAAACTCAGAACATATTTATCTCAATGAATGTTTCACCCTCTCCTGATCCTTCCAGGGTTGACTAAAGTCACAGTCTTAATGTGGATGCAGCTATAGAGCTAAAAGGCATGTCAGTTAATACCAGTTCAATGCCAGGCAGGGAGCACGGTGAGTCTGCAAGCCACAGAATGACTGTTACAGCTTCAGGGAAAAGGAGAATCTGTGCTTCAAGCCTTCAAGCCGTGAAAAGTGATTGCAGTCTGGAATGAAGGAAAATAGTTACGTAATCCGTAGGCACTCTGTCTAAGACCTTTCAGTTCCAGATGTTTACCAAAGGCACAGTTTCAATCTCTCAGATGTCTATAGAGAGGGTTTATAGGCTGCAATGGATCAGGGTGTGTGGAGAATGAAAGCTCCATTTCTTTAGGACAAACATTAAACTGAGAAGAAAAAAACACAACAAAAACCTATTTTGTGAGCTACAGAAAGAGTGAAAAGGAGAGGAAGGGAGAGAGAGGAAGAGAGAGAGAGAGAGAGAGAGAGAGAGAGAGAGAGAGAGAGAGAGAGAGAGAGAGAGAGAGAGAGAGAGAGAGAGAGCAGAAATAGAGATAATTAACTATTAACCTAGAAAAATCTTCAGGCATCACATGCCAAGATGAGTTTCTATCAATACCAACCCCAGATTTCTCCCAAAATGCATGTACATTCTTGTGATGTTGGCTAGCATAAGAGGCTCTTACCCTTTAGATGTAAGCTAGGAGTCTCCTTGGAGAGTGTAGTTTTCATCTACTACCTCAGGTCCCCTCTGCTCATAGCAGCTGTAAATGAAAATGAAAGCTGCTATAGTCAAATTTCTAGTAAGATCCTTCCCCTTTGTGGGACCAGATATAAAGTTACAATTGTATGAGGAGGGATGGACTGAAATTTCTCGATAAAGTGTTGAATTTATGCTTGTGTCTTGATTAGTGTTTTGTTTAAAATGTAGAGCAATGGCTAGTTTTTCCCCTGCATGGTCCAACAAGAGAAAAAATTGGAGACAGTCAAAGGCACAGGATTTGTTTCTCGAGGTCGAATGTTGCAACTGTACTATCTAAAAATTATATAAACACTGTTTTAACAAGCTTGCTCAATAAGAGCATCCTCTCTGCTACATCTGACTAACAGGAAAATTCTGAGCATTGCTTTGGTCTATAGGTTATACCTGGAGACAGACACACATTTCTGCTACCAAATATGTTTCCTCTGAATTTGTGTGTCCTTGAATGTATAAAATTAGTAAAAATGTATAATAATCTCCTGAACTATTTTAGAGTATAATATACCAAAATGCATATGAATCTTACACACCTTTATGCAAATGTATAATAAATCCCAATGTCCTCACAGTTTCTCTTTTATGAATAAAGGAATTTTTTTCA
This sequence comes from Mesocricetus auratus, assembly GCF_017639785.1. Lineage (NCBI taxonomy): Eukaryota > Metazoa > Chordata > Mammalia > Rodentia > Cricetidae > Mesocricetus > Mesocricetus auratus. The sequence goes on along the minus strand of NW_024429203.1, from coordinate 17,556,025 downwards.
CTTGCCAAACTGGTTGTTAAAGAGAATGTGTCTGTGTAGTAATAATTTCCTGTGTTGTTCCCCATCGACTCTGTAACTGATTTCTGTTGCCTGCAGTACCTGGGTAGCAATCTTATCCTGTGTTGTTCCCCTCCACACTGTAACTGATCTCTGATGTCTGCAGTATATGTGTAGCAAAGTCAGATGCTGGAAAGGCTGGAAGAACTCATTCTCTGGTCTGATGGAATCAAAGCCTGGGCATGAAGTCGGCTACAGAGAAGATGTGAAGGTTTTCTTTAAGGACAGTGAATCAAATAGCACATCTAGGATGCTGCTATCTGTAGGATAATTATATTTTACCAAAAGTTTATAGACTCTTACACTTACTAAAACATCAATTAATTTTATTTACATGCTCATTTATGCTATGTTTAAACAGAAAGAGATTGACCCATTTCCTCTAAGATATTCAGTAAATTAAATAATCATGGATTGTATGGAGAAACATGCAATCCATTCTTTACCAACATACCTGGCAGTGAAACTTAATGGAGCAGAACAGTGCCCTGGATTTCTTCTTTTTAAATAAAATTATTTATTTAAATGGCCAACAACAGTTTCTCCTGCCTCCAGTCCTCCAAGACACCCTCCCCTCCCTCCAACTCTGTGTTTCCACCACTGAACCCACTTCCCTGTTTCTGTTAAGGAATGGTAAGTCTCCCTGAGTATCAACAAAATATGTCATATCAATTTTCAATAAGACTAAGCACTGACCATGTGTTAAGACTGAAGAAGGTGACCCCATGTGAGGAGTAAGACCCCAATACCCAGTAAATGCGTCAGTGACAGCTCTTGCTTCTGCTGTTAGGAGTTCCACAAGAAGATCAAGCTACCTTGTTGTGAAACAATATTTTAAGGTATACTGCACTTGTTTATGTCACAGTCTATTACTTTAACTGTGTAAAGATGTCTTACATTTCTCTAATTATGAAAAGCTGGTTTGCCTTGTCTGCCTAAAGCACTTGATTGGTCTGTTAAAGAGCAGAATGGTCAATGTTTGGGCAGAGAAATATTTAGGCAGGACTGGCAGGCAAAGAGAAAATACAAGGAATCTTTGCTGGGGAAAAAAGAAGAGAGGGGGAGGAGACATAGACTGTAGGGATCAGCCAAATGACAGACATATAGACATGGAAAAAACAGGAAAATAATATATACAAAAGTAAATGAAGGTAAACAGCCCTGAGGCAAAACATAGATAAACAGAAATGGGATAATTTAAATTAAAAAGCTTTCTAGAAATAAGCTAAGCTAAGGCCAGATATTCATAAGTAAGAAAAAGTCTGGAGTTTTGATTTGGGAGCTGGCTGGGTGACCAAAAGAAAAAACCTGCTGTTACACAACTGTAAAATATATGCAGAGTGCCTACCTAGGTCAGTCATGTGCAGGCTCCCTGGTTGTCAGTTAACTATCTGGAAGCTCTTATGAGCACAGTTTAGTTGACTCTGTGAGTTTTCTTTGCTGTCCTCGACTCTGACTTCTACAACCCTTCCTCCCCCTCTTCTTCAGGATTCCCTAGCTCTACCTAATGTTTGACTCTGGGTCTGCATCTGTTTCCATCAGTTGCTGAATGAGGCCCCTCTGATAACTAGGTCACACACAAATATACGAGCATTGCAAAATATCATTATTTCATTACATTATTATTTTCCCCTCCAGTCATGTTTGGTTCTTACCTATGTTTCTGGGGTCATTCAGTCTGTGGTTCCTGGTGTTCCCAGCAGTGTCAAGTGTGATTTAGTCTCTTGTGGCATGGGTCTCAGACTAGACAAGACATTGATTGGGCACTCCCTCCATCACTAGGTCACCTTACTCCTGCACATCCCATACACAGGACAGACTTCAAGTCAAAGATTATGTGGCAGGGTTGGTTTCCCACTCCTTCCATTGAAAATTTTACCTGGTCATAGGAGGTGTCCAATACAGGGTACTTATCTTCTATTGCTAGGAGTCTGGACTCATCCTTATAGATTACTGGGAGATTCCCTTGTGCCATGTTTTTGTCTGACTCTGAAACCCACATTCCAGTAGTCTCTTTCATTACTGTCCTCTGATATCCAACAACCTGATCCCTATGTTCCCATATCCACCTGCCCATAGTCCAATCATGATCTAACTTCTATTCCCTCTTCCCAATGAGATCCAGATATGCCCCCTTTAATCCTTCCTCTTTACCTAGTCTCTCTGGGTTTGTGGATTAGGGCATAGTTATCCTTTATTTTACAGCTAATATCTACTCATAAGTGAGTATATACCATGTTTGCATGTTTGTCTTTTTGTATCTGGTTTCCCTTACTCATGTTGATTTTTTTTAAATTCCTTATATTGCCATCAAATTTGTTGGCACCCTTGTTTTAAACAACTGAGTAATACTACATTGTGCAAATATATCACATTTTCAGCGTCCATTCCTTGGTTTAGTGACATCTAGGTTGTGTTCATACTCTGGCTATTACAAATAAAGCTGCTATAAACACAGTTGAGCAAGCATCCTTGTGGTATGATTGAGCATCCTTTGAGTTTTATGCCCAAAAGTGCTATAGTTGGATCTTGTAGTAGATAGACTCTGGGTTTTCTGAGAAACCACCAGACTGACTACCAAACTGGCTACACAAGCTTGCACTCCCATCAGCAAAAGGGAATCTTCCCCCTGATTCACATCCTCTCCAGAATGAGCTGTAGCTTGTATATTTGATCTTAGCCATTTGACAAATGTAAGATGGAATCTCAGAGTTGTTTTTATTTACCATTCCCTGATCATTAAGGATGTTGAACATGTCCTTAAGTATTTCTTGGCCATTTATGATTCTTCTGTTGAGAATTCTGTGTTTAGAACTGTACTCCACTTTTAATTGGATTATTTTGTTTACTGATATCTAACTTCTTGTTTTTTGAGACATGATTTCCTGTAGCTATCGCCACAGTTACCCTAATACCCAAACGAAACAAAAATATAACAATAATTCTCTATGTTTTGAGTTTTTAAATTGTGTTTTAAGGTACATTGTATCATAGGAATACATTTTTACGATTGTAATTTGTTTCTAATTTTATTATTGTAATTTTAAATAGCTTGTTTTACATGTCAATCCCAGTTCCCTCTCCCTCCCCTCCTCCTGCATACCCCCTCCATCCCCCCCAAGCCTCCTACCCTATTGCCATTTCCTTCCACATAGGGGATATCTAGAGTCTGTCATTTCACTCAGGGCAGGGTCCAGGCACTCCCCTAAGAGTCCAGGCTGAGAGAGCGTCCCTCTTTGTGTTATGGACACACGATGTCTGTTTGTATGCCAGGGATAAACACTGATCCACTGCCCAGGGCCCCATAGGTTGCCCAGGCCTCCTCACTGACTCTCACATTCAGGGGGTCTGGATCAGTCCCATGCTGGCCTCCCAGCTGTTGGTCTGGGGTCCAAGAGCTCTCCCCTGTTCAGATCATCTGTCTCTGCTGGTTTTGCCAACCCATTCTTTGCCAATTTGCTCATCGCTCCTCTCTCTCTGTCACTGGTTTCCATGGGTTCAGTTCAGTGTTTAACTGTGTGTGTTTGCCTCTGCTTCCATCAGTCACTGGATGAAGGCTCCAGGATGGTTATGGACATCAAGTTCATTATCAGGAATGGGCATTCAAGGTGGTCTCTCCACTATTGCTTAGCTTGACAGTTGGTGTCATCCCTTTAGATCACTAGAGGTCACACTGGTGCCTGATCTGTAGGTTAGAAGACAGATCAGGTTCCCTCTTTTAATTTATTAATAGTTAGCTCAATTGTAAGGTTACCTCTTTCAACTATACCTTGTCCTAGAGGATTATATGGAATTCTGTTAACATGGATAATAGTTAATTGTTTGCAAAAGGTCTTAAAATTGGCACTGGTATATCTAGGTCCATTATCTATCAGTCTTGATTTGTGGAGGAGTTCCCGTAACAGAAAATGCAGCTAACAAATGACTTATTACATTAGTGGTATCTCCAATTTGAAGAAAGGCAAATATAAAGCCACTATATGTATCAGTATTAACATGAATATATTTAAGATGTCCAAATTCTGTAAGATGGGTAACATCCATTTGTCAGTGAGCATTGGGTACAAGTCCCTGAGGATTAACTCCCAAATGGGGTACAGGCAAATACTGGATGCATTCTGGGCAGTTTCTTACTATGTGTTAAGCTTGTTCTCTGGTAATATGATACATGAGGCATAAAGTATTGGCATTAAGATGAGGTAATGAATGACCTTTACGTGCTGCTTCAATGTCTGTGTTCTGGACAGAATCAACAGGCAAAGCTAAAAGACAACGCAACGAAAACATTTGTTTCTGAACTGTGTATCAGTAGTGCCTTGCATAGCAGCTGCCATGGTGAGTCCTTGCTGATAAGCTGTACCTATTTCAGCACAGTGGTGGATGTAGCCAGAAATGTCTGGTTTTGTTTTGTTCTGTTTTGTTTTTATGGTGTGTTTGAATAGCTGCCTGGCAGGCAGAGTTAGCATTTCCAAAAGCCAATTGCTTAACAAAATTGGTGTCTGGATCAGCATTTCCAAAAATTCTACCTGCTGCTGCTAGCAAGCAGTGAACAAAGTCTGAAAAAGGCTTGCCAGGCCCTTGTTTGATCTTAGTATGGGAAGAGCTCACATCCCCTTTAGTAGGTAGTCTCTTCCAGGCTCTGGTGGCAGCTGTTTGAATTTGGGCAAACAGTCCAGGTTCGTATTGTATTTGGACATCCTCTGCCTCATACTTTCCTTCCCCCATTAACATATCTGCATTCCAGTCATTGCCTACCTGGGCATTTCTTTTTCCAGTTTCTTTACAAGCTTCTGCAAATTCTGACTTCCATAAAAGATAATTACCCCTTGCCAAGGTTGCTCCAGTTAAAGTGTACCAGTCTGATGGAGTAAGTCAATTGCTTGTCACAGATTCTATGATGGCAATGGTATAAGGAGCTGTAGCTCCATAATGACATACTGCAGTTTTGATTTCTTTGATTACATTGAAATCAAAACCAGCATGATGTTGCCAGGCAGTACCTTGAGCATCTGTTGTCTCCATTACTGGAATAGCAGTAACATTCTCTGTCTGATATTGGTGGGTAAGAGGTGTCTTAAGGGCAGTCCCCCTCCCCCGCAATAGGTGGCTTGGCGACACCTGAGAGGTGTTGGTGGACTTGCTTGTTTTTTAAATCTCTAACTGGGTAATCAGGTCTTGACTTTCTGTTTCTAATAGAATCTGCTCTTTAAGGTATTGAATTTTGTCCTGTAGCTCTTTTTTGAGGATTTAAAACTGAGCAAGCCAGAGAGGGGGCTATTGGAGGAGGCATATAAGGCAGAGGCCAATGTTCTGCTAATGGAGGTCAGAATGGATCATGATATTTAGCTGCCTCTGCCTCCAAATCTTCCCCACCTCTGAATCACTAAGACTATTTTCTATAGGCTGCTGGTTTTTTGAATAATTTTTAAAATGAAGGATATATCTTTTTAATTTTGGGTCTGGCTTCCTCACCTTTTTTGGTCATGGTTTTGGTTGGGGTTACTTTTCTACAATCTTTTCCTGGGTTTGTAGGTTATTCTTTTGAATCTCTTCTGAGTGTCTATCAAATGACACAAGGTCCTTCTCCTCACTAAGCTGTTCTGCTTTTTCTATTTCAGTAGGTTTTAAACATTTCTCTCCTTCTTTAATCATATTTGCTACAAAAGGGTATGCTGTTTCTGGGAAATAATTTCATTAATTAGATTCTAAAATGAAAATACTGTAATAGGAATCTTTTTAGGGCCAAAAGTTTTATAGTGATCCTTTAAAACATCTCCTACTCTTTCACCTTTTTTCATTTATGGTTCCTTCAGTGGGGAACCAGGGACAATCTTCTTTAATAAAGACAAACAAACTTTAACAAATCCTGTGTTTTAAGCCTAATCTCTTGTTCCCTAAGTGCCTTCTTGAAACCTTCAACAAACAATTCATGTTGACTCATTTCTTGTCCCATATTGTCACTTACTTACCAAGGTCTTTGTTGCTGCAACAGGCTCCCATCTTGCAACTCCTATTTCTTTTCTTTTTGATATGGTTGGCTCTCCTCAGCAACTTTCTTCACTGAAGCCCTCAAACCTGTGCCTCCACAATTGGTGCCACTTGCCCTGGCCTGTGGGGTCAGTCAACAGGGACTCTAGGGGAGAGAGTGAGATGGGGGAACAAGAGATGTGAGAGACGAAAACAAGACAGGATTCTGATCAAGTCAAGTTCTTCTTTGGCTCCTTGGTATTTGTGTACCTCAGACCTTATCAGTCAGATCCAAAGACAAAGGAAATGTGTCCTCTGTGTTTTATACTACTGTTATGCCCATGCTGAATCCCATGTTATAAACCCTGAGGAACAGGGATTTCAAACTTGCTCTAAGTAAGTAAGTTATTTCACACAAAGACATTCCATGTGTAAATAAATATTTGCCATAGATAAGGCATATCAATTACAACCAATATATTTCATTTTCTAACCCTCATCAAATTAAATTTCAAGCAAGAAACTTTAGTTCTGAGTCAAATCTCATCATGTACAACAAAAAATCTCAGGATCTCCTGGTGTTATCCACCTTTCTATCTTCTTTTTGGAGAACTCAGCAGCTGAGATGTGGCTTTCTGGTCAATACCTAGAATTGATTCTATTAGTATAAGACCCTTTCTCATTGTTGTAGAAACTTATAGACTTTTTCATTCCCATGAGGTTCAGTCCAGTTAAACATGTTAAATTATGAAATAAGCATGGAGGTTTTCAAATAGCACATGGTAGCCTTCTCATTGTCTTAATCTGTGTCCAGAAGCACAGCACTGGAGCCTTTATTTCTCATCCCAGCATTAATGTTTTAAGCCTGTTAAGTTGTTACCTGTCAACTATTATTTTACCTGAATCCTGTGATCGGCATTGAACACTGGTGGCTTTGTCTTCAGCCTGACTTCAAATCTATGACAAGGCACTTCTTTGACATATGTCTTGTGCCTCATCTTGCAACTCCAGAACTAGAAACAAGAGACTATTCATTTTGAAAAAAAAAGAAGAAAGGTCCTTGATTTTCTATAACCCTCAAATTCTCTTCATCTTATCTCGTCTATTGTCCCACAAAATTCTATGTATGCACTTCTATTAAAATTCTTTGTTTATGCTAATGACATATGGGTCAATTACTACTTAGTAGTACAAAATAATACATATCATTGGCAGTTTTTGGTACTGAGGAGAAAATAAGTGGGACAGAAATTTTCAAGTTCCCATCAGTTACTGAATGAGCCCTCTCTGGTGAGAGTTGGGCTGGACACAAATCTGGTCACAAGAGATGGCCAGTTCAGGTTATGTGTCTGCTATTACTAGGAGTCTTATGCTGGGATCATCCTTGTAAATTTCTGGGATGTTCCTTTGCTCCAGATTTTTACTTGACCTGAAATGCCCCTCCCCATTTCCAATAGTCTCTTTCATTACTCCCCGCCCTCTGTCATACCCCCAACTTGATTGCTCATGTTCCCATCCCCATCTACTCTCAGTCCCTTCATGAAATCTCTTCTATTTCCCCTTACCAGGGAGACTGAGGTGTCCCACGATGAACTTTCCTTGTTACCTTGTCTCTCTGGGTGTGTGGATTGTAGCATAGTCATCCTTCAGTAGACATAAAAATTAAAAATTCATTAAAAGTATTAGTAGAGGTTTATAAAAAATAACTGGGGTTATCATATGATAACAAATTATTAATTAATAATTTTAACACCTAGGTAATATTTCTACTTGTTTATAATTGGCCCAAAATTTAAGATGGTTGACCTAGTCTCAAATTAGGACAGCACAGAGGCATCAGGCAGTAAATTTGATGGGTTTTACTATTGTTGACAATTTCTTCACTTACCTTACACATTCAGTCTTCTAACCTATTTGCATATCTGTGCTTCATTACTGTATGCTCTCATAACAAATATTTTCAGTTACATGTCTATGTTGAGTCAGATATGCAACAGTTACAGTTTAACAGCCTACAGTCTCATTTTTATATATTGCATATTAAAAATAGTAATTTCTGTTGTTCATGAAACAGAGAAATGCCACAGTGATGAGAAAACTCTGATAAGTGTATTTGGCATAAATGAAGAGGTACCTGCTGGATGTACCCTAGTATGAAAGGCATCCAGGAAGGTAAAAAGTAGCAGATGGTTTGTACAGTTTATGACTGCAATCGAGTTACCATGCCTGTGTGTATGGTGCCTTTATCAAAAGAATCATCATACTTACTAATGTTAGGTTTATAAAATATTTACTAAATTGTAGCTAATATATTTTAAAATTCACAGTTTTAATGTACAGATGGCAGCTTTGTATATTCATGAGTTGTGTAAATGTCATGTTCTACTATAGATTATTACTGTCCACATAGCAATTAAAGCCTCATAAACACATGTGATCAAGTAAGCATATCCCATCCTGTCACACCAGACAGACACTATGATGCTTTTCACATGTATGAGCCTGTTCCTGACATCTCTTACACATGGCCCTATGTAATGTATGACCTTCTGTGATTCCTTTCTCCTAGCATGCTTCAGGCCATTTGAAGATATCTCAGAACTGCAGGACTCTTTACTGTAGCAAAATGCTCTATACTATGGATAACATATGCTTTCTTGGTCTATGCATCACTGGTTGGACTCTTGGATGGCTTTCAACTTTTGAGTAGAAACACTTCTACAGTAGCCACTCACGTACAAGTTTTCTTGTAGTTTGGGGGATCATTTTGTAGCACTATAATTGCTTGGATATATATTATAATACACACTTTTATTTTAAAAACTGGAAAATTGCTATTACACTCAAATACTAATGAGATTATTTGCAGAAAAGGGTGTCAGTTTTTTCCCTGAAACAATGACTCTTCTCTCTTCCTTCCTAATTTTTGTTATGATGTTACATGTTGGCTACAATAGCATGCAACCACAATGTTGCCCTTGATTCTGAATACCCTTGATTTCACCAGTCTTCGTAAGTCTGTTCCTGGATGATAGGTGGAGTGCATGCTATGGGATTAACTGAGACTACAGTTTGTACTCTGCTTTCTGAGAGTGCTTTTATGTAAAGCTAAAGTAATACATCATTACTTCTGTGATCTTCCTTCACTTCTGCAGCTTGCCTGATCCAGTAGTTTTGTCAATAAAGTAGTATGGCTGTGCTGCAGTGATTCTAATTTCTCTCACCCAATCCAAACCATTCTAGCCCCTTACATCTTCATAGTTATTAGCATCCACAAGAGTAGAGTCAAGGCATTGAATCAGCATCTTCAATACCCACTTCTCTGCTCTTGCTCACTTCTCAATTCCCTTGGTTGGAATGAAGTCAGGTGGACAGAGGCAGTAGGACTAGTATATATTCTGTGTATCCTGTCTAGAGGGTGGGTGTAGATCTGGCTACACCAGAAAGATAGGTTGGTTGTAGTATGTGAAGAGTCTATGGAGTGGGAGATAAGTAGAGACGATCTTGTTAGAATCATAGGGGTTGGCTGTGACACAAATAGGGGTGTTCAGTCTAGGCTGATAAACTGGATGGGGGCCTCTGGCTACATATGGTGGGTTAGAGAACAGGCTTGGATATTGAGTTTGAGACTCACCTGACCAGATTTGGACAAGGAAATGGGAGGTCTGGGTTAATAGACAGGTTGAATGCAGTGTACAAAGAACCTTTCAATAACTGCATGTAAGAAGTCCCAGATGGAAGCCTAAAGCTTAGTTGCACATCAGGCAAGGGAAGTCTCAAAAGGCTGAGATATTGGTTGTGGGACTTGTTCTAGATATGGGAACTTGAAGTGATGGCACCAATAGGAAGTTTTTATTCTTTTGAAAATATTGATTCTTTCCACACAAGATAATTAATGAATACTTTGCAAGGTTATTTTCAGTTACCTTCACAGACGAATGGACTTGGTGCATATTGATCATCATTAGCCAGGTCATCAAGACAAAGATCTTGTTGTAGACTACATTATCTGTTGTCCTTCAGAAGATGCTGGAATCATAGTGTGATAAAGCATATTTCAAAGGATTTTACTCATCAGTGGTGCAATTGTGCAACAAAGTTTTTATGTCCAAGGATTTTTCAGGTGCTTCTAGTGGGAGGATTGCTACTTAAGAAATTCTTGTTTTGACACCACTAAATCACACCAAAAACAATAGGAATTAAGGCCCCATTTCAGAGTATTGTTTTAAGATCTGCAATCTATGTTATCGGGTTCCACTACTGACTAGAGAACATGTTTTCCCACTTTAGTTAGCTATCACAGCAGTACTCACAAACACATTATTGAAATATTTTATTATAATAAAAGCTCTACTGGAATGAGTGCAAAATAGTCACCAACAATATTGATGTCTGAAGAAACACTGAAATTTAAGATTTTTTCAACCTCTCTGAGGGATTGTGTTGGTATTTTAATGATGATCATGTTGAGTCTGCAGACTGCTTTTGATAGGATGGCAATTTTTACAATATTAATCTTACTGATCCATAAGCGTTGGAGGTTGCTCCATCTACTAATGACATTAATTTTTTCTCAAATATATCAATTTTCATTATAAAAGTCTGTCACTGGCTTAGAATCATCCCATTATATTTTGTGATACTGCTGTAAAATGAGTGGTTTCCCTGATTTCATTTTTTCTTCTCTCATATATTGCATCCCAACTGCAGTTTCACCTCTCTCCCCCTCCCCAGTATCTCCCTCCCACCTCTGTCTTTCCCAGAACCACCAACTGTCTGTGTCCCCACAGAAAAGAGCAGGCATCCCAGGGACATCAATCAAATAGGGGATAAGATGCTGCTATAAGGTCAGTCACATACTAAGAAACCAAGACTTGATAAGGGAACCCAGTAGGTGAGAAAGGACCCCATAAGTAGGCAAAAGAACCAGTGTTTGCCCCTGATTTTTCCAAATTAGATCCATTTGCCTGAAATTTCATATCATTGTTCTTAACATCTGAGTAATACTCCACTGTGTAAACATATCACATTTTCTTTATCCATTATTTAGTTGAAGGATGTCTCCATTGTTTTCAGATTCTGGATATTAATAATAAAACTGCTATAAACATAGTTGAGCAAGTGTCCTTTTTGTGTTATTGAGCACCCTTTGGGTATATACTCAAGAATGATATAGATAAGTCTTGAGGTAGACCATTCCCCAGTTTTCTGAGAAACAACCTTATTGATTGCCAAAGTAACTATACAGTTAGCACTCCCGCCAGCAATGAAAAAATATTCCATTTGCTAAATATCCTCTGAAGCAAAATCTTTTATCTTGTGGTTTTGTTCTTAGCCATTCTGAGAGGCATTAGATGGAATCACAAATTTGTTTTGAGTAGAATTCTCTGATGGCTAAGGGTATTGAACATTTCTTTAAGTGTTTCTGAGTCATTTGACTTTCCTCTGTTAAGAGTTCTCTGTTTAGAACTGTACCACACTTTTAAATTGGATTACTTTGTTTGCTGATGTCTACTTTCTTCAGTTCTTTATATATTTTGGATATTGGCCCTCTGTCAGATACAGAGTTGGTGAAAATACTTTCTCCTTCAGTAAGCTGTCATTCTGTCCTATTGATGGTGTCCTTTGCCTTATAGAAGATTTTTAGTTTCATGAGGTTCTGTTTTTAATTGTTGATCTTTGTGCCTGTACTATGTGTGCTCTTTTCAGGATGTTGTTTCCTCTGCCAATACAGTCATAGATATACAACACTTTCTCTTCTGTCAGGTACAGTGTATGCCTTTTACGTTGAGGTCTTTGATCAACATGAATTTGGATTAATTTCACATTCCATTTGTCATTTTCATATATGAAAGTTACTGGCTTTGTGTATCAATTTTGTATTCATAAATTGTTTATCAGATGCAGAGGTTTTCTTGTGGATTCTTTATGGTTTTTCATGTATAAAATTTTATATTTGAAAAAGATATTTTGGCTTCTTGCTTTCCTATTTTTATCACCAAGTCTCCTTCAATTGTCTTATTGCTATGATTTTAACTACTATATTGAATAGTTATGGAAAGAGTGCATATCATTGTCTTGTTTTTAATCTGAGTGGATTTGCTTGAATTTCTTTCCACTTAGGATGATGGTGGTTGTGGGCCTTATGTAAATTTCCTTTATCATGATGAGGTATGGGCAATATATCTCTAGTCTCTCCATGACTTTTATAATGGAAGGACATTGAGTCTTATGAAAGGTCTTTTCTACATTTTATGAGATGATCATGCTTGTTTGTTTATTGTTTTGGTGTGCTTTGTTCTTAGTCTGTTTGGGTTGTGTGATGCATTATTATTATTGATTAATATATAATATATATGTATAGATAGATATCAATATATTGAACCATCCCTGAATCTCTGATATGAAGCCAACTTGATAATATTGGATAATTTTCTGCTGTGTTCTTGAATTTGGTTCAAATGTATTTAATTGAGAATTTTTCATCTATGTTCATGAATAATATTGGTATGTGACATTACATTTTCTTGAGTATGTGATTTTAGTATCAGGGTAATAAAGTGACTAGATAAAAAGAATTTGGAAATGTTCCTTTAATTTCTTTTTTGTGCAGGAATTTGAGGAGCCTTAGTATTAGATTCTCTTTGACTGTCTGGTGGAATTCTGCACTGAATTTGCATGATTCTAAGCTTTTTTGATTGGGAGATTTTTTTTGGTTTTAAGAGACAGGGTTTCTCTGTATTGTTTTGGAGGCTGTCAGTCCAGCCCGGCCTCAAACTCACAGAGATCTTCCTGCCTCTGCCTCCCAAGTGCTGGGATTAAAGGTGTACGCCACCACCACCCGGCTTGATTGGGAGATTTTTAACTACCACTTTTATCTCAGCACAATTTATGGGACTTTTAGGTTGTTTATTGTTGATAAGATATGGGAATCTAAAATGGTCCAGCTCCTTGTCCCAGCACCAAATGTTTCTAAAAGTGTAACAATCTGGTAGTTCTGTAAATGGATAGAAATTGAGTTATCACATGATATTGTAATTATACATAAATATATACTAACTAGTTGAACCCACAAGAAAACAAGTGAATGTTGCTCATACAACAATTATTACCAATGCATTAAGAGTAAATTCAATCAAGTATGCATCATTTAATGAATGAATAAACACATTGTCATATAGTCATATATAAAAATTTTACTCTGACTTTAACAAAATAAGTACTGGCTTTAAAACAATACGTTTAGAGGGAATGAACTTTAAAGTATAATGCTACATGTAATGAGAAAACCCAACATGTGTCATTTAAGTTCATGTATTTTCCACAATGAGAAAATACATTGAAATAATATTAAAAAATAGTAAGATTTATCTTTGCTACTGGTTGGGAGTTGATTGGAGTAGAAGAATTAGATGTGAAATGCATTGATTGGTGATGATAAACTCACAAGTCATAAATGATAAAGGCTGAGATGTCTGTATGTATCCAAGTATACCAAAAGTCAGTATGCAATTTGATTAATGGTAAAGGGAAAAGAGGATCCTCTTTTCCCAATATCATGGCTGACATCTTTCTTCTTTCCTTCCTTTATTTCCTTCCTTCCTTCCATCCTTCATCCATTCATTCCTTTTTTTTCAGTTGTGGCCCAGTTCCTTCAAGCTGTAAGATTCTGGTATAAGAGCAGCCATTGTCCTAAAAACACATAGCTAACATTCACTGTTATTTCCTTCTTACTTAATCAGACTTCTCACAGGAATGGATGGGACACATGTTGAATTTAAAATGTTATCTCAAAAATAAAGGAATAAAAGCCAAATTATTAGTGAGAAGCAGAATATAGAAATAACCAAATGAAGCAAATATGGATATAGTGTCAGTGACATTTCCTCCACAACTCCATTTTCAGGCACACCTGACTTGATGGTGTTTAAACAAAGGACAAAACCATGCATAAATATTTCATCTGGCTAAAGCTATGGTCCCATCCATCATTGTCTCAACACTAAATCTTTCCTGAAGGAACAGTCTTTCTTACAAAGTGATCTGAAAGCTATTCTTCTTTCTACATGAGACAAGTTTATCTTCTGGCAGACTAATTATTCTGAGTGCTTTCTTCTTTTCTCCCAGCAGGAGATTCCTAGAGAAATAAACATTTACTGGAGTTTATTCTTTCAATATTCTGATAGACAAAGAGGTAGGTACAGGTGTCTGTTTATGATGTGTTCAAAGAGTGACCTGTAACTCCTAATTTTCTGTCTCCAACTCTTTAGCATTCCTAATGAGGGAGTTTGGGGGAATTTCCCTATAATCTTGTCAAAGGTAAATTATAATTTTAATAAAACCTCAGTTGGGACAATTATATTATAATTATATTTTCTTCGTATCTTCTATACTGCCATTCACATAATGAAAAACAACAAAAAGATTATGAAATTACTAACTGTAAAGTGCTGCAGACATGGATCTCTGCTTTTCGAAAGAACTTAAATATATGAGGTCAAACTCCTATCTAAGTCAACACAATTGCTTCCTTTGAACCTTTTAAAACTTGGGGAATGAATGATACACGCTTTACACCTGGAATAGTCAAGGCCCTGGTAGCTTTACGTATAAATCACCAACATTTGAAAGTGATGTATTTAAACCACAGAGTGGAAGCAAAAATGCACGGGCATAATATAGGATTCATATTTAATTTCAGGTGTCAGATATAAGTGGTATCCCACAAAGTCACTCTATCAACTTAGCATTATTTTCAAAGGTTGAAGAAGTATTTTTATAGTATAAGGTGTGTATACAATGATAATTAATAAAACATACCTTAAAATGAAATGCATGTAAACAATGTAACATCAAACTTATAGAACCTATTGTAGAAGAAATGTGGCAGGAAAGCTGTACTCAAATAGCACTAGGCACTGATGATTTATTTGAGGTTTAACTACACACAAAGATTACAACAAATTCTTATCAATATGTTCTCCTACTTAGGGTTCGTCTCACTGCAACTTGAACATCTTTGTTCCTCAAGCTGTAGATTAAGGGATTCATCATGGGAACCACAATAGTATAAAAGATGGAAGAAATTTTCCCCTCATCCATAGACCCAGCTGAGGAGGGCTGAAGATACATAAAGGTGCTTGATCCAAAAAACAGAGAAACAGCAAATAAATGAGAACTGCAGGTACTGAAGGCTTTGTATTTATTTTCAGTTGACCTCACCTGGAATATGGTGCAAAGAATGAAGCCATAGGAAGTAAGAATGATGGAGGAAGGAACAATAATGTCCTTTCCTACTACAATGAACAGCTCCATCTCATTGACATAGGTGCTGGTGCAGGAGAGCTGTAGCAAAGGGAGGAGATCACAAAAATAGTGGTTGATGATATTTCCATCACAGAAGGTCAGTCGAAGCATGCAACCAGTGTGGATCATGGCACCAGAAAGTCCCATCAAATATGAACCAAGCATGAGATAAAAACACACCTTAGGGGACATGGCAATGTTATACAAGAGTGGATTACAGATAGCCACATAACGATCATAGGCCATTGCTGTCAGCATGTAACATTCAGAAATGCCAAAAAAGCAAAAAAAGTAGAGTTGGGTCATGCACCCCATGTAGGAGATAACATTCTTCTTCAGTAAGAAGTTCATCAGCATTTTGGGTGTAATCACTGAAGAATAACAGAGATCTATGAGGGACAAGTTAAGGAGGAAAAAGTACATGGGTGTGTGAAGATTAGAATTGAGCACAATTAGAGTGATCAAAGTCAAATTTCCTAGTGTAGTCACCAGATATATTACTAGAAAGAGTAAAAAGAGGGGTACTTGGAGGCTAGGCTCTTCTGTTATACCCAAGAGAATGAATTCAATCACCAAAGAAGCATTTGTCACATCCATTGTTCTCCAAGAAAATCTGGAGAGACAAAAAAGGCAGTTATAGGAAAAAGTGCAATTGGCAACCATCTCTGATGGTGTTACAGAGTGGCAATCTTTCTTAGAAAATAAATATAATGCCTGCCTTTTAAATATAGCACTTGGAAAACAAAGGCAGATAAATGTCTTTGAATGTAAAGTCAGCCTGTTTTACAGAGTTATACAATGACAGCTCCCCCTCTATACACGCAGACAGATATATATGCAAATACACACACACAATAGCACAAGTATTCTACAGACCTGGGCCAAGTATTCTCATTTTAAAATGATTGCTAGAGAATCAAGAGAATATGTACAGCGGAATGGAACAGGACAGACTTGCTCATCTCTCTTCTCGTTCGTTACTTCCTCATTCCTTTGCGTTACAAAGGGAAGGTAGAGCAACTTAGATTGACCTCAGTCTGTGCTCTGTGGAGTGCAAATCATGTACATTTGTTTCCACACAAATAAAAATAACAAGAATCTAAGAATAGTTAAGATACTCAGGAACATTCACGATCTGGAGGAATTTCAGAGCTGTAGTGGATAAATAGGTTGTTAAATAAGATGTAACTTAATGTCTACTGGCTCTCTTGATAGTGTCAATTCAACCGTCTCTGACATTTTTCTTTGGATTTCACTTGAAAAATAAGCCTGTCCTAAACAGAAAGGGACATGGATCCTTCAACCACTCTCAAACTGAAAAGTAT
Source organism: Mesocricetus auratus (assembly GCF_017639785.1). Taxonomy (NCBI): domain Eukaryota; kingdom Metazoa; phylum Chordata; class Mammalia; order Rodentia; family Cricetidae; genus Mesocricetus; species Mesocricetus auratus. The sequence continues at coordinate 17,539,370 of NW_024429203.1, read as the reverse complement.
CTGTACAAACAGAAAAGGCAGCACTCCACAGGGGGAAATCCTGCACAAACTTTCCTGTATGTGAAATTTGTAATGGTCATATTCACATGAGGAGAAAGAAGAATGTTGGAAACCATGGGAGAGTAACACAGTTGAAGTCTGGCCAAGTTGATGAATGTTCAATAATGAAAAAAAAAAGGTTCTTGATTTCAAATATTTAACAATGACAGACAAGCTACCGTATTTTAATCTTTTAACAATGTTGGTTTTAAAATTACATTATGTTATCATGTTATATATACACATCCATCTTTACAAAACACACAATTGTAAAAATGGTGTAGATGAGTTAACTACATCATTGAGTTACTTCAACAGTGCAGATTTTAATCAAATCACAAAGCATTATGTGACATATATACTTTTTGAAAATTAGTAGTCATTCAACAAATATATTAAATAAAAGTTATTGGGGGTTGGGGGAAGGCACGGGAGGAGAGGAGAGAAATGGAGAGGGACCTGGAACTGACTTGTGAAGCAACCTTATTTCTAATCTACATTTAATTTTAAAATAAATAATAAAAAAGAAGAAGAAAAAGTTAAGGTATAAGAACAGATTTTAAAACTTATTTTATATAGAAGAAAAAAATGCGAACTCATTGTCATTACTACTTTCTCTTTTTTGTCTTACAAAGTCAGTACCAGGTACTGAATCTTTGATCTCTTTCATTCTATAGAAAGCTGAACAAAGTTATTTTCAGTCATCTCCCAGGTACCTTTCTAAATTAAGGCCACAGTTTATAATACTACTTCTTAATCCAATAAAATAAAAACAAGAGGAAAACAAACCAATTTTTTATTATATCTGTCACTTGATCCTCCAGTTTCTTATGGATTTCAATTCATAATTCACTCAGAGAATACATCAGGAACTCTCTTATGCTCTTCCAAGGGCCTGAATACAGATATTAAGAAGGACTGCAGTGTTAACTTACATATGATAGACCAATATGTATCCTTAGTGCCTTAGAGATTCAATCAGTGCCTGCCCTGCTCTTTTGGGAGTGTTTATTCTCAGTACTTGAGCCAAAATTTAACTCTGTTCTAATCACCATCTTCAAAAAAACTGTTTGTTTGTTTCTCTAATTCCACATTGTCACTGTTTAATTATGCAGAAGCTACACAACAGCTTTCTTACTATTTCGTATAAGTTGTTCAAGGAGGATAGTAACACTTCAGTTATAATTTCCTTGGCTATATCTCCCAAATTATTTTTATTTGGGTTATTTTGTTTGTTGAGCTGTGCATGGTTGCTAAATCTTCACTGCTTTTATACCATAGTTCAAATAGAGAAATACTTTCCTGAGCCATCTAAAATTAATTTTTACATGTTGCCTATGTTCTGCTTTTAACTTTTCTGTAAATTACCACTTAAATATCTAACTCTCCTAGTGACTAAACAAACACACTATTTAGTAATGCAAGTCAGCATTTTCATATTTTTCATAGAAAATTGTGGAGGTAAAAGAGGTGGAGACCCTGAACTTGAATCCTTGATACAATAAATGAGAAGAATTAGATAACATCTCCATACCCAGGATCCACTTATTGTGAAACCAAAATGGTGAATAAATTATAACCATCTTGGGATATTAATGGTGATTAATTTAGGAAAAGAAAAGGAAAATGGAAAAGGTAAATCCCTATAATCTAATAATAGCAAAATGTCACCTGTAAGTACCAGTGCTGATGGATTAAGTCCATATTCTTCAGACATTGAAAATAAAATAAAGTAAAAATATATTTAGATTCAATGTAATATATGACTAGTATATTGTTATTGCTGAGGTTGCTGGACCCAGAGTGACATGCTGGAAATATGCAAGCCAGTTTTTCATTATATCTAATCATAAGTTTCTGAAGTAGAGTATACCCCTGTTTCATGTTTTCAATAAGATTAATTTGGACATACATTGGGTAATATAGTTTTTGTTTCAGAAGAAACAATAATTGGTATACTGTCACTTGGCCTTGTGAACTTGCTTTGTTATTGTTTCTAAACCTCAATGCTCCTGTTACTTAGGACCTTCATATAGGCATCTGGGGTTTTCAATATCATAGCATATCCAGTTAAGTCTATTGGAAGTTTAGCAGGCCAGGTGTAGTAACAGGTTTCTGTCCTGCTAGTAAGTGGAATTTTAGTTCCAGGCACATAAGAAACTTCCAGCAAATCCTGGGCCAGGTGGATAAAATGTACCCCAAATCTCAAATAGGAAGAAATAGTTAAAAGAATTGTATCCAGTGGTTATCTTTAGACTATAATAATTGCTAAGGTGTATCTCTAAGCATCCAGGGATTGTGTGAGTTTGAATTATTGAATGACAGAATTTGATTGCTGATTGTGAAGATGTTTAGGCCAAATATAAGTATAGATAAACTCCAAATAAAGTATATTTATACTGACTAAGCATATGCATGTTTCTAGAACACATGTGGCCACATCATTAAAGTCTAACACTGAAAAATACAAACACAGTTAAAACACAAAAGGGAAAGAGAGCAACTTGAACCTTGAGCATGGTAGGCACTTATGTAATGACCCTTGCACTCAAACCAAACCAACAAATCCTCTTTTAAAAGCTTCACCATTTGGGCTGAACCCTTTTGAATTCTACTGTATTTTTCTGCATCTGGAAAACCACATCAGTAGCTTTATGAACTGTTTGTAAAGTTTTCATTTATAAACCCTCGCATCTTCCTTTTCTTTTTCTCTTGTTCTTTCTCCTCATCCAAAACTATACTTGTTCACAGAAGATACTTCACAGAAAAGACAGCTTAGCAGCCCACAAAGAAACCAAGAAACCTTTGGAGCTGATAACAGTATCAATAAAGTTTCTATATGTAAAGTTAACACAACAGTAGTCTTCCCATATGCAATTGAACACACTGAAAGCAAATATTGTAATTATTAGTTTTATATCAACTTGATACAAGCTAGAATTACCTTAAAAGAGGGAACATAAATTAAAAAGTAATACCTCCATAAGCTCTGCCTATAGGGTATTTTATTAACCATTAGCTGATGGAGGAGAGCCCAGCCCATTGCGGGTTGTGCCATATATGGGTTGGTGGTCCTGGGTTCTATAAAAATATTTCAAAGTAGTTTTTTGATTTGCATTTCCCTGAAGACTTAGAATGTTCAAAGATTTTTCAAGTGTTTCTCAACCATTTGTGCTTCTTTTCTGAGAATACTCTATTTGGATTCTTTGTTTTTCATGTTTTCTTTTCTTCATTATTTTGCTGTCATATTCATTGTTTGTTTTTGTCCTATTCACATTTATCTTTATTTTATCTCATTATTCTTTTGTTTAGATGCCTGTTTGTTTTCTAATGAAAAAGAGCCAGCAAGGATGTGGATTTGGGTGAGTGGGCACGGGGGAGATCTGATAAGATTTTGGGGGAGAGCAATCATAATCATAATATAATATATGAAACACGATTTTCAATGAAAAAAGCAAAGAAAGAACACATCTTGACAAATGTAGGTTTGGCTATTAAGGAAAAGGAACCCTGATATAGCGAGGGTGCAAAATTGCCAATCACTGTGCAAACTACTCTGCAATTAGGAAGCAGAAATAAACCTAGCTATGACTTCTGAGCATATACCAATTTGTACTTTAATTTTTACTACAGACACACTTAGAAGCCCATGTGTTTTTCCCCTCATTGTATGTTTTTATTTAAATTAGAAACATAAATGCTTGACATGTCAATCCCAACTCCCTTTCCCAACCCTCCTCCCTTATCCCTCAACCAGTCCTCCCAACAACCACAGTCCCCACATCATTCCCTAGGAAGGGTGAGGCCCTCCATTGGGGGGGATCTCCAGAGTATGTCATTTCATCCAGGACAGGACCTAGGCCCTTCCCCATGTGCCCAGGCTGAGAGAGCTCTCTCTATTTGAACTGGACTCCCAAAGTTCATTCATACGTCATGGTGAACACGGATCTGCTACCCAAGGCCCCAGTGATTTCTGAGGTATCCTCACTGACACTACATTCACGGAGTCCAGATCAGTCCCCTGTTGGCCACTCAGCCATCAGTCTGGGGTTCAAGAGCACCACCCTGTCCCATCAGCTGTCTTTGTGGGTTTTACCAGCACGGTTTTGACCCCTTTACTCATCGCTCCTCCAACTCTGTCACAGGGCTCCAGGAGTTCAGTTCAGTGTTTAGCTGTGGGTATCTGTCTCTGCTTCCATCAGTCACTGGATGAAGGTTCTAGGTTGGCATATAAGGTAGTCATCAACCTTATTATCAAGGAGGGGCTATTAATGTAGTCTATCCTCTATTGCTTATCTATCCAGTTGGTATATTCCTTGTACTTCTCTGAAGATCTCACTAGTGTTAGCTCTCTCCTCAAGCCTATAATGACACCATCTATTATGGTATTTCTCATCCTGATATCCTCTATTTTTACCTTTACTCAACCTTCCTGCTCCCCCATGCCTTCTTCTCCCCTACTCATATCCTCCTCTCTTTTTCCTGGTTCCCTCTCACGATGTTCCCAATCTGCTCAGGAGATCTTGGCTCATCCCACGTCTTGTGGGGTATCATGCATCTCTCTTGGGAACCTCCCTATTTCCCATACTCACTGGCACTGGGACTGTAGGCTGACACTCTCCTGATCCATGTCTAAAATCCATATATGAATGAGTATATACCATGTTCGCCTTTTTGTGATTGGGTTACCTCACTCAGGATGGTGACTTCTAGTGTCATCCATTTGCCTGCAAATTTCAAGATTCCATTTTTTTCCCTCTGAATAGTACTCCATTGTGTAAATGTACCACATTTTCTCTATCTGCTCTTCATTTGTGGGGCATCAAGTTTGCTTGCACTTTCTAGCTATTACACATAATGCTGCTATGAACATAGTGGAACAGAATCCTTGTTGTATGAATGGGCATCTTTTGGGTATATGCCTAAGAGTGGAATTGCTGGGTCTTGTGGTAGACTGAGTCCCATTTTCCTGATGAATCTCCATACTGATTTCCAAAGTGGCTGTACAAGTTTGCACTCCCACCAGCAATGGAGGCATGTTCCCCTTTCTCCACATCGTCTCCAGTATAAATTGTCATTGGTGTTTTGGATTTTAGCCATTCTGACAGGAGTGAGATGATATCTCAGAGTTGTTTTGATTTGCATTTCCCGGATGGCTAAGGATGTTAACCACTTCCTTAAGTGTCTCTCAGGCATTTTATACTCCTCTATTGAGAGTTCTTTATTTAGTTAAGTCCCCCAATTTTTAATTGGAATCTTTGGTGTTTTGGAGACTTGCTAATTGAATTCTTTATAAATTTTGGAGATCAGCCCTCTGTCAAATGTGGGGTTAGTGAATATCTTTTCCCAATCTGTGGGGTGCCTTTCTGTCTTGCTGACTGTGTCCTTTGCCTTACAGAAGCTTCTCAGTTTCAGGAGGTCCCATTTATTAATTGTCAAACTCAGTGTTTGTGCTACTGGTATTATGTTCAGGAAGCAGTCTCCTGTATCAATTTGTTCAAGGGTACCTCCCACTTTCTCTTCTAACAGGTTCAATGTGGCTTGATTTATGTTGAGGTTTTTGATCCATTTAGACTTAAGTTCTGTACATGGATCTATCTGCAATCTTCTACATGCCAATATCCAGTTATGCCAGTACCATTTGTTGAAGATGCTATCTTTTTTTTTTTTTTTTGATTTTACGAGACAGGGTTTCTCTGTATTGTTTTGGAGGCTGTTGGTCCAGCCCTGCCTCAAATTCACAGAGATCCGCCTGCCTCTGCCTCCTGAGTGATGGGATTAAAGGCGTGTGCCACCACCGCCTGGCTAAAGATGCTAGCTTTTTTCCATTGTAAATATTTAGCTTCTTTGTCGAAAATCAGGTGTTCATAGTTTTGAGGATTAGTCTCAGGGTTTTCAATTTGATTCCATTGGTCTACCTGTCTATTTTTGTGCCAATACCAAGCTGTTTTCAGGACTATAGTTCTGTAATAGAGATTGAAGTCAGGGATGGTGATGACTCCAGATGTTGCTTTATTGATCAGGGTTGTCTTGGCTATCCTGAGTTTTTTTGTTTTTCCATATAAAGCTGAGAATTGTTCTTTCAAGGTCTGTGAAGATTTGTGCTCAGATTTTGATGGGGATTACATTGACTCTGTAGATTGCTTTTGGCTAGATTGCCATTTTTACTACATTGATCCTACCTATCCAATAGCATGGGAGATATTTCCATTTCCTGGTGCCTTCTTTAATTTCTTTCTTTAAAGACTCAAAGGTTTTTTGATATAGGTCTTTCACTTGTTTAGTTAGCTTTATCCCCAGGTATTTTATGTTGTTTGTGGCAATTATAAAAGGTGATGTTTCTCTGATTTCTTTCTAGGCCCTTTTATTGTCTACATATAGTAGGACTACTGATTTTTTTGAATTGATCTTGTATCCTGCCACTTTGCTGAAAGTATTTATCAGCTACAGGAGTTCCCGGGTAGAGTTTTTGGGTCACTTATGTAAACTATCGTATCATCTCCAAATAGTGAAAGTTTGACCTCTTCTTTTCTAATTTATATCTCCTTGATCTCCTTTTTTTTGTCTTATTGCTCTAGCTGGAATGTTGAGTACAATAATGAAGAGGTATGTGGAGAGGGGACAGCCTTGCCTTGTTCCTAATTTAAGAGGAAATGCCTTGAATTTGTCTCCATTCAGTTTGATGTTGGCTTTTGGTTTGTTCTATATAGTGTTTATTATGTTTAGGTATGTTCCTGTTATCACAGATCTCTCCAAGACAGATCCCAGATCTCTCCAAGACTCTCATGAAGGAATGCTAGATTTTATCAAAGGTTTTTTCAGCATCTAGTGAGATGATCCTGTGATTTTTGTTTTTCAGTTTGTTTATATGTGTGGAGAGGTGCGCCATGCCGCACCCTAAAGATGGCGCCGGCTTCCGCCTTCCACCATCCTGATGGTGAGTGCTCTTGGTAACAAAGAACTCCTTATTTGGTGTGTTCCTATCCCACCGGGGTCACACCATCGTCATCAGATTGCTTATGCATGCTGGTGAGCATATGGCTTGCGCACACGTGGCTGCTCAGGGTTGGCTGGCCTCGGCTATTTAGGGAGCAGGAGGGGTTTCTCCCGCAGCTGCCTCCACAAGGTCCTGAATAAACCACTTGTGAAAAGGATTCCTGAGTCGTGTCTTCCTTGCTGGTTGAGGTAGTCGTGACAATTGGTGGCCCATACGGGGAACAGCTGAGGACTCAGAACTTCTTGCAGTGAGGGCAGTGCACTGGTAAGTCCCCAGGTAAGAGGGGGATCCGCGTCAAGAGTGGGTAAAAGGACCACGACAAAAGTGGGGTAAAAGGACCACGACAAAAGTGGGGTAAAAGGACCATGACAAAAGTGGGATAAAGGGACCACGACAAAAGTGGGGTAAGGACCGCGACAAGAGCGGGGTAAAAAAGGGACTGCGACAAAAGCCTTTGGTTTGCTCTTCTCTGTGGGTAAAGAGAGAGCGGGACAAACGGTTGGAGAAGAGTTCCCAAGTCGCGTCTTCCTTGCGGTCGCGACATATATGGTGGATTACACTGATGGATTTTTGTATGTTGAGCCATCCCTGCATCCCTGGAATGAAGCCTACTTGATCATGGTGGATGAGTTTTCTGATGTGTTCTTGGATTCGATTGGCCAGTATTTTATTGAGTATTTTTGCATAAATATTCATGAGGAATATTGGTCTGAAATTTTCTTTCATAGTTGTGTCTTTGTGTGGCTTGGGTATCAATGTTATTGAAACCTCGTGAAAAGAGTTTGGCAAATACCCTTCTGCATGTATTACATGGAATACTTTGAGGAGAATTGGTATAGCCAGTTCTTTGAATTTCTGGTAAAATTCTGCACTGAAGCCATCTGGCCCTGGGCTTTTTTTGGTTGGGAGCGTCTTGATGACTGCTTCTATTTTCTTAGGTGTTTTAGGACAATTTAAATTGCTTATCTACTCTTGATTTAATTTTGGTAAGTGATATTTATTCAGAAAAAATTCAATTTCCTTTAAATTTTCAAATTTTGTGGAGTACAGCTTTTGAAAATATGACCTGATGATTCTCTGGATTTCCTCAGTGTCCGTTGTTATGTCTCCCTTTTCATTTCTGATTTTGTTAATTTGCATGTTCATACTCTGCCATTTGGTAAGTTTCTTTAAAGGTTTATCTATCCATTTGATTTTCTCAAAGAACCAACTCTTTGTTACATTGATTCTTTGTATCATTTTTATTGATTTCAGCCCTCAATTTAATTATTTCTTGGCGTCTGCTCCTCTGGGGTGAGTTTGCTTCTGGACATATACCAATTGTACTTTAATTCTTACCATAGACACACTTAGAAGCCCATGTGCTTTTTTGCTGTATTCTCAATTGCTAATAAAATTAAATTATAGATGCCCATCAGCCAATAACAGTATAATGAAAAGGAGGTTCATAGAAGTAATTGAATTTTAATCAAATTAAGAAAAATTAAAATATGTATTGGGTATGTATAAGATGGTACTCATCAAAATACTGTGTGATATAATCCAGGACAAAGTTTTTGTAACAGTTAAAACATAGGAATGGGATTGGGGACAGAGGAAATGCTGCGATGAAGTATGAAAGCTAAGCAAAACCAAGGCTATATCAAGAAACCTGTTAATGGAAGTTTCTGTCCCACTGGGTACTGCAACTGTTTAGTCCCAAATAAATACACAGAGGCTTTTGTTAATTATAAAGTGTTTTATTGATGGATCATGATTCTTATTGGCTGCACTATCTTAATTATTAACCTATTTCTATTAATCTGTGTATCTCTATGTGTACTTGGCTCACAGGTGATGCCCAGGTCTCTTTGTTTCTCAGTAGTTACAAGGCTTCTCTTTGATTTCACCTACTCCCTTTCTCTATCCTTGTTTGGATTTCTTTCCTGGCTAAATCCTGCCTGTCCATTGGCCAAAACAGTTTTATTCATCAACAAATCATTATGAGAAACACATATTCATAGCATGCAAAATTATATCCTCCATCATATCCTTTTTTCTGGCTAAATAAAAATGTAGGTTTGAACTTTAACATATCAACATTACATATCAAAACAGTTATCAAGCCAGGATTATAGTTAATAATATTTAGTTCACTAACATTTGGCAAAAAATTCATATGTTTTAGATTTGTTTTATTTAAATAGAAACAAGGCTATTTCACATGTCAATCCCAGCAGTTTACTTTTGATAACAGTTCAACTACTCATTTTTCTTTTCTTTTTTCATGCAATAGTGATGATTATTTTTGTTTCTCCTCCCTCAAATTCTCAGATCCTCCCCACTTCCTCACCTACCTCAATCAATACCCTTCCCTCATTTCTTTCACTAGAAAACCAATAGTCATCTAAAATAAAATGAAGTAATCTGAATAGGACCAAACAAATAAATGAACACAAAAAAGCCAAAAAATACTCAATGTAAATACACAGAGACACACAAAATATGAAACCATAATATATAATCAAAAGACTTATGGGATATAAAAAATATCTCTAGACACAGCATTGTGAAACAAAACCCTTCAAAAATGCAATCAAGTTTGTTTTGTGTTGGCCATGTGATGCTGGTCATTGGGCCTGTCCTCAAGTGTGGCTTATATATAGTGAAGTTGTTGGAGAAAATTGGTTTTTACTTTGCAAGCAGTTATTAGTTGGAGATAGTTTCTGGGCTAAGGACCTGGACTTATCTCAATACTGGCATACCATCTGGTTTAAACATGTTCAGTACTTGTGCATGCTGTCAGTTTCTGTGATTTCATATGCCTGTCGGTCTTATTGTGTACAGAAGATTTTAGTTTCCTGGTGTCTTCCAGCCCCATTGAGTCTTGTAATCATTCTGCCTCTTCTTCTGTAGGCTTTAATGAGACATGAGTGGAGGGATGAGATATCTGACTCTATCCCTGGTGAAAAGTCCTAGTATTTTGATAAATAGCCATGTAGTCAAACTGCCTTCTACATATATATGCTTACATGCTAGGCCTCAAATGTATCAAGGGTCATAGAAGTTTCATTTTGCTGTGGATTTCAGTCAACGTAGAGAAATGTAACTGGCCAAAGTGCTGAGAAAAAGAAATTGAACAATGAAACATACATTATTAACATCTTTATTAACTCTCCAAACTACTACCAAGGTTCAGGAAATACAAATATACAGGAGGTTGTTACAAATAATGCTATGACATAGTTGAACAGATGTACTTCTGGTATGAATGTGTGTTCTTTGGGTATATGCCTAATAGTGGAATTGCTGGATTTGAGGTAGAATGATTCCAATTTTCCTGAAAAACCACCACCATACTGATTTCTAATGTGGCTGTATAAGGTTACACTCCCACCATCAATGAAGAAGTGTTCTCCTTTCTTCACATCCTCTATAGCATGACCTGTCATTGGTGTTTTTTTAATTTTAGCTGCTCTGACAGGTGTAGCTTGTTATCTCAAAGTTGTTATAATTTACATTTCCCTGATGGATAAAGATGTTGAGCAATTTCTTAAGTGCCTTTCTGCCATTTGAGATTTGTAATAGCCAGAACCTTGAAGCAACCTAAACCTAGATGCACCTCAACAAAAGCATGTATAAAGAAAACATGGTATATTTACACAGTGGAGGAATACTTAGCAGAAAAAAATGAAATCATGAAATTTGCAGGCAAATGGATGAAACTGGAAGACATCATCCTGATTAAGATAACCCAGTCACAGAAAGACAAGCATATATACTCACTCATAAGTGCTATTAGACATAGAACGAAGGATTAACAGCATATAATCCACAACCCCAGAGAAGCTAGGAAGTAAAGGGACATCCATGGTTGGTCCTCCAAAGAAGGGGAGAGGGACAAGTTATCCTGTGCAAATTGGGATCATGGGGAGAGGGGAAGGGAGGGAGGAAGAAGGGTAGGCAGTAGGAGAATATGAGGGATCAGGAAGCTTGAGTCTAGGAAAGAGCAGAGAAGGAGAGCAAGAAAGAGATACCTCAATTGAGGGAGCCATTTTAGTTTTAAAGAGAAATCTCCATGAATCTACAAGGATGACCCCAACTAAGAATCTAAGCAGTAATGGAGAGGCTACCTTAATGCCCTCTAATGAGATTGATGACTACCTTAAATGCCCTCTAGTGAGATTGATGACTGCCTTAAATGCCACCTTAGAGTCTTCATCCAACAGCTGATGAAAGAGGAAGCAGAGATCCACAGCAAAATACTGAGCCAAAATCCTGGAATCTAGTTGTAGAGACAGAGGAGTGATGAGCAAAGGCGTCAAGATTATGCTGGGAAAACAGACAAAAACAGCTAACCTGAACAAATAGGAGCTCACAGACCACAGTGTGACAGCTGGGGAACCAGTATAAGACTGAACCAGGTTTCCTGAATGTAGGTGTCAGTTGGGAAGCCTGGGGAGTCTATTGGGCTTCTGACAGTGCAAACAGTATTTGTATATAGTGCACAAATGGACTTTGGGAGCACATTCTCTTTGGAAGGATACTCTCTCAGCCTAGATACACAGGAGGGCCTAGGCACTGTCCCAAATGATGTGACAGACTTTCATGATCCCCCATGGGAGGCTTCACCCTCACTGAGGAGTGGATGGGGGTGGGATGGAGATGGGGGAGCAATGGGAGAATGGGAGGGAGAAGAAACTGGGGTTGGTATGTAAAATAAGATCGTGTTTAATTTAAATAATAATTAATTTTAAAAAGAACATCAAACAAATGGGTCCAGAAAGAAAGCCTCTTCCCCACATAATAATCAAAAAGTTAAACATACAAAACAAAGAAAGAATACTAAAAATTACAAAGGAAAAAGACCAAGTAACATAAAATGACAGTCCCAATATTTATAATTATACCTTACTTCTCAATTAGACTCTAAAAGCCAGAAGGCCTTGAAAGATGTGCATCAGACTCATAGCACAAAGATACTATCCTAGATTACTCTACGCAACAAAACTTTCAAACATCATAAATGGAGAAAATAAGATATTCCATGATAACATCAAATTAAAAAATATTTACCTACAAATCCACTCTGCAGAAGGTATTAGAAGAAAAAAAGAAACCAAGGGGGTTAACTAAACAAATAAAAACACAGGAATTAAATAATCTCAGAAGGGAAACACACACACACACACACACACACTAACACCATGACCAACAAAAGTAACAATAATTACTAGTCATTAGTCATTAATACCTTAATGACGAATGGTCTTAATTTCCCCCAAAAAGATACAGATTAACAGAATGGATATAAAAACAGGACCCATACTTCTGCTTCTTACAAGAAAAGCACCTAAGCACCAAGTATAGCAATTACTTCAGGGTAAAACATTGGAAAAAGATATTCTAAGCAAAGGAAACTAAAAGGCAAGTTGGTACAGCCAATTTAATAAATTACAAAATAGACTTTAAGCAAAATTAATCAAAACAAATTGTGAATGATCTCCATATTGATCAAAAGAAAACTCCACCAAGATGACATTTTGATTCTTAACATCTATGCCACAAAAAGAATGGCTCTCAATGTAGAAACATTACTACAGCTTAAGACATATAATGACCCTCACATGCTAATAGTGGGAGACTTAAGTACCTGACTCACACCAATAGACAGGTGATGCAAACAAAACCTGACCTAAAATGTAAATGCTGGAGCTAACTGATGTTATGAACCTAATATATATTTGCAGAACATTCCACCAAAACAAACAAAAAACTATATGAATTTTTCTCAGCACCTCACAGAACTCTCTCCAAAACTGACCAGACTGGACACAAAGAAAGTCTCAATAAATACAAGAAAATTGAAATAACTTACTGCACCCTGTCATACCACTGTGGATTAAAGCTGGATATCAAGCAGAACAGAAAAAGAAGAAAACTTACAAACTCTTAGAAACTAAAATCTCTCTAAGTGAAAAATGGGTTAAGATAGCAATAAGAAAATAATTAAAGACTTTCTTGAATTAAGTAAATGAATATAAAATATAATCAATCTTATGATACACAATGAAAGCTATTCTATGTGCCTACATATAAAAGCTGACAAGTATCATTCTAGCAAACTGAAAGCACCCCTCAAAGCTATAGAACCAAAAATATTAAGTGCACTCAAGAGTAGAGGAAGGTGAAAAATAATCACACTGAGGGTTAATGTCAATTAGATAGAAACAAAGAGATCAACACAAAGAATCAATAATAGAAAGAGTTGGTCCTTTGAGAATGTCAACTAGATAGATAAACCCTTTCCCAACCTAACTAAAAGGTAGAGAGAGAATATATTAATAAATAAAATAAGAAAAGAATAGGGAACAGAACAACAGACACCAAGGAAATCTAGAGAATCATAAGGACATACTTTAAAAACCTGTACTCCACCAAGTTGGAAAATCTCAAAGGAACATATAATTTTTTCAATAGTTATCTCTTACTAAGTTAAATCTATTTCAAAATAAACAATTCACGTAGACTAACCTCTTGTGAAATAGGAACACTCATTAAAATTCTCAAACCCTATCTGGAAAAAAATTCTCCCAATCAAACAAGCCCAGGGCCAGACAGTTTTAGCACTGAATTTTACCAGCCTTTTAAATGCCAATACTCAAATTATTCCACAAAATGGAGAAGGAACATTGACAAATTCATTTTATGAGGCCACAGTTACACAGATACACATAACCACATAAAGACTCAACAAATAAAGATAATTATATACCAATGTCGCTTATCAGCATAGATGCAAAAAATATACAACAAAATACTTGTAAACTGAATCCACAATTAGATTCAGGGCTGAATCAACTGAATCAACTGAGCATGGCTCACATGGGCTCACAGAGAGTGAAGCAGCAAGCAAGGGGCCTGCAGAGGTCTGTACCAGGTCCTATGCATGTATGTTATGTTTGATATTTTGTAAGACTCCTTAGAGCGGGAGATTGTGTATTGCTGACTCTTTCGCCTGCTCTTGAGAATTGTTTCCTCCTTGTCCACCTTGTTTTATTGCATCATGTTTTCTGTCTGGCTTGTGCTTTTCTGAAGAGGAAATAGAGGGAGGTAGATATAAGGAGATGGAGGTGTGGAGAGGATGGCAGGGGGAGCCAAGAGGGTTTAAGGAGGGGAAACTTTGTTCTGGATGAATTATATGAGAGAAGAATCTATTTTCAATGAAAATAAAAAGAAAATTTTAGGTAAATATACTCCATTTTTTACAAAAATAAAGATTTTAATTTGTAGGTAATTTTTTAAAAAAGTATAAATGTCAGCACTTAAGTGGTGCTTACATGTTCATATACTAACAATAAATAACATGAAAAGGAAATTAAGAAAAATACATCTATCAATGTGTCCCAACAAAGAGTAGAAAATTTTGTATAACCAAGTCTACCAAATTTTGTTGAAAGAAATTAATAATACACAAATATATGGAACCATACCCTCATCCCCATTCATAGTTTGAAGAACAATGTTTTCAAAACGAAATGTCCAAATTACCCTGTACATGCTTATTTGAGTTCAAGAAAAAAAAGATGTTCATGGGAGGATTTCTTTTTTGTTTGACTTTAGTAACATTCGACTGAAATATGACAATGTCAGTACTCTGATACAACAAAGACAGAAACCAATCACACAGCTGTATCAAGATAAATGGAATCATGACATATCCCATACTTCTTTCTACCCTGGGGAGAAGATAGTGGTAATATGGCTAAGAATTTTCATGTCCTATATCCCTTGAGAGATATGAGATGCGGTGATCACCAGTCCACATCCATATGTCTGTTCCTGCTGGAAATGAAAACCCGGCTACTGAATTTCACTTTGTATCAACACTTCACCATAGTGTAGCACTTTAGATAGTAGCCAAACATCTAGTTAACCCCCATAAAAATTAGATCATTGTTAAGTACCATTGCACCTCTTTCTTTTATAGGGAGAAACCAGTGGAAAGTAGGATTTTCAACTCTTTCCCCTATATTGACCTGACAGTGTCAGCTATGCAGATTGCCAGTCTCACATCCTTTTCTCAGTGGCATTTAGGAGCAGAATATATACTATGTTGTCCTGAAAGACATGTGTATAAGCTACATACAAAATAACCTTATAGATAACTCCTGACCAAAATGTGTACTGGATGTGTGTATGTGCATGGCATTCATTTCCCAGGGGTAGGATTTCATACTTAATCTGTGTTGCTATGTCAAGAATAGTGTATGGTAAAAGGGTAGATTATTTTCCCTACGAGACACAGTGTGGATGTTTTCATAGGGAGTCAGGGTGCAGAGACCTCATGCCTAACTTTCAGATTCCCCACAGATTTCTTACAGATTGAGTGAGTTCATAATCATGGCTCAATGATTATATTAATGAAGTAGGATTCTGTACTTCCTGCTCCATGATCTTGAGGAATTAGAAATAATTATTTTCCATTCTCCCTGTAGGATGACCAATTCCTAAAGGGAAGTAATACTTGAATAAAACATCAAACCCCTAAGGAAATAATGATATTTATTGTCCAAGATATAACTGTAAACCAATTATCTCCCTGTTATACATAGAAACTATTCCCTAGAGCAGTGTAAGTGATCATGTACCTTGTTTATAACTGAGAATATAATAATATTAATTGCATATTAAAACTTTTATCAAAGGTATATGTGGTAAAATTTCACTCGACTGCTTGAAATAGCTGTAAGTTATATAAATAAATTATGACTTTTAGTTTGATGACACTGGCTGAAGATAACAGAAATGTATGTGTAATGTAATCACTCTTCCAGGACCTTCTAAGTAGGTAATCAATGAGGAAAAATCGTATTTTTTACTTAATAAATGAGAAATTTTGAATTCAGTTTACATTATTTTCTTCCTTTGAAACTAAATTCCAGAGATCTAAAATGTTAGTAAGTAATTTCCATATTGTACTGTATTGAGACTCAAGTGAAAATGATATAGGAGTATGTCCAAAATGGGGTGTGAAGATATTGGGAACCTTCTGGAAGGCAGAAGAAGATGTAAGCAGTACTTTCTCTTAGGCTAGAACCTCCATTCTCCATCCACAGCTAGTTTTTATGATAAGAGAGTTAGCTATAGCATTCTGAAGTCATTCCAATTTTTTTTAGAATGCTAGGCTGGTCTCAGTTAATCATAGTGTAACCTGTATTAGAGTTCAACATATTTTGCCAAGATACATCATACAATCTCATCACAGAGGGGAAGATTCAAGACAAGAAAAAAAATCAGGAACGGGGGTTATGATGGTCTCATGGATTAGCTCTCTCTTCTCTTATCTTTTAGTTTGCAGGAATCATGTTTTCATAGAAAAGTATTCATAGTCATATGTGGGATGGACTTGATATTGTAACTTGTTCTTTGTGTTGTTGATTATTTAGCAGAAAGAGAAAAAGGGTCAGAGCATGGATGAATACATAGGACAAGTGTCTTCTGAACACAACAGGAGAGTTGCACATGCAAGCTTAAAGCAGTTGTGACAACATGCACAGGACCTGTAAAAAACTAATCCAGAGTAAATCCTAGCATAGAAAGGGGAGTGTGTCAAGAAGTTCCACACTTGGCTAAGGGCTATTAGAAAGTATAAGCTGCTGGGAGGGGGAGAGTCAGCCTTTTCTAAGAGGGTAGTCTCCAGTAGAAGACGATACTCTCAAGAATGTATGGGAAACAGATTTTAGCCTGTTAAAGAAATTTAAAAAACTCAAATTTGGGTAGGCAGGTAAGCGGGAGTATGATTAAAACTTTTACATTATTATCTTCCTTTGAAACTAAATTCCAGAGATCTAAAATGTTAGTAATTAATTTCCATATTGTTCTGTATTGAGACTCAAGTGAAAATGGTGTAGGAGTATGTCCAAAATGGGGTATGAAGATATTTAGTGATGTTATGTGTGTGTGAGAGGGTGAGAAAGGAGTTTAGATAAGAAAATTATCAAAATTAAAGGAATAAATTCTATTAGTGATAGTCTATGTTCATTAAAGGCTAGTGTGTGAATTTTTCTCTAATATGATTCTTCTTTGGCTCTACTCACAGATTCCTTTAAAAGAATGATCCCTGAAAATGGCTCTTCAGTGACTGAATTCATTTTGGTGGGATTAACAGAGAATCCCAATCTCCAGTGCCCACTCTTCATCCTGTTTCTGGTGATTTATGTGGTCACTGTGTTGGGAAATCTTGGTTTGATCATCTTGATTGGGCTGAATTCTCACCTTCACACCCCAATGTACTTTTTCCTCTTTAACTTGTCCTTTGTTGACCTCTGTTATTCTTCTGTGTTCTCACCCAAAATGTTGATGAGCTTTATATCAGAGAAGAATGTGATTTCCTATAGAGGATGCATGACCCAGCTTTTCTTTTTCAGTTTTTTTGGCATTTCTGAGTGTTATGTGCTGACATCAATGGCCTATGATCGCTATGTGGCTATCTGTAATCCACTCTTGTATAAAGTTGCCCTGTCTCCTAAATTATGTTTGAACCTTATGTTTGGCTCATACATGATGGCATTTTTTGGTGCCATGGCTCACACTATATGCATGCTGAGACTGACCTTCTGTGATGCAAACACCATAAATCACTACTTCTGTGACATGCTCCCTTTACTTCAGCTATCCTGCACCAACACCTACATCAATGAAATGGAAGTTTTTGTTGTTGTGGGCATCAACATTGTTGTACCTAGCATCACCATCTTTGTTTCTTATGGTTTTATTCTCTCCAGTATTTTCCATATCAGCTCTAATAAGGGTAGGTCCAAGGCCTTCAACACATGCAGTTCCCACATAATTGCTCTTTCTCTATTCTTTGGATCAGGCGCATTTATGTACCTCAAACCATCGGCTGCCATGTCAATGGATGAAGGTAAAATCTCTTCAGTCTTTTATACCAATACAGTTCCTCTGCTAAACCCCTTAATATACAGCTTGAGGAACAAAGATGTTAAAGTTGCCTTGAGAAAGTCACTGAGTAAGAGAAAGTAGTGATCTGAAAGACTGTCCTTTGCTGTATAATTGCAAGACTTGGAAAGTCAATTTCATTAGTTCCATTTGTGTGGCCATTATCTTTCCCATTTTTGTTGTTGTTAGTAGGGTGAAGAAAAATTGAGTCTCCTTTCTATAATTTCTGTTTGCTTTTTAAGGATAATGATTTCCATTCCTTAACATTGGCATTCTTAATTTATCTCTTTTCTTTCACATATATAATAAGAATTTTTGTGGAGAAATTTATGTATTTGAAAATGTGATCATTTTCACCTTGTTTCTTTTGTAGAAAGATTAATGTTTGATAATGACTACATTTCACAATGTGTCAAGGAAGTGGGTGGCGGTTCACATGGTATTGACCTTTAAAAGCATTCAGTGCAGTATGTTTGTACTTTCTTCATTCCATTCTCCCCACTGGGGAAGATGATAGTGTCCACAGTAGAAAACAAGTTTCTCTCCCATGTATGCAAGCACTGTGAAGTAAACATGTTTTGGCAAAGAGCTCTCGTAGTTAATCTGTTAATTTGAGTATTTTTTCAGGGGTTTTAGGCATATTTTTAAGCCAGAAAAGTTTTGAAATGACTGAGTTTAAACTTGAAAACAAATTTGGAGAATAAGCTAAGCTATGATGACATTTTTCATAGAATAGGATGCTTAATTCTTACTCTTAAAAGGGCAAAACATCACTATCCTTAAGAGAATAAATTTGATGTTATCAAACTTCAATTTAAACATTTTAAAGATGATTTATAAATATTTTGTTATCGTTTCATTTTTCTAAATATCATTACATGTTGCTAGGGAGCACAGAATTATGCTGTGAGTGTTCAGCTCATATTTCAGTGGTCAGTCCTTCAGAGATTGCTTATGTCTTGAAGGACAAACCTCATTTAGCAAGACAATAAGGAATATTGTCACCAGAGATGCATATCTCAACCTTATCTGCAAGTCAATAAAGAATACTGTCTTCTCAATGTGTCAGCTGTCCCCCTTGCAGATTCTTGTGTGAAGAGTACTTTTCCTCACATTGCAGTTTAGGAATTCTTTCCACAGTACTACAGTGTGTTAATTGTTTACTGGGCATATATTCTGTGGATGGTCTGGAAGATGACTTTTCACTTAGATTCATACTTTCAATATATAGAATATATACTACAACACACTTCATAATCAGTTCTATTTGGTCAACAAGTACTGTGGACTCAACACACTGCCTTGTTCTCTTGCTCAGACTACTAATACAATTAGCTCATCTCAGAGAAAGTTCAAACTAAACTAAAGTTTTTTTGTAAAAAGAGCTTTTAGAGTTTACACAAGGTCAGAGTTACAGAAGTCTACCAAGGTTACTAAGAAAGCATGCCAATTCTTTACTTACCAGTCTATTAATAATAGGTATGTATCTTAAAGTTGTCATAGGGTATTATGCCCTTCTTGTCCACTCATGGTTTTGTTCCTATGGCCTTGGACCCTTGTGTTGACGTGGTAAATAGCTCAGCTCCTTATTGTTTGCTCTAGGAATTACTTTTGACCAATCAATGAAATTTCTTTATCACTTCAAGGCACCTGAAGAAGAGCTTTTACAACCAAAGAAGAAGCTAGAAGTAGAAGCATAAAGAAGTTAGAGGTAGGACAGGATTATTAATGTAAAAAGAGAACAACAAAGAGCACATGAAATAAAGATCATGACCCTTAGATTGTGTGTGAAGTTACTATAGAAATATTTGAGTCCCTCCTTTGCTCCTGAGAACTATTTTAACTTTGGAACTCAGTGTAATGGCTTAAACAGATCTCTTAGCCCTTACACATATTTTGACATTTTGAAATTAAACGTAAGAAATCCACTAGTCTATTATGTCTGTCTCTTTTCATTTTTAAATCCTTGATTTATACTTCTGAAAAACCATCCAGTTATCCACCTGAAACCAATATTAACCTGCTTGATTTTCCTTAAATATTTATTGATGCATACATTTATGTATATTAGATATTTAATATGTGAATTAATACAGGAAATATTGTTCAGTGTTTTATTATGTTTATCATTTTCATTTTTATTATACATTTAAATTAGAAACAAGCTTGCTTCATATGTCAGTCCCAGCTCCCTGTCCCTTCCCTCCACGCCCCCCCCCAGACCCCCCCAACCAATCCCCACTCCATCCCTCTGGGAGGGTAAGGCCCTCCATGGGGGATCTCTAGAGTCTGTCATTTCATTCAAGGGAGGGCTCAGGCACTCCCCCAAGTGTCCAGATTGAGAGAGCATCCCTCATTGTGGGAGGGGCACCCAAAGTTCATTTGTGTGCCAGGGATATATACTGATCTACTACCCAAAACCCAATAGATTGCCTAGGTCTCCTCACTGACACCCACATTCAAGGAGTCTGGATCAGTTCCATGGTGGCCTTTCAGCCATCAGTCTGGGGTCCAAGATTTCCCCCCTTGTTCAGGTCAGCTATTTCTCTGGGTTTCACCATCCCAGTCTTAACCCCTTTGCTCATCACTCCTCCATCTCTATCACTGGGTTCAAGGAGTCCAGTTCAGTGGTTAGCTGTGGGTAGCTGCCTCATCTTCCATCTGTCACTGTATGAAAGTTCTAGGATGGTAGATATGATAGTCATCAAAATCATTATAAGGTAGTCTTTCCACTATTGCTTAGTTTGTCAGTTGGTGGCATCCTTGTAGATCTCTGGAAATCTCCCTAGTGCCAGATCTTTCCTCAAACCTAGAATGACTCCCTCTACTATGGCATCTCTCATTCTGCTTTCCTCAATTCGTCCCCAACTAAAACTTCCTGCTCTCATATGTCCTGCTTTTCCCTCCTCTACTACCCCCTCTCTTTTTCCTGACTCCCTTCCCACACAATGCTCCAAATCTACCTTCTCTGGGGTACCATACATATCTCTCTTAAGGTCCTTCCTATTTCCCAGACTCTCTGGCAGTGAGATTGTAGACTGGCACCCCCTGATACATGTTTAAAATCCATGTGAGTACATACCATGTTTATCTTTTTGTGATAGGGGTACCTCACTCAAGATGGTTTCTTCTAGTGCCTTCCATTTGCCTGTGAATTTCAAGATTCCATTATTTTTTTCCTCTGAGTAGTACTCCATTGTGTAAATGTACCACATATTCTCTATACACTCTTGAGTTGAGGAGCATCTAGGCTGCTTCCAAGTTCTGGCTATTACAAATAATGCTTCTATGAATAGTGGAACAGACGTCCTTGTTGTATGAATGTGCATTTTTGGGTATATGCCTAAGAGTGGAATTGCTCGGTCTTGTGGTAAACAGAGTCCAATTTTCCTGAGGAATGTCCATACTGATTTCCATAGTGGCTGTATGAGTTGGCACTCCCACCAGCAGTGAAGGAGTGTTCCCCTTTCTCCACATCCTCTCCAGCAAAAACTATCATTAGTGTTTTTGATTTTAGCCATTCTGACAGAAGTAAGATGGTATCTCAGAGTTGTTTAATTTGCATTTCCCTGATAGTTAGGGATGTTGAGCACTTTCCTAAGTGTCTCTTAGCAATCTTACACTCCTCTATTTAGTTCTGTAGACCACTTTTTAATTGGATCATTTGGTGCTTTGGAGACTTGCTTCTTGAGTTCTTTGTAGATTTTGGAGATCAGCCCTCTGTCAGATGTGAGGTTAATGAATATCTTTTCCCATTCTGTGAGCCACCTTTTTGTCCTGTTAACTGTGTCCTTTGCCTTGCAGAAGCTTCTCAGTTTCAGGAGGTCCTATTTATAATTATTCAGTGTCTGTGCTACTGGTGTTATATTCAGAAAGCAGTCTCCTGTACCAATTCGTTCAAGAGTGCCACATCACTTTCTCTTCTAAGAGGTTCAGTGTGACTGGATTTATGTTGAGGTCTTTCATATATTTTGACTAAAGTTTTGTGCTTGGTGATAGACATGGATCTATCTGCAGTCTTCTACATGCCAGCATCCAGTAATGGCAGCACCATTTGTTGAAGATGCTACCTTTTTTCCATTGTATAATTTTAGCTTCCTTGTCAAAAACCAAGTGTTCATACATATGTGGGTTAATATCAGGTTTTCAGTTTGATTCCTTTGGTCTACCTGTCTATTTTTGTGCCAATACCAAGCTGTTTTCAGGATTATAGCTCTATGCTAGAGCTTAAAATCAGGGATGGTGATGCCTCCAGACATTGCCTTGTTGAACAGGGTTATTTTGGTTATCCTGGGTCTCTTGTTTTTCCATATAAAGTTGAGAATTGTTCTTTCAAAGTTTGTGAAGAATTGTGCTGGGGTTTTAATGGGGATTGCATTGAATCTTTATATTGCTTTTGGCAAGATTGTCATTTTTACTATGTTGATCCTACCTATCCAAGAGCATGGGAGATCTTTCTATTTTCTTGTGACTTCTTTAAAGACTCAAAGTTTTGTGATACAGGTCTTTCACTTGTTTGGTTAGGGTTACCCCAAAATATTTTACGTTGTTTGTGGCAATCATAAAGAGTGATATTTCTCTGATTTCTTTCTCATCCCTTTTATCATCTGAATATAGTAGAAAATCAACTGATTTTCTTGAGTTGCTCTTGTATCCTGCCACTTTGCTGAAGGTATTAATCAGCTGTAGGAATTCCCTGGTAGAGTTTTTCGGGTCATTTATGTAAACAATCATATCATTTACAAATAATGAAAGTTTGACCTCTTACTTTCCAATTTGTATCTCATTGATCTCTTTTTGTTGTCTTATTGCTCTGGGTAGAACTTCAAGCACAATATTGAAGCCTTGTCTTGTTCCTGATTTTAGAGGAATAATTTGAGTTTCTTTCCATTTAGTTTGATGTTGGCTGTTGGTTTGCTGTATATAGCTTTTATTATGTTTATGTATGTTCCTGTTATCCCTGATCTCTCCAAGACCATTATCATGAAGGGATGTTGGATTTTGTCAAAGGCTTTTTCAGCCTCTAGTGAGATGATCATGTGATTTTTGTTTCTCAACTTGTTTATATGGCAGATTACATTGATGGGTTTTTGCATGTTGCTCCATCCCTGCGTCCCTGGAATGAAACCTACTTGATCATTGCGGATGACTTTTCTGATTTGTTGTTGTATTCGATTTGCCAGTATTTTATTGAGTATATTTACATCAATGTTCATAAGTGATATAGGTCTGAAATTCTCTTTCTTATTTGTGTCTTTCAAAATATTTTTTAAAAAATATTTTTAAAATATTTTCATGTGCATGCATGTGTGATTGTATGAATTTAGGTGCACTATGGTCATTCAAAAGCTCACAGAGACCAGGAGACAGCAAGAGAAGTACAGGGCTAGAGTTACTGAAGTTTATATTAACATCCATGTGGGTTCACTGACATGGACCCAGGTCTTCTGCAAAAGCAGTAAATGTTTCCAAAATTGAGCCATGTCTCCTGTCCCAATAAAATCATATTGTTTTGAAATGAAAAGAGCATCTAGTAAGTTGTATTCTTTTGGAATGTAAAGAGCATCTAGTAAGTAATATCTCTGTTATTTTGTAGTTTATGCATTTGAAATCTTTGGTCAACATGTTTCCCTTTTTCTGACTGTAATACATCATCCTTTATTGCCCCATTACCTACGAGTCTTTTCCTAATGGAAACACTGTTGTAGTGTCTAAGACTGAGGGAGAGTTTCTTTATGGGTTTCCATTAAATTGATAATTTTTCCTGTTGTAACAAATGTCCAATGTATTATTAATATATATGTGTGCTGTGTGTGAATAAGATTCAACTGAAATATAATTCTTTTTAAGTGAACTGACCTTTATATATTTGTAGAGGGAAATCCTGAAGAAGTGTACCAAAGAAAAGAAAATGGATAAAAGAAATGTTTCATTGTCCCCCCTACACACACACAAGAATGGAAAAGCAAATGGAGTAAAGAAGTTTTTAACTAATTTTAGGCAGAAAATATAATAATGATGAAAGGTAATGTTAACTGAAAAATCTTATGTACCAACAGAACTATCATTTTTACATGATCCAATTGGGATCCCACAATAACTAGGTGCACAAAATGAAGGTATTGTCTTCCCTAAATGTTTTTATACTTTGGTTTTTGCGGAGAAATTAGATTTTTATTTTAAGGTATCTTGTTAGAGTCTACAGACACTTAGAAAATGACATAATTATTTATTCTATTACATATCTATCATGTATCCATCATCATTACCCTCTATTATCAATTTTTTATTTTTTAAATTAAAATAATAACTTTATCATAAAAACTTGGGGAAAAAACCCATCAAATTATCCAGACCAAAGTCAATACATCACAATATACTTTTATCCAGTTAGAATAGGCATTTTGAACTTACGGATTTTCATATTGGATTTTATCTTTTTACTTTTGAATATAGGATATGTTTTCACCTACTGTTGACCACCCAAAATGAAAACTATGTAATAGAAGTAAAAATATAAAAGTATCTACCATCTTTAAATATATCTGCATTGAAATAAAAGTCTGGGACCACTTTTCATTATGTTCTAGAAGGTTTTTACCCATGCATAGCTTTATAAAAAGACTAATGATCTCTTCTTAAGTACACGAGGGTTTAATTTGCCCCATTTCTCA
Source organism: Mesocricetus auratus (assembly GCF_017639785.1). Lineage (NCBI taxonomy): Eukaryota > Metazoa > Chordata > Mammalia > Rodentia > Cricetidae > Mesocricetus > Mesocricetus auratus. The sequence goes on along the minus strand of NW_024429203.1, from coordinate 17,514,719 downwards.
AGTAGGAAAGTCAGTGGGGGACCTGCTAGCATCTTGAAGGATTTCTTCCCTAATTAAAATATGAAATCAAGGTTGGGAGAGACTGATGATAATAGGTGTGGAAGAAAGCAATGAAGTCAAGTTCAAAGGGGGAGAAACCATATTCAGCAAAGTCATAGAAGAAAACTTTCCCAATCTGAAGAAGGACATGACTATGAAAGTACAAGAAGCTTACAGAACACCAAATAGAGTGAACCACACAAAAGTCCCCTCACAACATAATAATCAAAACCCCAAACATACAGAATAGATAGAGAATATTAGGAGTACTTAAGGAAAAAGGCCAAATAACATATAAAGGCACATCTATTAGAATTACACCAGACTTCTCCATGGTAACTCTCAAAACCAGAAGGTCCTGGATAGATATTCTACAAACAATAAGAGACCACAGATGCCAGCCCAGCCTACTAAACACAGCAAAACTCTTAATCACTATAGATGAAGAAAAAATATTTGATGACAAAACAAAATTTCCACAATACATATCCACAAATTCAGTCCTGCAGAAAGTTCTGGAATATGAACTCCAACCCAAGGAAGTCAATGACACTCACAATAACATAGGCAATATATAATCTAACTTTACCAAAAGCCAGAAACAGGGGAAAACCTCACATACAATAGTACCATCAAAACCAAATCCAAAACAAATAATATTCAACAAGCAATGGTCATTAATATCCTTCAATATCAATGTGCTTAACTCACCTATGAAAAGAAACAGGCTAACAGAATGCATACAAAGACAGAATTCATCCTTCTGCTGCATAAAAGAAACACACCTCACCTTCAAATACAACTGTTACCTTAGAGTTGAGGGTTGGGAAAATATTTTCCAAACAAATGCCCCTAAGAAACTGAAATTAATCAAAAGAGATTAAGAAGCTCATTTCATACTTGTCACAGGAAAAGTATATCAAGATGAAGTCACAAATCTGGACATTCATACACCAAATACAATGGGAACCACATTCATAAAAGAAACATTACTAAAACCCAAATCACAATATAAACCCCACATACTTATAGTGGGAGACTTCAACACCCCACTCTCAACACTGGATGGGACCACCACAAAAGAACAAGTGAAATATCAGAAAAAATTACCCAATTAGGTTTAACAGACATCGATAGAACATTCTGTCCAAACACAAAAGAATTTACCTTTGTCTCAGTGCCATATGATATCTTTTCTAAAATTGACCACATACTTGGCAACACAGCAAACCTCAACAGATACAAAAAAGAAAAAGAAAAAGGAATAACCCCTGTATCTTATCAGAACACCATGGCTTAAAATTAGAATTCAGCAACAACACAAATTACAGAAACCCCACAAACTCATGGAAATTGAACAATGCTCAACTGTGTCACCCCTGAGTAAAGGAAGAAATAAGGAAAGAAATCAAACATTCCCTAGAATTCAATGAAAATGAAGGCACAACAAACCCAAACCTATGGGACACACTGAAAGCAGTGCCCACATGTAGGAACTGGAAAGTATCCATACTAGAGAATTAACAGAACACATGGAATCTCTACAACAAAATAAAACAATCTCACCTAGAAGGAGTAGATGCTAGAAATAATCAAAATGAGAGCTGAAATCAATAAAGTAGAAACAAAGAAAACAATACAAAGAATCAATGAAACAAAGAGTAGCGTCTTAGAGAATATCAACAAGATAGACAAACCTTTACCCAAACATACCAAAAGGCAGAGAGAGAACATGCAAATTGATAAAATCAGAAATGAAAAGGGAGACATAATAACAGACACTGGGGAAATCCAGAGAATCTCAGGTCATACTTTGAAGACCTGTACTCCACAAAATTGGGAAATTTAAAGAAATGAACAATTTTCTGGATAGATATCACTTAACAAAATTAAATCAAGAATAGAAAAGCCATTTAAATACACCTGTAACCACTAAGAAAATAGAAGCAGTCATCAAAATTCTCCCAAACAACAAAAAGCCCAGGGCCAGACAGTTTCAATGCAGAATTCTACCAGAAATGCAAAGAAGAGATAATACCAACACTCCTCAAATTGTTCCACACAATACAAGCAGAAGGAAAAATGCCAAACTCTTTTTATGAGGCTACAATTACCTGGGAACACAAAACTCACAAAGACACAACTAAGGTAGAGAATTACAGACCAACCACTCTCATGAACATTGATACAAATATACTCAATAAAGTGCTGACAAATCAAATCCAAGAACACACCAGAAAAATCATCCAACATGATCTAGTAGGCTTCATCCTAGGGATGAAGGGATATTTCAAGACATGAAAATCCTTCAATGTAATCCACCATATAAGCAATCTGAAAAAGAAAAACCACATCATCATCTCACTAGATTCTGAAAAAGCTTTTGACAAAATTCAACACCCCTTCATGATAAAGGTCTTGGAGAGATCAGGGATAACAGAAACATACTTAAACATAATAAAGGCAATATACAGCAAACTGACAGCCAACATCAAACTAAATGGAGAGAACCTCAATGTGATTCCTCTAAATCAGAAACAAGACAAGGTTTCCACTCTCTAGATGTCTCTTCAATATTGTACTTGAATTTCTTGCTAGAGCAATAAGACAATAAAAGGAGATCAAGGGGATTCAAATTGGAAAGAAGAAGTAAAACTTTCACTATTTGCAATTATATGGTAGTTTACATAAGTGTTCTATAGAATTTTTCCATGGAACTTCTACAACTGATAAACACCTTCAACAAAGTGGCAGGATACAAGATTAACTAAAAAAAAATCAGTAGCCATACTATATATAGACAATAAAAGGGCTAAGAAGGAAATCAGAGAAACACACTCTTTACTATAGCCACAAGCAACATAAAATATCTTGGGGTAACTCAAACCAAACAGGTAAAAGACCTGCAGGACAAGAACATTGAGTCTTTAAAAAAAATTAAAGAAGATACCAGAAAGTGGAAAGATCTCCCATGCTCTTGAATATGTAGGATCAACAAAGTAACAATGGTAATCTTGCCAAAAACAATCTAAAGATTCAAAGTAATCCTTATCAAAATCCTAGCACAATTCTTTACAGAACTAGAAAGAACAATACTCAATTTTATATGGAAGAACAAAAGACCCATGATAGCCAAAACAACCCTGTACAATAAAGGAACTTCAGGAGACATCACCATCCCTGACTTCAAATTCTACTATAGAACACCTTGGTATTGGCACAAAACTAGACAAGTAGAAGAATGGAATTGAATTGAACACCCTCACACCAATGAGCTCCTGATCTTTCACAAAGAAACTAAAATTATACAACCAAAAAAAGAAAGCATCTTCAAAAAAATGAGGCTGGCATAACAGGTTGTGCACATGTAGAAGATTGCAGATAGATCCATACCTCTTGAAATGTACAAAACTTAAGTCCAAATGGATCAAATTCCACAACAAAAATTCACCCACACTGAACCTCTTAGAAGAGAAAGTGGGAGGTACGCTTGAATGAATTGGTACAGGAGACAACTTCCTGAACATAATGCCAGCAGCACAGACAATGGGATTGACCGTTAATAAATGGGACCTCCTGAAACTGAGAAGCTTCTGTAAGGCAAAGGACATAGTCAACAAGACAAAAACGAACCCCACAGAATGGGAAAAGATCTTCACCAACCCCACATCTGACAGAGGACTCATCTCCAAAATATACGAAAATCTAAACAAGCTTGTAACTGAAACATCAAATAATTCAATTAAAAAATGGAATACAGAACTAAACAGAGGATTCTCAGTAGAGGAATCTAAAATGGCTGAAAGACACTTAAGAAATTGCTCAACATTTTTAGCAATTAGGGAATTGCAAATCAAAACAGCTCTGAGATATAATCTTACCCGTGTCATAATGGTTAAAACAAAAAATACCAATGACAGTTTATGCAAGAAAGGATGTGGAGAAATGTGAATACTTCTCCATTGCTGGTGGGAGTGCAAACTTGTACATCAACTTTGGAAATCAGCATGGCGCTTTTTCCAGAAAATGGGAACCAGTCTACACCAAGATGAAGCAATTTCACTCTTAGGCATATACCCAAAGGATACACGTTCATACAACAAGGACATATGTTCAACTATGTTCATATCAACATTGTTTGTAATAGTCAAAACCTGGAAGCAACATAGATACCCCTCAACTGAAGAATGGATACAGAAAATGTGCTATATTTACATAATGGAATAGTCTTCAGAGGAAAAAACTTGAAATCTTGAAATTTGCAGGCTAATGGATGAAACTAGAAGAAATCATCCTAAGTGAGCTAACCCAGTCACAGAAACACAAACATGGTATGTATTCACTCATATATGCATGTTAGACATAGAGAAAAATATTACCAGCCTACAATCCACACCTTCAGAGAAGCTAGGAAACAAGGAGGACGGTAATAGAGACATACACTGTCACCCAGTGAAGCATAAAGTGACAAGAGGCCCTGAACAAATGGGGAGCATGGGGTAAGGAGGGAGGAGAAAAAGGAGGGAGGAGGAGATCATGAGCAATCAGGAAGATTGAGTGTGGAGAGGAATAGAGGAGAACAAGAAAAGAGACACATCAACAGAGGGAGCCACTATATGTTTAAAACAGAAATCTGGCACTAGGGAATTTTACAGAGATCCACAAGGATGACCACAACTAGGAACCTAAGCAACAGTGGAGAGGTTACCTTAAATGCCCTTCCCCTATAATGAAAAGGATGACTACCTTAAATCCATTCTAGAGCCTTCATCTAGTAGCTGATATAAGCAGAAGCAGAGAGCCATAGCCAAGCACTGAGCCAATCTCTGGTAGTCCAGTTTCAGAGAGGGAGGAGTGTTGAACAAAAGCGTCAAGACCATGCTGGAAAAACCCACAGAAATAGCTGACCTGAGCAAGTGGGAACTCATGTACCTCATTCTGGCAGCTGGGGAATCAACATAGGACCAAACCAGGCCACCTGAACGTGGGTATCAACTAGGAGCACTGGGCAGTCTGTGGGGCATCTGGCAGTGGAACCGCGATATATCCCTAGAACATGAATGGATTTCGGGAGCCCATTTTCCATGGAGGGATACTATCTTAGCCTAGTTACACATGGGAGGGCCTAGGTCCTGCTCCAAAGACTTGAAATATCTTGATGATCCCTCATGAAAGGCCTCACCCTCCCTGGGAGTGGATGGAGGATGGAATGGGGGGTTGATGTGGAGCATTGGAGTATGGGAGGGAGGGTTAACTGGTATTGATATGTAAAATAAGATGTATATAATTTAAATAAAATTTATATAAAATTTTGAAAAAACTAAACAAAATACAGCAATCACAAGGGAAAGAAAAGTATATGACATTTGGCTTTCAGAGACACTCGTAATTTGCTCAGAATGAATATCTACAGTTGTATCTATATTCCTACAAATGATATAACTTTGTTTTTCTTTATGACTGAATAATTTCTTTCCTGTAAACATACCAAATTTTCATCAGTCAATTCTCTGCTGTTGGACATTTAGGTTGGTTGGTCTATACCATAGCTGTTGTCACTGGCTCTATAATAAACACCGATATGTAGTTATCTCTGTGCTATATTGACTTGGACTCCTTCATATGAATGCCTGGGAGTGGTGGGTCTTGGTAATGCTATTTTTAGATTTTTGAGGAACTTCCATGCTCATTCTATATTAGCTAGACTAGCTTACATTCACACCAGCAGTGAATATGGGTTTCCTTTTGTCCACAACCTTACCAGTATCTGAAGTTTTTATTCTTCATATTTTTGGAAATAAAACATATGTTATTTTAAATATGGAAATGCCCTTTACATATTAAATAACACTATGAAGGAAAATTTTAACATTATTTCAAAGGAAAGACAGGAATTTTTTTAAGGTTATCAATATCCATCGTACTTATTTACTTCTCTCATGCAACACATCCCAATCACAGCCACCCCTCTCTCCACTCCTCCCAGTTTCCTCCACCTCCTATGTCTACTCAATCTGCTGTTCCTCCATTCCCCTTCATAAAAGAGCAAGACTCCCAGGAATAACAACAAACTACAGCATGACAAGATGCAATGACTATCTCTGGTCTACTTGTGATAACTAGATTTGCCTAACCTAAAATCCTATTGCCTCACATCAGACAAAGAGCAAAAAGGAAGTCACATGTTCAGGTCACAATACAAAGCTACCAAGGATATGAAAGATCAAGACAATATGCTACCCTCAAACCCACTAGTACTACCAAAAATGACCTCCAATGAGAATTACATAGATGAACCCAGAAAAACAGAATTAAAAGAATCATTCATTTTATGAAATATTCAAGGATATTAAAGATGAACTCAGGAGGATAATAATAAACACCTGAGTGATGTTCAAGAAAACACACACATTTTGCTAATGGAAAGAGTGAAAGAGCCCGAGGGGAAGGATGACTAAATCAACATGAGCAAAACTCATGTGACTTCACTGAAAATGATGTCATATGTATAGATACTGCACAGGGCTACACTAGGTCCTGCAAATATATGTTTTGTTTTACTAGGCTATATTTTATTTTATTATATTAAAATGAATAAATGTATGAATGAATTAATACGTAACCACTCTGGTAATGATTAACAACTCAACTGTCATTTATATCTGCTGGGAGAGCATAGATCAGTTTTTTCCAGTAGAGTGACACTGGGTATCTGAACTACTCTGGGAAAGGACTCAGTTACAGGAGCAGTTGACCAACATATAATGGACTGACTCCAGGTTTTGTGTATTTTTATTTGATTACAGTTTGATGGGGTCTTTTGTTGTTGCTGTTTTGTTCTTTGTATTTTGCTGTTTGTTTCTGTTTGAGGGCTATTTTATGCTTTTCTTATTTGGGAGATCATTTTATTGAGTTTTTGTTTGTTTGTTTGTTTGTTTAAGAAAGAACTTTTAAATTTGGGAGATAGGAAAAGGAAAGGATCCAGAAGGACTTTGGAGAGAGAGAAGAATATGATCCAAATATTTTTAATTTTAAAATTGTTTTAAATAATGAAAATATAATAAGATTAATTGTTCTTTTTCCCTAGTAATAATGAAAATGTAAATCACAAGAATTTTGAAGTTATCGTTTTTGAATTGTAGATCAAGGTTGTTCTATAGACTCCAAAAGCATTATAAGCTATTCCTTTAGTTCTTGATTGTTCTTCCATCCCCACACTGGAAAGGAAGTCCTTATTGCTGAAGGCTCAATGTATTTCCACACAGGAACCAGAGACTCAAACAGATTTGATTTGATTTGCCAGTTGTTGGACACTAAGGAATAGCTTTAATGGTACAAAAAGGATGCATGTAAGTGTCCAAAGGAAGAAAACAAGCAATGGTCTCATCCCTCTATGTTGCCAGTAAACTGCCAGAAGGACATGATAACTTGAATGGTGCAGTACTTGCACGGATACTAGGGTAGTATCTAATAAATCTAATTGGACTCAAGACTCACTCAAAAAGATGAAAATCATGCCCAGTACTAGAAACTTGCCAACTACTCAGAGGGGGTGAGGCCATTGAGGAGAACATACAACTACCATTTTACTAAATCAGGATAAGCTCTAACTAGATTGTAAATATTTCTCCTTATGCCCATAGATAAGTGCATTTCTTATTCCTAATTAAGGAAACCTCTCTGTGTAACAGAGGGAAACCATTATAGAAAACCACAAACAATCAAACTGCAGAGTTAGTTCAGATCCCAACTGATACATCTACAACACACTCCCGCAGGATAAGGGATCGTTGCAGTAAAGCAGTGGGAAAAATTTAAGACTGGAGAAATGGAGTTTGTTGTGAGATTGTGTATCCTAGAAATGTCAGAAGTTGTACCAATAAAGTTTCACCAACATGGTGTCTAACCATGATCTGAACAAAGACAATATAGATAGATGTGCTAACATAGATTGAGAATGGCTCAGTGGTCCTCAAATCCTAGAAAAAATATTGAAGGCTACTAAGGAATAATGAGAGCAGAGCAGGAGAACTGGCCTTCTCAAAGAAGAGCACAGAAATTGTTACCTAATGTGAAAAGATCATCCGGGAAAATATGCATATAAATAACAGTATATAAACAGGACAGGTTGTATTTTTCTACTTAGCACACTATGTATGGAATAATGACTTCCACTTATTCAACAGACCCATATTTAATGTAGAATTTTATATCTGTTAAAAATAATAGGCCATACCCTGGTGCAATCTAGATTGCCTAATATGTTTTCTCAGTGGGTCATTACTTAGATGAGACATTTATACTTCGAAAACAATCCAAAATATTGAAGTGTTATTTTGTGTCTTTGATTAGGTGTTAATATTTACTTGACAAGGAACCCTGATCAAAGTTGGTATCTTATTAGAGTGTTAAAATCACTGTTAATAAAACATAAATATAAATAATGTATACATCCTTCTGTGTAGGGCAATTATCTTAAAGGCACTATGCATTTCCATAAATTGAGTACTACAAGCACCTCAGAGCCTTCTCTGTTTTCTGTGAATGTGGCTTTGCTTGCTTCTCCTGTCTTTCTCCTGTCTCCTTTCTGATTCTGTTGAAAGCAGTCTCTGCATTGACTTCATAGATTCATTATCTAAACGGGTCCTTGCCATTTTCCTTTTGACCCATATATACAAAAAGAAAGTAGGAAGAACACAAATGGCCATGGAATAGTCCCTTAATGTTTGGAAATATTGCAGGCAATGCCACTGAGAACAAACTAGGGAATGTGTTCCAGAGGAGAGGAGAACAGCTGTCATCTGTGCCTAAACGGTCTGATCCTATTGCTGCAATGCAAGTTTCACACAGTTAAAGCAGATATTGCAAAAAAATCCACTGCTCAACTAAAGACTAGTATAGGTATCAAAATTAAGAAACATGACACAGGTCACTCTTTACTCTTTCCATCTATTCTGTAGACCAGCTGAAGTTATGAATACATTCGAGCACTTTCTGTTAATATTAAACCCATAAAATAGAGAATTTGGAGTATAGAATTTTTGTTCCTACAGGTTGTTTACAGTACCATTGTTTCCACTCTCTATCTTGTAATAGTATGTAAACTTTGTACAATCTATTGTCTACCAAGACCCTGCTCGCTCAGTTAAAAGCCCCCTAAAGCATTTCAGAATGTTTTTGTATGAGAACACAGATTCTATCTTAAGCCAATCACCCACAGACACAGTGGACATCTTTTCCCACAAGAGGAAGCAATAAACTTGTGTCATGAGGAATAATGATATCACAAAAACTGTAGATATCCTGCAACAACACACAAAAGACACATTCCAAGGAAGACATGTTGTCTCCTATTTCATTTTATTGTAATAAAACTAAAAACACAGGGGAAAGGGATAGGCATAAAATCAAGTATCGGAAGATTCATACTCTGATTAAGTATCCTTGTTTGATTTTGGAAATTTTTAACTGACATGAGCTTCAGGACCACAATCACGTGATGAAAACATTTTTAAAAATGTAAATGTGTGGTTTTATATTTAAAAGTTAATGTCACACATCTCACAGGTGAATATAGTGCATATTATTTACATATATAATGCAGGGGTTTTAAATGTCAGTGTGGAAAGATGTATACACATATAAACACACACACACATACATACATACATACATACATACATACATATGTACATGTATATATCCAAGCTAGCCATCTAAAAAGGATATTTTCTTACCCAGTGGACAAACTATCACAAGAAACCAGATTGTGACATTGAGTAACTGTTTCATGTAGCAAATATGATTGGTTTTGCAAAGAAGTATAAACACCACAAATATGTATGATGACAATGAAGCATAAATACAAGAACATTATTTGTTGAATATCTATAATTATCATTAGCAAAGGAAAACATATGTAATGTTATTCTTGAATAGGTGTAATGATGAAAAGAAAATGTACATATTAAAATTAAACATCCTATTATAATAATTGCAAACAAGTAAATATCCATATAAGAAATCAAAATGAGATAAAGTTGCCACCAAAAAAAAAACATAGAGAATCTGTCTGTGTTGTATCTATAAGGAAACTAGATTATGACTTAAACATTCTGTTCTGGGTTCTTTTAAAGGCAACTTTGACATCTTTATTCCTCAAGCTGTAGATTATAGGGTTCATCATGGGAACAACAATGCTGTAAAATATGGAAGAGAACTTTGCCTCATCCATAGATACAGCTGAAGATGGTTTGAGATACATGAATGCACTTGATCCAAAGAACATAGAAACAGCAATTATATGGGAACTGCAGGTGCTAAAGGCTTTGGACCTGCCTGCAGTGGATTGTATTTTGAAGATGCTGGAGAGAATGAAGCCATAAGAGGTAAAGATGATAACTGTGGGCACAATGATGTCTTTTCCTGTTACAATGAGCAGCTCTATTTCATTGACATATGTGCTGGAGCAGGAAAGCTGCAGTAAAGGGAGGAGGTCACAGAAATAGTGATTGATGGTATTTCCATCACAGAATATCAGTCTTAGAACACAACCAGTGTGTATCAAAGCACCAGTAAGTCCCATGGAATATGAACCAAACATAAGATAGGAACACGTCTTTGGAGACATAGCAACACGATACAAAAGTGGATTGCAAATAGCCACATAGCGATCATAGGCCATTGCTGTCAAAACATAACATTCAGAAATTGCAAAAAAGCCAAAGAAATAGAACTGGGTCATACATCCTCTGTAAGAGATAATGTTCTTCTCTTGTATGAAGTTCATCAGCATTTTGGGTGTGATCAAGGAAGAGTAACAGAGATCTATGAAGGACAAGTTGAAGAGGAAAAAGTACATGGGGGTGTGAAGATGAGGATTTAGCACAATTAAAATAATCAAGATCGAATTTCCAAATGCAGTTATCACATATGTTACTAGAAAAATTAAGAACAGAGGTATTTGGAGGTCAGGCTGTTCAGTTAAGCCCAAGAGAATGAATTCAGTTACTAAAGAATCATTTGCCAGAGCCATTCTTCTTTCAAGTATCTGTAGAAACACAGGAGAACCACACAGATCTTCCAATAATATCTTCTTTCACAAAGCTGAGATACACGCAGGATTGTGTCTGCAAAGAACAAGCTAATATCAGAGAAAACATCTCACACTATCATGAAGTGAAATGACAATCGCTTCCCCGTGTTAGAATCTCAGTTAAACATAGCTTAAAATATTCATAACTGTGCAGATTGCTGACCCTCGGGATCTTTTGTGTTAATATGATTAATTAACTAGTGAGAAGGGTGAAATGGAGTGAACCAAGATAGAACTCCTTGTACTCTCTTCTCTTCAGGGTATTCTTAATACTGGCAGAAATTATAAAAGCACAGTGCTCACCACAGTTTGAACTGTATGAAGTTAATATCGAAAACTCTGTATCAGGTAAAAAAAAAAAAAGAAAGAAGTAGAGTCTAGGAAGGCTTAAGTTACTGCTAGTATCTCAAAAACTTTGCGAATATAAAGGATATGAGATCTGTTCATGGAGAAACTGTTCACTAAATAAGACATCACAAAGGGAGTGTATACTGACTGTTTGGACATACTGATATCTTTCCAGGATTGGTACTTGTATTTTAGGATTGAACAAAAGGGTCAGAAAATGGTACATCAAGGATCCTCATATTCTTCTCAAATTGAAGCCATATATAACCCTAAAACTCAGTACACTTGATGAAAAATACTCTATAGCATCCCATATATGTACAATCTAGAAGGGTTATGTAAACAGAAAGAGAGTAGGAATATGCAGCTGATCACTATGGAGTAAAAGACAGAAACATAGGATAAATGGAAAGGAGATTAAATTGTACATTATAAACAGGTTCTGGGGATCTGAATTCAGCATAATTATAACAGTAAAGGATATTATAGCCTATATTTGTATTTTCTACAGGATACAACTTAAATGTAAACTAATAAGTACTTATTTATCATATATGCCATTTTTACACATTAACAATAATCAATAAAAATAATAAACTATTAATAAATACTATTACTTATTACTATTATAAATCACTATCAGAATTGGATTTGGATTTTAAAACTTATATAGAGAAAAAGCCTTCATGATACCTAGTCATTGTTATTCATCAGTTATCCTGGAAGGGTAAAATTGAGCTCTAAGCCTTTAGTAACTTTGATTTTTTTTAAATGATGCTGTAAAAGCATCCCATTCCAAGATGATTTCTGATCCATTACTCATAATCCATCATGTTGCTATCTTACCTACAGAAATGTCAGAAGGAAAATAAACAGTATTCCTTTTATCACACATGCCACTTGGTGAGACTGCAGAAAAGTCACACAGGTATCACTTCATTTTCCACTGGAAATAATGAAGTAAAAGTTCATCAGCCTCTTCTGAACAAGTACATCACGTGTATAAAAACAGGGAGTCAGGTGAATGTATTTATGTGCTAAACCATGATTTACCTTTATTTCCTTAGAGATTTAATATTTTAACTATACATGAACCTCTCTTTGGGAATTTCATGGCCTTCTTCAGCCAATATTAAAGTCCCATCTTCTAAAATATTATCATAAAGAAATGTGTTCCTTGTTTTGTTGTCTTTGCTTATGTTTTTAATGCTAATATTCCAAAAGCCTATTCCCAAGGCGTTATAAATTTCTCAAAAAATTAAATGCATATAGTAACACACTTCATCCCTTAATGTCTTTTAAAAAATAATTACATTTGCTTTGTTATTCTGTGAATGGTCCCCAGAACCTTGCACACATTAGACAAATACTTTACCACTTCGGTACTCAAAAGCCTTCAAAATCACTATTTATATGTTGTACACTTCTACATTTCTGACATGAGCATTAATTACTGCTTGGTTATTCCTTTAGATGTAAAAACAACAATAGTTTATAAATTCTTTCATGTTCTGTGTTTGAATCCTCAGCCTATACTGCCTCACTAATAAAACAATTTGAAAAAGTTGCCTCTGGTTCTTCTTATTAACCTATGGTGGGTCAAAACACTATGACATTTCCTGGAATATTTTGTCAAACCAATGAATGAGATATTGCCCTATATAAAAGAAATTATGAAATTTCATACATAAATGAGCTCTTTGATATATGAAAGGCTATGGCCAGATTACTTCATCTCAAGTTTACAATACTCTAAATTCAAAGTATATTTAAATTCTTGCATAAATTATACTGTTGGTGCTACTAAAAATACTGGACACAGAAATTCTGAATATGGGCCAACTACAACTGCTCATATCTGTGAGGTACCAGCTATGGGATTACTGGGGCATATACTTGTAACATCTTTTCAGTTGTAGAAAGAACAATAAATAGTAGAAAGTCATTTTCCTTTGCTACTTTGATTTATATTTGTTCATAGTATAAGAGTCAGAGAGCACATTTTGTGGTCTTTGGGACTCTATTTTTTGCTATAATAAAGGACTCTCACATTATTTAAATATTGTCCATGGGTTTCGTTTCATGTTGTCAATCCATATATCAGTACATTTGGTAAAATATATTATGAATCATTTAAATCGTGGTGAAGAGGCCTTTTCTTATATGTTGGATCTTCTGCGACCACCTCAAGTCAATTATGAATTCCATGACAGCTTGTCATGTCCATTAACTTTCATGGTAAACTGAGCAACATAGTGAGACTCAATATCAAAAGTGTAATCCCCTATAAAAATTGGAGAAGCAAAATTAATTAGAATCTGGATCAAAGTATAGTTCTCACCCTCTACTAAGGATTGTCAAACTTTTTCTGCAAAATAAAAGACTACATGATTTATAGTCTGTCTAATATTACTATATGAAAAGTCTTTTTGCCAAACAGTTAATGAATGTGGGAAAATTACTACCAAATTTTACTTTTAGGTATTGGGGTTATATCATAGATGTGTAAATATTTTGTGTCATAAATACAGCCTGGGAATCAATGAGCAACCGAGCAACACAAAGTGGCAGGGGAATAAGAAAAGAATCAACCAATGATACAATTGTGTGTATGAGTATAAGTGGGTATGTCATGTTTATGTATGTTTGTGGTATGGGCCTGTGTGTATGTATGAAGGTCACAGGAATACCACTTATGTCCTGTTCTATTTCTCTTCATCTTGTTCTTTGAGACAAGGTTACCGATTAATCATGGAGCTAGGCTGGTGGTCAACCCCCAAAATCTTGGAGGTATGCACAATGGCCACTCCTGGTTTGTCATGTGAGTTCTAGGGACTTGGACTCATATATCATGCTTCCTTAGCAAGTATATTTTTTGATTAGTGATGAAATAATAAGAGTTGGTCAATGCATTCAAAGCAAGATATGAATATCAGGAAATATATCAAGAGTTTTACCCACAATGCCACTCACCCTCTGAGGAATGTGTGGACACTTAACATCCCATTCTGGGTACTTTCACTGCTAGTGATTCTCTGAGGTTAGAAGGCATGAAAAGACTTCATCCTCCATCAAAGTCACCCTTTGACTATTCGAGAGCCTGGAACATTGGGTGCTGCCTCACTCTGTGGTTATGGAGTATGCCAAAACTTTAGAAAGCATTAAATTGTGCTTATTTGGTCAAGAAGCGTGTGATGTCTTCATCTATTAATTTTGATGGCTCTCTAATGTCAAGGAATACTCTGAGACCTTAGGTCCAGTGGCAGTCTCAACACACTTTAGATTTTACACTCTATCTATACCTTTGCAATACCTAAGACATTATAACATTTTGTCCTTGTGTCCTGTATGTTGCTTTGATAAACATATTAACAAAAGAAAAAATGGTTTTTCAAGACAGGGTTTCTCTATGTAGCTTTGGAGCCTGTCCTCAAACTTGCTCTGTAGATCAGGCCATCTTCTACCTCACAGAGATTCATCTGCCTTTAATCCAAGTGCTGGGATTAAAGGTGTGCACCACCACCTTCTGGCTGACAAAAGAAACCTTAAGGTACAAAGGGTTATCACTCTGGATAAGTCAAAGCAAGAACTAGGGGCAGATATTTATTGTCACACTCAAGAGCAGAGAAATAATGAATGCATATATCTCTATACTCAACTCATTTTGTCTACACTTCCACAGTCATGGACCCGAACCTAAGGAATTATGCTGCCCATTAGTATAATTAAGCTGCTCCCTACAGCTATTCACAGAGACTATTTGATCTAGACTATCTTTTATTGAAACCCTCTTCTCAGTTACCAATTTTAAATTGTGACTAGAAAACTACTTGTAAACATCCCTAAGCATTAGGACATGTATATTATGAAGGAAGAAAGTCTTTTCTTTTTGAGTATCCAGTTGATTTTTGAGGATCAGAAAGACAAATATATGAGACACTGAAGAAAATACATAGCACTTTTCCTTTGGTCTGTTGTACCATTAGCATCTATCTCCACATTGATCTTGAACAGAGATGACTCTACTCTACCTGAGAAAGATGCTTGTCATACTGATGATTCAACAGTCTCCAACTCACCTGAAGAGATGTATGCTCAACTCTCCATATTTATTGTGACTTCAGTGTTCGCACATACATCATACATGTTTTCTACCAAAAGCACAATACATAAGTCTCTTCCCTTAGGAATGGTTCATGTAAAATTAATGGTGAAACATCCACTGACACGACAGAAAAAGCAAATCTGTGGACTGATGGGAAAATTTCATGTTGATCTTGATAATAAACATGTCTACATAATCAATTTGGAGCTAATTTTAAACTACAGATTTTTGGAAATTATATGTATTAGAATGTGAATAAGCCACATGCCAAAGTTTAAGCCATCTTTCAGATTGTTCCACACTGCACAGTTTTTCATGGGTATACATAACACATTGGTAGAATCTCATAATCTTTTTGTCCTACAAATACTGAAATGGTGTAGATTTGTAGCTTTTTTTGATATAAATGTCTGATCAAATGTCTATGCAAAGACAGTGACTAATTAGATCAATACGTATTTATTTTAGTAATGAGCATGTAGTTTCTATGGAATCCAAGGATAAATATGACAAATGCCTTCACTTTAATGAACTGATACAGAAGGGAAGTGGGTCCCTATGCCATACAGTTGAAGTTACACGTACATTTCATAAAAACATGAGGTTTTAAGTATGTCAATTTGTGTACATGTTCATATATGAATATATATGGCAAACATGTATATATGTACATGTATATGTAATATATCATTTTAAAGTCCAATATGAACAAGATAGAATGCTCTTAACAAGACCAGAGGAAAAGGGAATAAAAAGTAGTTATAAACCATTTTAAATAATATTTTTGAGATTATAATATATACATAGATTATTTCTACCATTTCTTTCCTCCCTCCATACCTTCTACATACCCGCTATTTTTTAAGTATGTTTCTTTTATTTAAATTAGAAACATACATGCTTCAAATGTCAATCCCAGCTCCCCACTTCTCCCTCCACCAGCCCCACCCCCACTCTGCCACCCCCATTTCAATCCCCACATCATTCCCCAGGGAAGGTGAGGCCCTCCTTGGGGGGATCTCCAGAGTCTGTCATTTCATCCAGGGCAGGAACTAGGTAGGCCCTTCCCCATGTGTCCAGGCTGAGAGAGCATCCCTCCATGTGGAATGGGCTCCCAAAGTTCATTTGTATGCCATGGTAAACACTAGTCTACTACCCAAGGCCCCAGAGATTTCTGAGGCCTCCTCATTGACACTACATTCATGGAGTATGAATCAGTCCCCTATTGGCCTCTTAGTCATCAGTCTGGGGTTCAAGAGGTCACCTTGCTCATCACTCCTCCATCTCTGTCACTGGGTTCCAGGGGGTCATTTCAGTGTTTAGCTGTGAGTGTCTGTGTCTGCTTCCATCAGTCACAGGATGAATGTTCTAGGATGTCACATAAGGTATTCATCAACCTTACCATCAGGTACGGGCTATTAATGTAGTCTCTCTGCCATTAGTTAGTATTCCAGTTGGTGCTATCCTTATACATCTCTGGAAATCTCTCTCCTCAAAGCTATAATGACTCCAACTACCATTGTATCTCTTATCCTGGCATCCTCTCTTCTTATCCAGGCTCAACCTTCCTACTCCCCCATGTCTTCTACCCTCCTCTGATCCCCCTCTCTTTTTCCTGGTTCCCTCTCTTCTTCCCCCATGTTCCCAATCTGCTCAGGAGATCTTGCCTCTTTCCACTTCTCTGGGGTATAATGTATATCTCTTTGGAACCTCCCTGTTTCTGAGACTCACTGGCCTTGGGATTTCAGGCTAACACTCTCCTGATCCATGTCTAGAATCCATATATGAGTGAGTACATACAATGTATACCCGCTATTTTTACTTATTTGAATTCATGCCCTCTTTAACTTAATAGTTATTTTTTGTCAGGAGTATTCTTAACATATAAATGTGAAATGGGATTTTTATTCAGGATTTGATACACACACACACACACACACACACACACACTTAATATACTTCACAGTTGCTTTATGTCTGACTTACCAAATTTCCAGCAGAGAGCACCTAGTCATTCATTACTCTTGCAATGCCATTACTGAGCTCTGTGAAAGGCTTAGTTAATTAAATTTAAAGTTCAATTGTAGAAATTTTCCTGCCCGCAAGTAAGACTATTTTTTGTTATAGACTAAATTTCTTATGTTCCTCATGGAAGTATAAATATCATCTTTTCAAAATACAGACAAACCAGAATTTCCCGTTATCTCCCCCCTCAGCTTTGATATCATCAATGTAGTTACATTTTATCTCACATTATCTATACTTCCTTTGACAAACAAACAACAAAAAGTAATCACTTTTTAAAAATGTTTAGAAATACTCGTTTTTATATAACTATATTTTAAATACCTATTTGTATTTTTTGAAAAATCCTAGTATATAAACAGAGATTAAAAGGCTATATGAATAAATACATTTCAATCTTTCAAATTTTTCTTCTCTTAAGTTTTGCAAAGTATACTTTTATATTAAAAACAAATTTCACAAGAAATAATAAAGTATGAAAGTAAATTATGCAAGAAATTGTTCCTTTCTGAAGATGAATCAGACTTAAAAAACTGTGTTCTGTGGATCTTCAGATGACTGACCAGTAATCTAGTTTAACCCAGTTTTGTTAGCTCTGAGTTGTCATGAAACCTCTGAAATGCTTACAAAGAGGTTTAAATAATACAGACATTGGCTGGACTTCTTGGCTCATGTCTTTAATTCCAGCACTTGAGAGGCAGAGGCAGGCAGATGTCTATGAGTTCAAAAACAGCCTCATCTACAGATTGAGTTCCAGGACAACCTCCAAAGCAATACAGAGAAACTCTGTCTCAAAAAATAAATAAATAAATAATAAAAACAGATATTTTTCTCTCATTTCAATACATCTGTATTCAAAACACAATTTAAACAAAATCTATTGTATCTAAAAGGAAAAAAAAGAATAAGAACTTCCCTTCAATTTCATGCTCGTTGATGGGTCAATTTCACACTTAAATGGGATTCTAGACATGTTGACCCATAAGTCAGAAGTTTAAGCATGGTATGCATCCAGATTCAAGCAATTGAGACCACATATCATTCATGTCCAATTTTATGTAAAATAATTCTGAATCGAAAGGAGAAAATATTGAAAAAGAGTAAAATATTTGAATTGTGACATGGTGCTGGATAAAAACAATCTTAGTTCAACCATTTGCTATTGTTTGTTTATGAGGAAAATGAACTGTAGCAGGGGAACCGATTGTGGTCTAAGGGATTCCTGAACTCATTTCCTAACACAGACATAGAATTGAAGTCTAGAAAAGACAGACAGGCCTTAGAGAAAGTGAGAGTAACAACAGCTTTATCCCTTCAGGATAGGAGAAGCACTATGGCTTGGAATCCACTCTGTCTGAGTATATTACAGGATTTCTGGCCCTCTCCCTTCCCCTATGGGCTCTCTGTACATTCTTTCCATTTCTCCTTGTAATATCTCCTGAGAAGAAAACACCTTCTCAGGGAGTTGCTTTTACTTTCCTGGTTTACTTCATTCATTCCTCTAATGTTTTCCTAACTTTCATCATCCTCTCAGAAGGACTTCTCTACAATATAAGTGATTCACTAAATATACATTTCAAATGATCTTTTCTATGTCCCCAAGGATTTATCCCTAGTACTTGAACTGGCTTTGTGGAGCCCATACTCTTTGGAGGGATACCTTGCTCAGCCTAGATATAGGGACAGGGCCTTAGTCCTTCCTGGAAACAATGTGACAGACTTTTTTGACTCTCCATGGGAAGCCTTACCCTCTCTGAGGAATGGATTGGGGTAGGATAGGTTGAGGTGGGGTGGGGAGCAGTAGGATGGGTGAGAGTGTGAATTGGGATTTGTATGTAAAATGAGAAATGATTGTTTTTAAAAGTAAGTATAGCAATATGATTTTCAAATTTGCTTTGCTTTCCAAGCTCAAATAAGGTATTAACATCTTTATTCTATATAAGAATGAGAACAAATTTAAGAAATACAGAATTGATTTAGTTTATCTAGTTCCTGATGTACTTTAAACTTAAACTTCATTTAATATTAAATAACATAAATCAACATCATCACCAGAGAATTCCTATATTCATTGTATTTCTAGATATTTCCCTAGAAGAAACTAAAAGTTCCTATTTTTATCTTAAGTTTAATTTCCCTAAAGAATTTTGCAATTGCAACTTATTTTGTCTATTAAGGCTATTGTCTACTAACAATGCCACATAAATTTCTGCATTCTCAATAATTCTCTAAAATCCTGTTAACCTACTCTCCTATTTTGCTTGCTCTTGCTATGATAAAAAGACCAACAACAGAACAAAATCAACTTGGAGTGGGAGGATTTATTTCATCTTAGAATTCTTGGGGCCTTAATCAATCACTGAAAGAAGTCAGGGTAGGGACCCAAGACAGGGACCTTGTAGCAAGGATGGATGCTAATTACTGTCATTCTTCAGGCTAACATTCAACCACCTTCTAAAATCTCCCAAGACCTTCCCAAGGGTAGCATTGCACACAGTGGGGTTGGACGACCCTTCATTAATGAACAATCAAGAATATGCCACAAAGATATAAATGTTTTATCAATGGATGCTCCTTCTCACGAAATGTGTTGAGATGACAAGCAAGGCTAGTCATCACGCCTCCATTCATCAAATATAATGTTTAATCAAACATTTTTAAGTTAATAAGTTTTAAAAATAATCAGTTATAAAATTCATTCTAAAAATCCACACAAATTCTGATCAGCTTGCTATTTAATTTCTATGTAACATTTTACACACAGAGATTCCATATTTCTTGAATGTGTATCTTTGACTTGTTAACTTTAACTTTTGTCCCTTCCCAATACCTTATTGGATGCCCCTTAAAGTATCCTGGGCTATCTATGGAGCCTCTGGTAGTGGATCAGTATTTATTCCTAGTATAGGAATGAACTTTGGGAGCCCGTTCCTCATAGAGGGATACTCTCTCAGCAGGGCCAAGGCCCTACTCCAAATGATATGACAAACTTTGAAGATCCCCCATGAAAGGCCTCCCAATCTCTGGGGAGCAGAAAGGGAATGGGATAGAAGGTCAGTGGGGGACAGGGGAGAAGGGGATGGAGAGAGAAAGAACTGGATTGACATGTAAAACAAGCTTGTTTCTAATTTAAATAAATAAATAATAAAAATTTTCTTGAGTTTTTTTTCCAAAATAATGTCAGAACCCAGGTTTAATCAATCATCTTTAACATCATTAGCAAAACATGCATCATATGCTTAGAAAAAAAAGAGTCAGCAGTTTACTGACCAAATATGACTACCAGAAAAAATGCTGAAGAGAATTTATACATCATCATCACAGAAAAACAAGCATATATTAAAAATAAGTCATCATATTTCATTTTAAGTGGAAGGTATATTAAAAATGGTGGTGAGCTTGAAATCAATAATCCAAAGATTCATGGACTTTCTTTAAGAATCCCATGTCAGTATGGAAACAAATGCATAAGCTGGAATATTATGTTTGTAATAGTGTATTTTGCCAACAAACTGTGCTTGTTTATATTTACAAGGTAAACAAAAAATGTAGTAAAATTCCATGCACAATATGTACACCTGCAATATAAGTCATACATAATGATTAATGAAGAAATATTAAAGGCTGGCATGAGAAGGTAATACATTCATGTCCAGTAGTGGATCAAAGGACAAGAACAGAGAGACACAAAGAGGATTTCATATTTCATTTCAAAAGGCAAATAATGTCCAATTCTCCACATAGACATGCAGGCAAATTAAAATTATTTTAATCAATGAGAAAACTGATCTATATCTACTGTGATAAGGTCTATAATTTCAAACAACAAAGAAGAAGAGCTAACTAATGCTATTCTAAAATAGATAAAATTATAAGAGCATCAATTTTACACACAGTGAATAAACCAAACCTACATAAAAATGATGAAAACAAGATACTTCCCAATTTCAATGAGTATGAAAAGAGAGAAAACTGATGTTAATATTTGAAAAAGAATATACTAAATATATCACAATAAAACATATCAAGTGGAAAAATGTCATGTCAAATATATAGCTAACATATAATCTCTCCATGTTTCAATGATAGGCTAGAGGGACTCAGTTTCTGATTAATACAGTCTCCTGCTCAAGGTTTTTGTCAGAGCTATTTTAACATCTTTGTTCCTCAAGCTGTAGATTAAAGGATTCATCATAGGAACCACAATGGTATAAAAAATAGAAGAGAATTTTCCCTCATCCATCGATACAGCTGAGGTAGGTTTGAGATACATGAATGCACCTGATCCAAAGAACAGACAAACAGCAAGCATATGGGAACTGCAGGTGCTGAAGGCTTTGGACCTGCTTTCAGTGGATCTTATTTTGAGGATGCTGGAGAGAATGAAGCCATAAGAAGTAAAGATGATGACTGTGGGCACAATGATGTCTTTTCCTGTTACAATGAACAGCTCCATCTCATTGACATAGGTGCTGGTGCAGGAGAGCTGCAGCAAAGGGAGGACATCACAGAAGTAGTGATTGATGATATTCCCATCACAGAATGTCAGTCTCAAGATGCATCCAGTGTGGATCATGGCACCAGAAAGACCCATAAAATATGAACCAATCATTAGATAGGAACATACCTTAGGAGACAAGGCAATGTTATACAAGAGTGGATTGCAGATAGCCACATAGCGATCATAGGCCATTGATGTCAGCACATAACACTCAGAAATGACAAAAAAAAACAAAAGAAATATAGCTGGCTCATACATCCCATGTAGGAGATAACATTCTTTTTTTGCATAAAGTTCACCAGCATTTTGGGTGTAATCACAGAAGAATAACAGAGGTCAATGCAAGACAAGTTAAAGAGGAAAAAGTACATGGGTGTGTGGAGATGAGAATTTAGCACAATTAGAATAATCAAGGTCAAATTCCCCAATGCAGTAATCATGTATATCACCAGAAAGAGGAGGAACAATGGAGTTTGGAGGCCAGGTTGGTCTGATATTCCCAAGAGAATGAATTCAGTTACCAAAGAGTCATTGTCAAAACCCATTCTTCTCTCTGAGAATTTGTGGAAACAAAAAAATAAGTGAAATTTCAGGAAAAGAATTTAAAGATACAACTTCCTCTTCAAATGTCAGTTACTTGTTTGAATGTCCAAAAACAAACAACTTCAAAGTCGTGAGCCAGCCTTATGAGATACCATGATAAAGAATATTGTCTTCTCAATTAGCATCTCAGAGGTTAAATACAGTAAAGACATTCCACACTAAACCTCAGAGTTTAGCCCAGTAACCTAATATACTAACTTGACTCCTTGGAAATTCAAGGGCAAAAGGCCAATTTGATTCACAAGGACCTAATTATCTTTCTCTCTTCTAATCCTTTCTTTGTTGGCTCTGTCGTTTTGTGATACAGAAAAAAGTTTTACCACTATGGTAATAACCTATATCCATATTGGCCTTCAGAATACCTAGAATCATAAACAGTCTTCCCAATATCAAGCAGAAGAAATTGAGTCTATGATTGGTTATGATACAGCAAGTCTTCCAAAAACTCATAAATCTAGAGAAATTGCAGTGTGTTATGGAAATGCAGCATATTAAATAAGACACTGCAAGTTATATTTCTACTGCTTCTGACTGCTCTTATTTGTATATCTGGGACATTTTTCTCTGAATTTTTCTTGAACCTTAAAATTGCTCATAATAGATAGAAAAAAGAACACATTATTTGTTGTTGGGCTCATTTTGATAGAAAGCCACTATGAAAATATGAAAATGCAAAAATAAAAATGACAACAATAAAACCTCACTTTAGAAGAAATACTGCATCATGTCATCTATTAACATTTATATATCCACATAAGGGGGCAGAAGGTTTGTTGCTGGGACTAGTGGAAGAGGAAAATGTGCCAAGGAAGAAAGTTCAAATTTGGAAAAGAAAAAGGGTTTAGAAATTTAATGTTCAAAATATTAACATCAATTAATTGTGAGTTAGGAAGAAAAGTCACCCTCAGCCATCTTCTCATTACAGGTATACTTACACAAACACATAGAATATATCAACATAGATGAGAGGCAAATGTCAATCAGCCTCAATTCTGGATGATTTCACCAAGGATAGATGGTCAAAAGAGTATTATGCATCAGAGTCCCTTTTACATATAAGTCATTTTTCAATAACTGTGTTCAATACAATTTGAGAGTTTAGTGTAAATAGATTTTGAAACTTACCCTATTGAAGTTAGAAATCTTATGGACTCCTTTCATTGGCGTATGTTTCAACTATTCAAGAAAGACAGCATCAGACTCTGAAAGCACTGGTTCCTTTTACTCTAAAATGATGCTGCATAAAATTAATTTCTTGGGTGCTCTGGACACCTTTTTGAATTGCTGTTTATAGTTAATAATTGTAATCATAAAGGAAAACAAAAAATTAAACTGCTTTCATTTTAATCATCCTCTAATCTTAAAGAAACACCAGATATCTAAGATTAATTGCATAGAGAAACTAGTTATAAATAAGACAGAATATTTCTTAGCTTCTTGCCAGGAAACACATTGCAGATACAAAAGGGAGATGAGGTGATGGCATTTAGATGCATACCCACGATGGGCCTTTACTTCCTTGGGGACTCTATTTCATTCAGGCATGCCCTTCTCTTTGGGGATTATGCATTCTCCATATTTGAGACAATATTGAACAATCATCTTCCAACTATCTTATCTTCAGGGAAAAATATTACTGTGGTTACTTCTAAAGATGTTTACCATGTTCTTAATATTAATATTTTATAGAGTTTATCCCCAGAATTTCTTAAACCCAGATGTAAAGATTTCCTATTGTATGTCATAGCATGCTTTAGGTATTATTACAAGACTTTCTTGGAAATATATTTTTTAATATTTTTCTGCTTATTTTGGTTAGTTTGTTTGTTTGATATACCTCTGTGGATGTTTGCACATAGGTGACACAAGTTCTAAACCACTGAGTGGCTCTCTCTAACCCTTCCTATATAGTTAGCTTTTAGATGGGAAGGATACATTAAGAGAGATGCTTATACCATCTGAGGCATAGGAAACTCATCTAGGACACTGTCACTGAAGAGTTAATGACCAAAAGCCTCAGGTTGCCAGTGAAAACCTGGACAGGAAAGTTGAGTTCACTAATGACACCTGAGGACTGGGAGAATCCATGGAGCTTTTGTCCATGGGTATCTAGCACTTTGGCACTGCTGGGGAAAAGGTCTGCTGATGGAATCTTCCATCACAACCCCTTTACACTGCATAAAATCCTCAATGTCCCTGTGCCTTATGCCAGCAGTCACTACTCCCACAGAGACTCTGTGCCCCCAAGCTGTTTTGATTAAAGGAAAACTTCTGCTCCTCTATATGTTTGTCTGTTTCTTTTATTTCCAGCATGCCACCATGAATCTTGATCTAACAGTCACTCTACTATTTTAATGTTGTTCTCAGTCTGTACATTGGATACTTGGCACTTTCATCATCTGAATTGTTTTTAGGGGTTGCATATGGTCACCCAGGTCCTTTCAGAATGTTGAATGAAATATATTAAAATCCCATCAAGTAAAGTTACACAGTACTGTAAATGCTAACCTTCAAGAGGTTAGGGTCAGAAGACTGAGTGTCAGGTCAGCACGCCAGCCTCACCATTCTTAGGTCTCCTGGACTATACAATGTGACCATAATACAGGAGACTCAAATGATACTTTACATACCAAATTTAAATTCATCAAAGTTTTCTTTTACTTTCTTTCTTTTTAATTTTGCAAAGGATCTAGTTAGTAAATACTTTGTTTGTACATTGGGAACTACAGGGTGCCATTTCTGTATTGTGTTTCTGTATTGTGAAGTATGTTTTTATGTTTAAGGGAACAAGGGATATTTTATTCTGCAGCCAAGTGTGAATGATGAGAGCCTGGAAACAAACATTTGGGTCTCAGCAAATACTATTTTATACTGTGGAAGCAGGCTCATAGAGCATTTATTAATTATAACAAACTTATATAATTTGAAGCATTGTAAAGTTCTTTGAAGGTAACATTAAGTAGATTTTAAGTGCAGGCAGAGGACTGCTGGCATTTTTAGCCCTTTCATTGTTAGAGAATTGAGTTTTGCCAAATTACTACTTCCCAGAGATTTTTAAATTTATCAGGTTGTTAGGTCTGATGCAGAGGTGGGCAAGTGATAGTTCTCTTGAGGCCTGTAGGTTGCCCCAAATATATTGTAACTAGACTATCAGATCAGCAACATTCCTAACTTTCCATAGTCATAGAAGCTTTTATTAGTTGATGTGCTTGCAGGCAGTTTCTTTGTGAGAATTCTCCTTTAAGGAGTGGTTCATCACCAATGGTCTTGAAGCTGGTTGTGCCTGGCTAGCTAAATGATGTAATTAATTAGATGAATAAAAATTAGAGTTAATATGACTATTATTGTGACAAATTATTCAGACATTGACTTAATATCTCATTATTTTTTTCACAATTTAAAATATATTATTTTTATTTACATTTGAAACAAACTTGCTTCACCTGTCAATACCAGTTCCCTCTCCCTCCCCTCATTCCCTGCTGCCCCAGCCAGCCCTCCCAGTCCCCCACCCCATCCCCACTCCATTCGTCAGGGAGGGTGAGGTCCTCCATGGGGATATCCAGGGTCTGCCATTTTATGCAGGTCAGGGCCTAGACCTTTCCCCAAGAGTCCAAGCCGAGAAAGCATCACTCAAAATGTGGGTCAATATCTATATCCATGTACACATTTGAATATTCTTTAGAGCTGCTCACAATCGGCACAATACAAAGAAGAGACAAACCTACAGAGATTGAATATAGTTTCAATATTTTGATTGGTCATTGTTTTTATTTTTTTACACTTTTTTATATATTTAAATTAGAAACAAGCTTGCTTCCCATGTCAGTACCAGTTCCCTCTTCCTCCCCTCCATGCCCACTTCCTCCCTCCAGCACCCCCAGCACCCCCACCCAACCCCAACTCCATTCCCCAGGGAGGGTAAGGCCCTCCATGGGGGATCTCTAGAGTCTGTCATTTCATTCCCGGGAGGGCCCAGGCACTCCCCCAAGTGTCCAGATTGAGAGAACATCCCTCACTGTGGAATGGGTCCCCAAAGTCCATTTGTGTGCCAGGGATATATACTGATATACTACCCAAAAACCCCATAGACTGCCTGAGTCTCCTCGCTGACACCCACATACAGGTGCTCTGGATCAGTTCCTTACTGGCCTCTCAGCCATCAGTCTGGGGTCGCTTGTTCAGGTCAGCTGTTTCTCTGGGATTCACCAGTCCGGTCGTGACCCCTTTGCTCATCACTCCTCACTCTCTGTCACTGGGTTCCTGGAGTTCAGTTCAGTGTTTAGCTGTGGGTGTCTGCCTCTGTTTTCGGCTGTCACGGTATAGAGGTTCTAGGATGGTATGTAAAATAGTCGTCAAAATCATTATTAGGGAGAGGCATTTAAAGTAGTCTCTCCACTACTGCTTAGTTTGCCAGTTGGTGTCATCCTTGTATATCTCTGGAATTCTCACCTTCTCTGGGGTAACATGTATATCTCTCTTAGGGTCTGTCCTGTCCTGTTTCCCTACCTCTCTGGCACTGGGGTTGTAGACTGGTAATCCCCTGATTCGTGTCTAAAATCCATGTATGAAAGAGTACATACCATGTTTGTCTTTTTGTTACTGGGTTACCTCACTCAGGATAGTTTCTTCTAGTGCCATCCATTTGCCTACAAATTTCAAGATCTCATTGTTTTTTTTCTGCTGAATAGTATTCCATTGTGTAAACGTACCACATTTTCTCTATCCATTCTTCAGTTGAGGGGCATCTAGTTTGCTTCCAGGTTCTGGTAATTACAAATAGTGCTGCTATGAACATAGTGGAACAGGTGTCCTTATTGTATGAATGTGCATCTTTTGGGTATATGCCAAAGAGTGGAATTGATGGGTCTTGTAGTAGACTGATTCCCATTTTTCTGAGGAATCTCCGTACTGATTTCCATAGTGGCTGTACAAGTTGGCACTCCCACCAGCAGTGGAGGAGTGTTCCTCTTTCTCCACAACCTCTCCAGCATAAACTGCCATTGGAGTTTTTGATTTTAGCCGTTCTGACAGGAGTAAGATGGTATCTTAGAGTTGTTTTGATTTGCATTTCCCTGTTCACTAGGGATGTTGAACACTTTCTTATTTGTCTCTCCACCATTTTAGTCTCCTCTATTGAGAATTCTCTATTTAGGTCTGTAGCCCACTTTTTAATTAGATCCTTTTGTGCTTTGGAATCATGCTTCTTGAGTTCTTTGTAAATTTTGGAGATCAACCCTCTGTCAGATGTGGGGTTAGTGAATATCTTTTCCCATTCTGGGGGCTGCCTTTTTGTCTTGTTGACTGTGTCCTTTGCCATGAAAAAGCTTCTTAGCTTCAGCAGGTCCCATTTATTAATTGTCAATCTCAGTATCTGTGCTAGTGGTGTTATGTTCAGGAAGCAGTCTCCTGTAACAATTCATTCAAGGAACCTTCCACTTTCTCTTCTAACATGTTCAGTGTGACTGGATTTATGTTGAGGTCTTTAATCCATTTGGACTTAAATTTTGTGCATGGTGATAGACATGGATCTATCTGCAGTCTTCTACATGCCAGCATCCAGTTATGCCTTCAGCATTTGTTGAAGATGCTTTCTTTTTGTCCATTGTATAATTTTAGTTTCTTTGTCAAAAACCAAGTGTTCATGTGTGTGTGGGTTAATATCAGGGTTTTCTATTCGATTCCACTGGTATACCTGTGTATTTTTGTGCCAACACCAAGCTGTTTTCAGGACTATAGCTCTATAATAGAGCTTGAAGTCAGAGATGGTGATGCCTCCGGAGATTGCCTTGTTGAACAGGGTGGTTTTGGCTATCCTGAGTCCCTTGTTTTTCCATACAAAATTGATTATTGTTCTTTCAAGGTCTGTGAAGAATTGTGCTGGAATTCCATGGGGATAGAATTGAATGTATAGATTGCTTTTGGCAAGATTGTCATATTAACTATGTTGATCCTACCTATCCAAGAGCATGGGAGATCTCTTCATTTTCTGGTGTCTTCTTTAATATCTTTGTTTAAAACCTCAAAGTTCCTGTGATACAGTCTTTCACTTGTTTGGTTAGGGTTACCCCAACATATTTTATGTTGTTTGTGGCAATTGTAAAGGGTGATGTTAATCTGAATTCTTGCTCAGCCCTTTTATCATCTGTATATAGTAGGGCTACTGATTTTCTTGAGTTGATCTTGTATCCTACCACTTTGCTGAAGGTATTTATCAGCTGTAGGAGTTCCCTGGTAGAGTTTTTCGGGTCACTTATATAAACTATCATATCATCTGCAAATAGTGAAAGTTTGACCTCTTCATTTCCAATTTGTATTCCCTTGATCTCCTTTTGTTGTTTTATTGCTCTGGCTAGAACTTCAATTACAATATTGAAGAGTTATGGAGAGAGGGGCAGCCTTGTCTTGTTCTTGATTTTAGAAGAATCACCTTTAGTTTCTCTCCATTTAGTTTTATGTTGGCTGTTAATTTGCTGTATATAGCTTTTATTATGCTTAGGTATGTTCCTTTTATCACTTATCTCTCCAAGACCTTTATCATGAAGAGGTGTTGGATTTTCTTAAAGGCTTTTTCAGCATGTAAGTGAGATGATCAGGTGATTTTTGTTTCTCAGTTTGTTTATATGGTGGATTACATTGATGGATTTTCATATGTTGAACCATCCCTGCATCCCTGGGATGAAACCTAACTGATCATGAGGGATGAGTTTTCTGATGTGTTCTTGGATCTGATTTGCCAGTATTTTATTGAGTATTTTTGCATCAATGTTCATGAGGGATATTGCTCTGAATTTCTCTTTCTTAGTTGTGTCTTTGTGTGGCTTGGGTATCAATGTTATTGAAGCCTCGTAAAAAGAGTTTGCTAAAGACCCTTCTGTTTCTATTGCATGGAATTTTTTGAGGAGAATTGATATAAGCTGATCTTTGAATTTCTGGTAGAATTCTGCACTGAGGCCTTCTGGCCCCAGGCTTTTTTTGGTTGGGAGACTTTTGATGACTGTTTCTATTTCTATAGGGGTTATCTGTCTATTTAAATTGCTTATCTAATATTGATTTAATTTTGGTAAGTGATATCTATCCAGAAAGTTGTCCATTTCCTTTAAATTATTGAATTTTGTGAAGCACAGATTTTCAAAGTATGACCTGAAGATTCTCTGGATTTCTCCAATGTCCATTGTTATGTCTCCCTTTACATTTCTGATTTTGTTAATTTGCATGTTCACCTTCTGCCGTTTCGTGAGATTGAATAAAGGTTTGTCTATCATGTTGATTTTCTCAAATAACCAACTCTACGTTACATTGATTCTTTTTATCAATTTACTAGTTTCTAATTTATTGAGGTCAACCCTCAATTTGATTATTTCCTGACGTCTACTCCTCCTGGGTAAGTTTGCTTCTTTTTTTTCTAGAGCTTTCAATTGTGCTGTTAATTCTCTAGTGTGACTATTCTCCAGTTTCTTCATATGGGTACTTAGTGCTATGGACTTTCCTCTTAGCACTGCTTTCAAAGTGTCCCATAAATTTGGGTATGTTGTGTCTTCATTCTCATTGAATTCTAGGAAGTCTTTAATTTCTTTTTTATTTCTTCTGTGACCGAGGAGTGGTGCAAGTGCACATTATTCAATTTCTATGAGTTTGTAGGGTTTCTGCAATTTGTGTTGTTGTTGAATTCTAACTTTAAAGCATGGTAGTCTGATAAGACTCATGGAGTTATTCCAATTTTTTGTACCTGTTGAGGTTTGATATGTTGCCAAGTATGTGGTCAATTTTTGAGAAGGTTCCATGTGGCGCTGGGAAGAATGTATATTCTTTTGTTTTTGGATGGAATGTTCTATAGATGTGAGTCAGGACCAATTGAGTCATAACTTCTATTAGTTCCTTTGTTTCTTTGTTAAGTTTCTGTCTGGTAGTCCTGTCTCGTGGTGAGAGCAGGGTGTTGAAATATCCCACTATAAGTGTGTGAGGTTTTATGTGTGGTTTCAGTTTTAGTAATGTCTCTTTCACAAATGTGGATGCCGTTGTATTTGGGGCATAAATGTTCAGAATCAAGACTTCATCTTGGTGGATTTCTCCTGTGATGAATATGAAATGACCTTCTTCATCTCTTTTGATTGATTTCAGCTTAAAATCTAGTTTGTTAGATATTAGGATTGCTATCCCTGTTGGTTTATTGGATCTATTTGATTGGAAAATCTTTTCCCAACCCTCAACTCTGAGGTAACATCTGTCTTTGAGGCTGAGGTGTGTTTCTTGTATGAAACAGAAGGATGGATTCTGTCTTCAAATCCCTTCTGATAGCCTGTGCCTTTTTATGGGCAAGTTAAGACCATTAATATTGAGAGATATTAATGACCTTTGATTGCTGGTTCTTGTTTGTTTTGGAATGGTTGTTCTTGGTGGAATTGTATGTGGATTTCAGCCCCTTTTTTCTTTTGGGTATTGGTAAAGTGGGATTATCTATTTCCTATGATTTTCTGGTTGTAGTTAGCATCTTTGGATTGGAGTTTTCCTTCCAGAACTTTCTGTATGGCTGGGTTAGTGGATATGTATTGTTTAAATCTGGTTTTGTCATGAAATATCTTGTTTTCTCCATCTATATTGATTGAAAACTTTGCTGGGTATAGTAGTCTGGGCTGGCACCCATGGTCTCTTAGTGTTGATAGAATATCTATCTAGGACCTCTGGGTTTCAGAGTTTCCATGGAGAAGTCAGGTCTAATTCTGATAGGTTTGCCTTTAAATGTCATTTGACCTTTTTCCTTAGCTGCTCTGAGTATTCTTTCATTATTCTGTATATTTAGGGTCTTGATTATTATGTAGTGAGGGGACTTTTATTGTGGTCCACTTTATTTGGTGTTCTGTGAGCTTCTTGTACCTTCATTGGCATATCTTTCTTTAGGTTGGAAAGTTTTCTTCTATGATTTTGTTCAATATGTTTTCTGCCCCTTTGAATTGTTTTTCTTCACCTTCTTCTGTAACTATTATTCTTAGGTTTGGTCTTTACACAGTGTCCCATTTTTCCAAGATGTTTTGTGTTAGGGATTTGTTGAACTTAAGATTTTCTTTAATCAACGAATCTATTTCTCCTAGTGTGTCTTCGACACCTGAGATTCTCTCTTCCATCTCTTTTATTCTCCTGGTTATGCTTGTATCTGTAGTACCTGACTGTTTCCCTAGTTTTACTATTTCCAGAATTCCGGTCTGAGACGGGGGCCCAGAACTCACATCTGTCCTCTGCCCTGAGTGTGGGCAGAGGCGATTGGTTATTCTTTGACAATTTTGCATGGTTATAAAATATTTTGGTGATTTTTCACCATCATTACCTACTCTTATTCTAGTTCTAGTTCTACTGAATGATTCTTGTTCTCAACTAGTATCTGTCCTATTTTCATGTTATTTTTCCCCTTAACCTCAATTTTGTTTGTGACTCCCTAAATTTTCTTAGGGTTGTTCATATGATCATGGGAAGGAGTTGCTTACTAGAACATGGGAAAGTTACTGATAGCTACACCACTGGAAGAAATGACTCCTCTAGCAGACAACAACTGCCAATAATTCTTCATGAAGTGGTGGACTCTCATGCTGTCCTCCATCATCATGATGGAATGATGTGTTAATCTTGTGCAGGTCATGTGGGAGTCACTATAGTTACTGTAAGTTCATGAAAGCAATGAGTATGTCATATCCTGATGATAAGGCTTCATATCAAACCTCCCATCCTTTGACCACACATGTTTTCTTGACTCTCTACCATGATGTTTTCTGAAACATGGGGATAACACAGATGTCCCAATTAGAGAAGAACACTCAACTCTCACCCATTCTCAGTTCTTTGACGAGTTTTGTGGGTCTTTGCACTAACGCTGCCATTTACTAATAAGCATAACTTCTCTGTCTAAGGCTAGGAGAATCTAATTTATTGATAGAAGCATGCATTTTAAAACTGCAGTTCAAAGCATATTAGCAAAACCTAGTTAGTTGGTAGGTTCCCTAATAGGGTTTATGGCCACTCTTTCCATGGGCTTCTGTGAAGTAAACCTCAAATATATAATGGTTGGTTACTTCCAGATCAGTTGTGCTACTATTGGACTAATGAGTACATCATGCCTGGCAGGAATTTATTATAGCTTTTAGGGCTCAGATTGGGTAAGAATGTTGTTAACTTTTCTCTCCCAGCATCCTGTCTGACATATTCTGCCATCATAAAAGCTAGCCAAAAGGGTAGAAGCTCCCAGCTCAGTTCCAGCTTGATTTCTCTGTATCCTATCCTTGAAGAATTTGGTGCCTTAATCAATAGGATATAGTCTTAGTTGGCCAGTAAGACCAACTACAATGCCCTTTTATGTACACTGAAAAATGAGTCATAAGGAAGTAATGCAAATTGACAACAATATGCATTTTCTTCTTCTAGGAGTAGTGTTTTCCAATCATGTCTCACCTAAGCTTTGATGTTGTAGAATATAATGACCAAAGGCCACTTGAGAAGCAAAGGGTTTCATTTTGTATCTCTACAACACAGTCCATAAAAAAAGGTATTTGGAACAACCACATAAGCAGAAACCTGGTTGCAAGGGCTGAAGCAGAGTCCCAAGAGGAACATTGGTTGGCTCACCCTATCTTGTTAGAGAACTCTTGACAACCTGTCCATTGGTGGCCTCAACCCATAGTGGTCTAGGCCCTTTAACAACAATCACCATCAAAGTCTGTCACATCATTTGGGGCAGGACAGAGACACCATCTCCACTGTATCTAGACTGAGAGAGTATACCTCCATAGGGAATGAGCTTCAGAAAGCCAGTTCATGCACTAGGGATAAATACTGGTTCCATTGTCAGAGGCCCCATAGATTACCCAAGCCCCCAACTGACACCTAAGTTCAGGGGACCTAGTTCAGTCTTATGCAGGTTCCCCAGGTCTCAGTCTAGAGTCTCTGAGCTCCCACTTGTTCATGTCAACTGTTTCTGTGGGTTTCTCCAACATGATCTTGACCCATTTGCTCATCATTCCACCCACTCTACAACTGGATTCCAGAAGTTCAACTCAGTGCTTAGCTATGAATCGTTGCTTCTGCTTCCATTAGTACTGAAGGCTCTATGATGGCATTTAAGGTAGTCAACAGTCTCATTATAGGGGAAGGGCATTTAAGGTATCAACTCCAATATTGCTTATGTTATTATTTGGGGTCATCCTTGTGGATTCCTGGGAATTTCTGTGACAGACTTTGAAGAATCTCCCAAGGGAGGCTTCACTCTCTCTGACAAGTGGAAGGGGAGATAGTGGGGGGAGGGGGAAAACTGGAGTGAGGGGGAACTGGGATTGGTATACAAAATAAGATTTTTTAATATAAAATAAAAAATAATTTAAAAAATAATCATCAATCACAAAAATATCTCACAAAACAATCTTATGTAGCTATATTCTCAACTGATGTACTCCTTTCCCAGACAACCACAGCCTAGGTCAAAGTCACATAAAAATTAACCAGCATAAAGGTTTGCCTCATTGAAGCTCTCTTTAAATTATATGTCTTCCTGTTTAGCACACAAAGAAACAGTGAAACTGTATTTATTTGAGAGGAATAACAATTGTGTAGCCATCAAAGTGCCCTCAGCAACATTATCCTATTTGTATTAATTATCAAGAATGTATAGATTTTCTTACTATTAGTCCAGACATTAATCAGAGTTGTAATATTCATTCAAGCACACTGCATACACTGAACAAATCTAAGAACAAGGTATCCATTCACTCCCACATATCCCATGTGAAATGAGTTGGTAAAGCCATGATCAACAACAGCAAAATGGAGGTTCTTCAGAAACTGAAAATCTGTCTACCAAGATAGATATCTCTCTTCTTAGGCACACAGCCAAAAAACATAATTTTTAAATTGTGGTATGTAAAATAAAATTAGTTTGTCCTCAAGAAAATATTGTTCTAACAACCAAAATGTTTTCCCCACTATTGTTAAAAATGCTATTGAACATATATCAGGGATGCAGACATGGGTTCATGAGGCCATCTTTACTCTTTAAAATGACTAGTCTGCAGGAGTTCTATGACCTCCTCTTTCTAGTAGCTAAAAAAGAAAAAAGAAGAATATACACTTTGAAAATTTCCTTAGTCATAACAGACCAGCAAGTGTAAGTTAAATTACATTAAAACCTTAGTGAGTTCATGACCAGCCAGAGCTACAAAGTAAGAATTACGGAATAAGCTCAAAAGAAAAAAGAAAAAAGAAACTTCAGATTGCCCAAGGAATCTTCAGAACTATATGTGCTTTTATTTATTTCTTTATTTGTGTATTTTAAATCTCAGCCACAACTCTCCCTCCCTCATTTCTTCCCTGTACCCTCCCCAGAACCCCTTCTTTGTTACTGCCCTTCAATCCATTCCTATTATTCAAGAAAGGGCAGGTCTCCCATATATATCAAAACAACATGGCATGTCACGTATTAAGGTTGGCTAGGTTTCTATGTGTACTTATTAGAGAATTATTCATAAGTCACTAAATAGTTGGTTTTCAAACTTTTACTGAAGTATTTTACATATAATTTATTTTCATCAGTTTCTCCCCCAACTCTTCTTTGATCCTCCTCACTTCCAAAATTCAAAATTTATGATTTTTTAGAAAAAAGAATAAAATAAAGTAAAACCAATAAAATAAAGGATCGCAAAATAAAATATGAAACAAAATCTCACCAAAAAAACCCACATGAGGTTCATTTTATGTAAACTTAATGAGTCTATATATTAACTACTGAATGGGTAAACAAAATGTGCTTAATCCCCTCTACAGAATATTATTTATCCATGAATAAACAGTGGATAAATCTTACAAATCTATACACTAAGAGAAGAAAGGCAAAAGGAAGGACAAAAGAGTATAAAATTTTACTTCATTAGTTGTCTAGAACAGAGAAATCCATAGAAATAAATAGATTAGGATTGCTGTGTAAGATGGAGAAATAAAAGCTATGAGAAGATGAAGGAGAAGGACTCTTCCAAGCTGCTGCCCAGATTCCTCTATAGACTGACCAGAATCACTGTACACACCAATGAACGTCTCCCATGAGTGAACTTGAGCTGTCTCACAGGTCCCTTACTGTCACCAGTGATGCGGCTACAGGGGCACAACCTGCTGAAGCCACCTCACTGACAACAGTTAATTATCACCAGGAGAAAACTGCTCAAAGGATCAGCATGGGGAGATTAATAAACAGAATATCCTGATGGCTTCAAACAAGCATGGATGTCAAACTGGACAAGAGTAGGCAGCAGGCTCAGAGCTGTATTTAATTTAGGAATAAATGTATAGTGCCACTGATGGGGAGAACTTTCTGAATTTTATATCAAATACTCTATGAATTAGGAGGTTTTCCAGATTTTCATGATTTAAACAGGCCTCATTTCTTTCTATGTGTGAGTGCTACACACTGCTTTCTGTACCTTTCTCTCTCTTTCTTTGTATTTTATAATTTAAATAACAAACTATCTTATTTTACATATCAATCCCAGTTCCCTCTCCTTACATCCTCATAATCCCCCCACTGACCCACTACTCCATCTCCTTTCTGCTCCCCAGGGAGAGTGAGGCATTCCATGGTGGATCATCAAAGCCTGTCACATCATTTGGGGCAGGGCCTAGCCTCCCCCCCCCCCCATGTGTTCAGGGCCCCAAGTCCATTTTCATACTAGGGATAAATACTGATCCACTACTAGAGGCAACATACGTTGTCCAGGCCTCCTAACTGAAACCCACATTCAGCGGGTCTAATTTGGTCCTATGCTGGCTTGCCAGCTGTCAGTCTAGTCTCCACGAGGTCCCCCTTTGCTCTTCACTCCTCCCTCTCTGCAACTGGATTCCAGGAGTTAGGCTCAGTGCTTAGCTGTGGGTGTCTGCTAACAGATTTCGAGCCCAAGACAGATTGAAAAACTAAGCAGAAATGTGGAACATACAGAAAGGCTTCAGTAAAACATCTTGAGAATAAAGCTACAATATTTATACCAAAACAGACTGCTGAGAAACAATGACAATAAATATTGTAGAATAAAGAATGGTAAATGTGAAGACATAATGATAGAACTTATATAAAATAAACCCCTGAATGTGGGTGTCAGTGAGGAGGCCTAGGCAATCTATGGGACCTTGGGTAGTAGATAAGTATTTATCCCTGGTATACAAATGGACTTTGGGTGTCCATCCCAAAATGAGAGATGCTCTCTCAGCCTGGACTGTTGGGGGGGGCATATACCCTTCCATGGATGAAATGGCAGACTATGGATACCCCCCATGGAGGGCCTCACCCTCCCTGGGGAATGGAGTGGGGTTTGGGGGAGCAGGGATGAGGGTAGCTGGGAAGGATTGGGAGGAGGGGATGAAGAGGGAGAGGGAGCTGGGACTGACATGTGAAGCAGCCAGAGGCAGACTCCCAGGCTAAACACTGAGCTGAACTCAAGAAATCCAGTAATAGAGAGGGTAGACTGATGAGCAAAGGGGTCAGAAACAGCTCCTGACAAGGGTTAGTTCTTGAATCCCAGACTGATGCCTGGGAATCCAGCATGGGACTGACCAAGACCTCCTGAATGTGGTGTTAAGTGAGGAGGCCTAGGTAATCCATTGAGTCTTGGGCAGTAGATCAGTATTTATTCTGGGTATACACATGGACTTTGGGCTCCCATGCAACAATGAGAGATGCACTCTCACCCTGGACTCTTGGGGAAGGGTCTAGGCCCTGCCCTGGATGAAATGACAGACTTTGGACACCCTCATATCCCTCCTACTTCATAGAGTATTGGATACAAAATTCGGAAAAGTCTCACCTCAGTAATATAGTTATTCCTAAATTAAATACAGCTCTGGTCCTGTTGCATACTCTTGTCAAGTTTGACATCATTGCTTGCTTTTAAGCCATCATGATACAGATATAACATCTTCTATCTCCTATTATCATTAATTTTGTCACTTTGAAACTTATACTTAGATTTCTTTCTGTATTTTCCAATAAATCTACTTGTAATTTTATACTGTAATAAGTAAGCTAGTCTGTTTTATTTTTTATCTCAACAGAAATGAATTTGTGACTATCTTTCTACACTAAAATATTCTTGTCTCCATTTCTATACCTACAATAGTCTCTCTACTACCTCTGTACTACACTCAACCTGTGAACTTTCTCTCTCATTCATAATTCATGGCCTGCTCTCCCTTTCATCATTATTCCTCATTTCACAGTCTCATACCATCATTCATATCTTAGCTAGAAACCATCCCTGACTACATTTTCCTTCAATCAAATCTAAAGCCTTGATACCTGAGTTGTACCAAAGACACAAGTGATGTGTGCAGGCATCTCCTATGTAGAGTTCACCCTAGATCTGTAGGAGACACATTACAGGATATGCAGCCATTTATCCTTCTTGACTATATAGTAGAAGAAAACAATTACTAGTGAAGATTACTTTGTTAAAATAATCCCATAAAATATAACAAAATAAAAGTGAAAATTAAGTGGAACACACATCTGTCCCATTATACATACAAAAAACAACAATAACAAATCATGTTGTTGGGTAGAAGTAAGCCCATTCAAAGAAGAAAAACAAAACAAAATGAAACAAAACCTCTCTGGTCAAGAGAATAGAGTATTTGTCTTAGTTAGAGACTTCAAAGTTTGGCCAGGTCAGTTACCTGTCAACAGACCACTGCTAGGAAGAAGGTCCAACTTAACCATGCTAAAGAGTGGGTAGAATAATTAGACCTTTAATGAGAAACTAGGCTAGTTCTTCCCAGATGCTCACTCCTACTGCAGTAGCTTACTGTATCATAGCCATGTAGATTCACAAGTCTATCAACTTGTCTAAATTATTCGGAAAATATAACTCCTCATTTTAATCTTTCTGTCTTTTTTCTAAACATGCTGTCCCTCAGGCATTAGATTTCCCAGACATTTAAAGCTTTTTTCTTTACTATTTCTCTAGAGCTCTCTCCCTGCTATGTGGCTGCTGAACTTCAATATGACTTAAACAACATGGCTTGCTTCCCCTTCTCTTCTCCATTCTTCTCTACCGTGCAGCTGATGAGACTTGTAGTTTGTTATCCCTGGCTTTGGTTTTTAGGTTTTTTTAACTCTAATAATTTTCTTCAAATTACTTTATGAGACTAAGAACCCAAAGAGGTTCTTTGTGAGACTAAGAACCTCTCTTGAAACAGCAAGAACCTCTCTCAAAACACCACCAATGAGAGAAAACAAAAAACACTAAGGCAGCTACAATATCAGAAAGAACTCAAGAGTCTTATTTTATAAAGGGATGACTGACCATATAGAGGACACAACTAAGCAGATATGAGAAGAAAATAAATCAGTTTAGGATCCAGACAGAGAAGAAACTAAAGGACATGGAAGAAGAGCTCAGCAAACAAATCAAGACACTGAGAAGGACCTAAAAGGAACTCAGAAAATGAAATAATCAGTCATTCAAATAGAAATCACAGCAAAAAGCACAGTCAACAGATCAATAAAATTCAGAAAGCATTACAAAATTCTCTGGTAAGAATTTCAGGCATTCTTTCTCAGCTGCACTAGCAATAAAATGCATCTTCCTCCTCCTCAAGAGGTATGGGGGTATCTTTTTGTTTTCTAAACAAACAAAAAAGGGTACTAAAAGGGTACTAGAAAAAAAAGGAAACAAATGGTGCAAATTAGCATTATATTCAGGATGAAACAACAGCCAAATTCTAAACAGAAATGATATTCTATATTCTGATTACTGAAATTATGTTTATAAAGTGTAGTACATTGAGTCCATATTAAAGTGTTGGACTTGCAATCAAGACTGATAGATTGCTATGGACTTATTATTTAATGAACTGTATTACACTAAGGGTTAATAATCTCACTAAAAATCTATATTACTCATCATATATATATATATAATTTATCCTTAATGTGATGGTACATCCTTAGAATATAAATATGGCTAATGTGACAATGGAACATTTTGAGTTTTTATTTCATAAATAGAGAACTGCATAGGAAACAGTCATTTCAAAGAGATATAGCTGAGCAGAATTGCTCAGTAACATCCTCTATAAGGGCTAAGAGTCCTGCTCCAGCCCCTACCCAGGGTTGAAAAGTGAAATTTGATTCAGATGGATGACTGGCTGGTTTATTCAAGAAGTAATTCAAGTAATTAATAATGACAAGAGACTGACATAACAGAGGAGTGGATTACTTGTGCTGAATTTCAAAATGTCAAAATATATGTAAGGGCTATGAGACCTTCTCCAGTCCCTACCCATGATTGAAGAGGTGAAATGCTTCTCAGGAGTTAAGTAGGGGGTAAAACATTTCTGTATTAAATTCACACACAATCTGGGGTCATACTCTGTATGTGCTCTTTACTGTTAAGTTTCTATTTTAATAATCCTTTCCTACCTCGGACTTCTCTATGCTTCTGCTTCTAGGTTCAACTTCTATTCTAAAAAACTGTTCTTCAGGGGTCTTGAAGTAATAAAGGAATTTCTTTCATTGGTTAAATGCGCATTCCTACAGCAAGAGATAAGGAGCTGAGCATTTACCATGGCAACACAAGGGTGCAAAGTCATAGGAGCAAAACCACGACCACACAGGGAGGAGACAGTGTCCAAATATAACTTTAAGACACTGACCTACTGTTAGTATACTGGCAAGTGAAGAAAAAATTAGCATGGTTTCTTTGTAACCTTGGCAGACATCCATGACCCTGACCTTGTACAAGCTGTAAAATTTTCCTTTTAGAAAAAGACTTTAGTTTAAACTTGCTCTTAGGTGAAAGTGAGCTAACTGTGTGCAGTAGTCTGAACGAGAGGACAAGGCAGGGTATTAAGAGTCCACAGTCCTTGTGGGACAAGTAGATCCAGGTATGAAGCATGTCCCAGTATATGACTTTTCATTTAGATTAATATATTACTGAAAAGTCATCTTCCACACCATTGAGAGACATATGTGCCCAGTAAACAATTAACACACTGTAGTGCTATGGGAAGAATCTTCAAGCTGTAATGTGAGGGAAGGATCTCTTCTCACAAGAATCAGCAAGGGGGGACAGCTGGCACATTCAGAAGGCAGTATTCCCTATCATCTTGCAGATAAGGTTAAGATATGAATCTCTAGTGATAGTATTCTTCATCACTTTACTAAATGAGGTTTGTCCTTCAAGAGATAAGCAATCTCTGATGGTTGATCACTGAAGTGTGGGCTGAACTCTCACTACATAATTGTGTCCTCTGTAACAATGCTTAGTAACCCTTTTTATTTTATTTAATCACTGGCAGGCCATTTTTTTTGTTCAGAGCAACCATGAATAACATGAAGAAGTCTTTAATTAATATTGTTCTTAAAATTTTTAAATACCAAAATCGCACATGATAATTGTGTGGAAACAAGAAAACATACTAAAATAAGGAAGCAGGTACTACACCTTGACTGCTTTGGAATTGTGACATTGTCACAAAGACAGTATGGTTCTCATCAAAACTTTCTCTTGTTCAGAGTTTTTCTCAGGGCAATTTTAACATCTTTGTTCCTCAAGCTGTAGATTAAAGGGTTCATCATGGGGACCACAATGGTATAGAAGACAGAAGACACTTTTCCTTCATTCAGAGATCCAACCGAGGAAGGTTTTAGGTACATGAATGCACATGATCCATAAAATAGGGAAACAGCAATTATGTGGGAACTACAAGTGTTGAAGGCTTTGGACCTTCCCGCGGTAGACCTTATTTGGAAGATACTAGGAAGAATGAAGCCATAAGATATAAAGACAACAATACCAGGCACAGTGATATCTTTCCCCCCTACAATGAAAATCTCTATCTCATTGACGTAGGTGCTGGTGCAGGAGAGCTTCATCAAAGGCAGGAGATCACAGAAGTAGTGGTTGATGATGTTCCCATCACAGAAAGTCAGCCTCAGGATGCATCCAGTGTGGATCATGGCATCAAAAATCCCCATCAAATATGAGCCAAGCATAAGATAGGAACAGACCTTAGGGGACATGGCAACATTGTACATGAGTGGATTGCAGATAGCCACATAGCGATCATAGGCCATTGCTGTCAGGACATAACATTCAGAGATGACAAAGAAACAGAAGAAGTAGAGTTGAGTCATGCATCCTGAAAAACCAATAATATTCTTCTTTAGTACAAAGTTCATCAGCATTTTGGGTGTAACAACAGAAGAATAGCAGAGGTCTATGAAGGATAAGTTAAAGAGAAAAAAGTACATGGGGGTGTGAAGGTGAGAGTTCAGCACAGTTAGAAGAATCAAAGTCAAATTGCCCAAGACAGTGACCATATATATTGCCAGAAAAACTAAGAACAGGGGTATTTGTAGGTCAGGATTGTCTGTTAAACCCAAGAGAATGAATTCTGTTACCAAAGAGCTGTTCGTCATAACCATTCTTCTCCAAGAGAATCTGTGGAGATAGAAAAGAAACAGTGGAAATAAAGTGACACAGAGAAATTACCAGTGTTTGTTCTTACATACATGTGGCACACACACTGCGATTGCCTAAAATTCACTCACCTGTTTGTTGGAATCAATGGAAGACAAAGACAAGAGATGCTGAAACATTGTAAAATGATTCAATTATAAAATGTTATTAATTTCTGAAGACCCAGTGTTCAGTATGTTAATAATACCTAATAATGCTTTGCTATATACTTGAGTCTGAATTGGTTACATTTTATAACTGTT
Organism: Mesocricetus auratus; assembly: GCF_017639785.1. NCBI lineage: Eukaryota > Metazoa > Chordata > Mammalia > Rodentia > Cricetidae > Mesocricetus > Mesocricetus auratus. The sequence continues at coordinate 17,472,262 of NW_024429203.1, read as the reverse complement.
GTCTTGCTTTATGTGCTTTATATTTACCCCAAACACATAAAAGCAAGTTTGTATGTAGGAGAGGCCTATGTCACTTAGCTTCACTTTGGACATCTCATAATGAATAAATTGTTCAAAACAAGTTATAAATCATACATGATTTACTTCAGTTTCAGAGATGTCTCAAGAAAGCAATTACATAAAAGACAAACATTAGCATAGATTTCAAAACATATTTACAAATAACATATAGACTGAGCAGGTTGTGCTTATTTATTTATAATAAAATACTTGCATGGATATATATGCAAGTAACGAAAAATAAGCAATGAGGTGTTTATACAGGAGAGTTTGATGGTAGGAGAAAATGATGTTATTTTTCGTATCATGATCTCAAAACCATTTTTAAACTTACTTTCCCATACTTCAGAGCAAAACTAGTGCTGTCTCTTTTTATTACCTACCCTTGCTATCAAAAAAGATGATATTGATCCAGAAGACTTGTTGTTGCTTCGATTCTGAGAATCTGAGGCCCAAACCCAGTTTCTCATATTTCTTGGAATACTATCTGAAATGCTACTCATAAAGTATAATATGACTACTTAATTCTCTGAAGCAGCACATAAAAAATAAACAGCTTTTCTTGTGTTCACTCTTGCCACTGGATGACACAAGAGACAATTTTATGTACTTTATATCTATACTGTACTTGCCTGTTAACCCACAGTAGAATCTTCAATCTCTTACCAGAGCACAGATGACCATTATGAAAAAGGAAATGAGGTGGTTTCTTTTGAATGCTAGACCATGATATATCTTTATCTCCTAAGGGAATAAGGTATGATCTTCTCTTAGGGATTGGTACATGTATGCCATTATTGAACTCCTGTCTCCCATTGACCTTCATCTCATAAGGGAAATCTTTTATTTTGTTTGTAAATCTTTAACAGTAATATCCCATAGGGTTCCATTCAAGTTTCCATTATACTTTACTCAAATATTTAAAAAATGTGGAAATATATACAATGTATCATCTCTCCTGAGATTTACCCTTGCCTTTTTTTCTGACCTTGCATTTCTTACTGCATTTGTTTTCAATGAACTGGATCAAACTTACCAAGTCACCCCTGCTCCTGAGTAAGCACTCTATTTTGATCAGCACTCCCACCCTCTAAAATGACTTTTACTTTGTTTCACTAACTAATTAGTGTTACTACTGTTGTGATGAAAAAACGTGACCTAGGTAATTTATAAAGAAGGTATTTTATTGGGGGTTCATTACACTTTCAGAGTATCCATTAGTCAATAAACGAAATGGCAAGGAGCATTCAGCAGGTGGAGCCTGGATTGGGTTTTTGAAAACTCAAAGCCATAACACATCTCCTCCATTAAGATCACAACTACTCCTTTAAGACCACACTTCCTAATTTTCCCAAACAATTCCAGTAAATGGAAACCAAGCAATGAAACATATGATGCTATGGGGGAATTTTTTCATTTAAACCACTACACACCCCAGCTAAATATTTATAATCAATATTGAAATATTCAAAGCAAGTATACTGCTCAGAACTTAAATATAACAGTATACTGAGGAGGCCAATGATTTTTACACTCATCATCGTATGAATGGAGGCTGTGTAGTTAAACAACTTGGTGTTTCTGTTAATCTATCATGAATTTTACCTGTTCACATTGTAATTAAGTCAAAAAGATAAATCATGATTAAAACCAGAATGTCATTTCACTTGTGGAAATAGTAAAATGTCATCCACAATCACCAGGGCTTGTGAGTTTAGGAAGTAATTATGTCCAGATTAAATATATCAATAGTTGAAAATATAAATCGAGTATGTATGTAAATTAAAAGCAAAGAATGGAAGTTTATGTCATGTATTTTACTGATTCAGGAAATTTTGTGTGATATTGGGGAGAATATAGCTATACATTGTCCATTTCCACAAATACCAAGCGTCAGAGATGGGGATTGCTCTGGAACTTGTTTTCCAGGTGAAGTTAATTTATAGATCTATTTGAAAATTTCCCTGGTTTGTATAAGAAAAATGCCTGGTATGTGATAATCTACTTTCTCTTATTCATATTTGCTCCCAAAGCATCAATGATTTTTAAATAATTGGGTTCTCAATTTACCTGGTCATTGCCAATGGGCTGCTTTTGAAGATATCAATGTCCCATCAATAGTTCAATTTACTATTTTCAACTTATCTATATTGTGTCTAGTATAGCTTTGTTGTCACATGTAGCTCTTGTCATAGCAGTAAGAAGGCTAAGGTACACTCCCCATCCTCCGTCCGACCCCGATCCCTTCGATCTTCTGGGCTACCCCCCCCACACACACACACAGGAAAGACATCAGCCCTTCCAGGCCCCAATCTCCGGTGATCCCAGCTAGGTGAGCTTGGGTCTCCGGGGGGACACTCCCCATCCTCCGCCCGACCCCCATCCTATCGATCTTCTGGGCCTCTCCTGGCATCTAGAAGACCCGCTCACACAGGAAAGACATCAGCCCTTCCAAGTCCCAAACTTAGGCGATCCCAGCTAGGAAAGACGTCAGCGCTTCCAGGCCCCAATCTCCGGCGACCCTAGCTAGGAAAGACATCATTTTATTAAAATTAAAAAAAAAAAAAGGCTAAGGTAGGATTGAAAAGTGATGGTTTTCTAAATAATACAATGAGTTTCAAAGAAAACCTGATGGATTCTGTCTTCAAAACTTTATAAGCAGAAACACGAAATAAAACTTGAGTCTAAGTGTGCATTAAGTCAGTAAAAGGTCAGATTTAGTTTTATTTCCAAAAAAGAAAGCAAATATTTAAGGTTTTGTGAAATGTGAACACCCTGGTGTTACAAACTAAAATAAATTTTAGACAATAGGTGAGTGGTTTTGAATCAATTCCTATAAAATTTATTGTTCATTCTCAAGGGCTAAGGATATAGTTCAGTGGTATAGGTCATGAGTATCTCATATGATGCTCAGGGTTTATTGCATATCTCTGAATAAAAAATGTCAATGGTCAGTGTAAGGCTGCCATAATTAATATGCTAGTGCTGAACTGAAAGCAATGTGCTATCTTTTTTCTAAAGGTGACATGTAAGCATGACAGTATCCTTTGTAAAATTAACATTTTAATGCATCACACTATTTAAAACCACAGTCACTTCATGTATAATATGCCAAAAATATTTGTAAAGTAAATTTCTGTTTTTTAATATCTCCTTTTATTATGCAATATTTTAAAATATAATTATTTTATATGTTTGAAAAATATACATTTGCCAAGAGCAATTGCTATATAAGCATTAAAGGCTGACAGGAGCCCATGCAAACAGCCCATTCAGCCTTCCCCCACAGGAAGATAGCTTAGAGAGAATATCCTGTGGTAGCTGAGTGACCTCCTGATAGAAGAGCCTGGCTCACAGGAATAGCTGATAGCAATCTGCAGTTAAATTACTTAATAGCCCTTCTCCCTACAATTAGGTTATTTAGCAACTCACCCAGTGACCTCTACCCTACTAACACCTAGATTATCTTCATCTAGGTTCCTGCTCCTCTGCCTTGGTGGTGGTCTGCAACTATCAAGACCCCTCAGTATGTGATCAAATACACTCCTTTGTACCTGACCAAGAAAACTCCTTGGTAAGATTACCAGGCAATGACCACCCCACACACTGAATTCCTGCCCTAAACCGCTATATAACATGTCTAAGGAAAATAAAATATGGCAACTTGATCAGAAAGTCTGTCTTGCTATCCTTTTCTTGTATCTCTTGTCCCACCATTCCAGGTTCCCATGGGCTGGACCCCCCATTGTGCCCTGCTGGCCATGGCATACATTATATGGTATTAAATGTTTTCCTTAAGGAATCCTATAGTCTTTCTGTACACTTCAGGATTGTGAGCAAAATGTTAATATAATTACAAGTTATATGTAAAAATGTATCAAAAACATCCATGTTTAAATTATTAAAAATTTATCTTGAAAACTGTTTAGTTTAATGTGGTTTTTAAACATTTATAGTGGCACAAATACATTACACGCTCACTAGGTCAATATTGATACATAAAACTAAATTTCAAGAAAATAAAATCATCACCTAACTATATAACCTGGCTATGATGTCCTGGAAAGAAATTTCTGTAGTTCTTGACTCAAATTCCTTTCCTAATGTAATGCTAGAGAATGATCTGGTGACCCAGAGAATGCTAGGGAAGCACACTCGAGTCCAAACTCTATGAATGCCAGAACAGCCACAGGATTTACTTAACAGGTTTGACCCACCAAAGGTGGAGACAGGGCCCACCCAAATTTCTGTGTGTTCTATGTATTTATGTTACCCTATAGTTGAACAGCCATATCATATCACTTCACTAGCCAGAAAAATATCAAAAGCAAAATATGTAATTGGTAAACCACAATTAAGATTTGAACTGAGTTCATAAAATGATGAATAAAAGAAAAAGTGTCACTGAAACAATGAGTGTTTTAAAATACTGGCAACATTGTCAGACTTTTGAAAAACCCCCAGAGTAGGGAGACCCTCACTCAAGTCTCAGGACAAGCCAACACCCCAGTAATTCAAGAGAGACCACATATCTCCCTTTTTGCCTAAAAATAAAAAAGGTTATAACTAATATAAGAAAAACTAGGTACAGTAAGTATATACAATATATAAGGCAATAAGTACATTAACAATGTCAAGATCATTAACATTTGACAAATTAAAAGAAAATACACCATTATCTATTCTTTCTTGATGCGTCCAAAGTCTTATAACTAATTTACTTTCAATTCTAAATTGCATTAACAAAATATCTTTCAATGTCTTTCAAACATATTACACTTAGCACATCTTTAGTGAGTTTCTTTACTATGTATTGTAAGCAAGGAAAATTATAACCATACTATCCAGTCTGCAACTCCTTCAGAGACCTGAGAAGGAATTAACATTAACTGAGTAAGCAGGAAGGGTGAGCAAACAACTTCCAAAATAATGTGAGAGATGACAGAAACAGCTGGCTAACAGTTAAGTGGTGCTTAAGAGCAGCCAGCAGCATGCTTCTTGGTGGTGACATGAACCTAAAAACTTTGCAGAGTAGTGGCAATAAGCGTAGCTCCTTCCAGTGCCTCTGAGATGAATCTAGAGTCTCAGAAAGCTAAAGATAAGGTTGTGCCAGTCACTGCTTTAATCTTAGCCATGCTGTGTAGCAGATTAAATACTCATGTGGTCAAAAACAAAGAGATATACAGGAAAAAAAGATTCAGAGAATCAAAATCTCTAAACAGCATACAGTGTGTTTAAAAATATAAGTAGGCTTGGGGGAGAAAAGAAAAAAGATAGAGAAAGTCCTTAAGAAAATAGATCAATATTTATCCCTCGCACACAAATGGACTTTGGGGACCCATCCCACAATGAGGGATGCTCTCTCAATCTGGACACTTTGGGGAGGGCCTGGGCCCTCCCTGGAACGAAATGACTGACTCTAGAGATCCCCATGGAGGGTCTTACCCTCCCTGGGGAATGGAGTGGGGTTGGGTAGGGGTTAGGGGGACTGTGGGGAGGAAATGGGCATGGAGGGGAGGGAGAGGGAGCTGGGACTGACATGGGAAGCAAGCTTGTTTCTAACTTAAATATATAATAAAAAGTATAAAAAAATCTTGAATCTCAGTTTAGATTAAAAATCCTGTTAATGTTAATTTTAGCTGCCAATAAACTGAGTTATCAACATCAAGACCTAGAAAGAAAAGAAAATAGAGTAGCTGGGCATGGTGGCACACATCTTTAATCCCAGCATTCTGGATGCACAGGCAGTTGGATCTCTGTGATTTCAAAGCCAGCCTGGTCTATAGAGTAAGTTCCAGGACAGCCAAAGATACACAGAGAAACCCTGTTTCAAAAAAACCAAAAAATAAAAGTAAAAGAACTAGAGGGATACTATCAAAGCCCAGATATAAAAAGGAGGGCCTGGACCCTCCCCAAATGATGTGATAGACTTTCGTGATCCCCTGTGGAGGGAAATACACAGTCTGGATATTATAAGTTATTGTGTTGTCTTTGAATTGTTTGATTGCTGAGGAAGGAGCAACAGTTGCCAAAAAACATTTTATTACAAATGCTGTTGGATTAATCCATTGTATATATTTTGAAAATGCCTTAACTTAAAATTTTAAGTCTAAGGACGTATTACTTTGGAAAAGAGGTTCTACTTTTTGTTTTCACAGAAGATGAAAAGCTGTGGATTCCTTCCAGACTATTATGGTTTGATCAAACACGACCCCCTGAAGCTGTGACCCAGGTGATCCAACATCCAAAACAACAGAGACCATGCAGCCTCACAGACCACTACAGCCAGGATTTGGCCAGGGTTCTGAGTTATCTCAGGTTCTCCTTTGGACTGATAGCACCTCCAAACAGTAGGAAGCAGTTTGGAGAGAACTATACTCACATTCCCACATATGATTCATAAATGTTTGTTTTCATTTAAACGAGGTTAGCTATAAATGGCTAATGATCACAGTCAATCTCTTTCTAAAGATAAAAGAGAATATGACATAGAAATGAATACTTTGCATTAATATGGATTTTGGTTTATTGATACAAATTTAAGGACAGTTTTGTTATACATATATTTCTACTCTTTTAAAAATGTAATGTACAATTAAATACAGATTATATATAGTCACCTATAATAGCCAAAAGTTAGTTATGTTAGTTAGGTTTTCCAGATATACAAAAAGATGTATTTCAAATGGATAGGTATTTTTCAAATCCTTTTAAAGACCTACAGAATATGGCATTTTAAATGGTTTATTACAATTTTCCGTGACAATGATACACAACTTCCCCTGGAAATGCCAATTATGTCAGAGAGGAGGATGGGCATTGAAGAAACTCATTATGTAGTTTGTCATCAACATGACAGAAATAGCCATCTGAACAAGGCTATTCTTGCCTGGACTGTTTTGACATCATGCTGTCTAAACTAAACAAACAGGTTACAAAGAAAAGTGACTGCTGAATTTTCCAAGGGATATGACAGTCCTCCAAGATTCCTTCTTCATCAAAAGTCTTCCAGACATTCTGGGCCTATAGGCTGAAGAATGATGCCTCAACAATGGATGAATCTCCAGGTATCGAGATGTCTCTGTGAAATTTAGAGTTTATGTATTTTTCCTTCTGGTATATTTGATGGAGTTGAGGACATGTAATTATGGTTATGGTTTTCCTTAATTACCATAAAAAATAAATTTTATTGAAAGAGAAATCATTTACTTAAGAATCCAAAAGCCAAAGGTCCACACACTGTTCTCCAGTTCTAAACCAAAACCCAAAGAGAGAGCATCTCCTCCCCCTAGCTCTATTTATCTCTCAGACATTCTATGTACCTGTGAACACACACACACGGGAGTGGTTAGCACTATGGATATGTAAAATCTCTCCCCACAGATAAGTTACATATAAAACCTTAGTCTCACAAGGATAGAATAGATGATGATAGAATAATTTCTTTAAATTTTGCCAAATGTTAGTGGATTAAATACTGTTAACTATAGTTCTTATTTGATAACTGTTTTGTTGTATATAATTTTACTATGTCAAAGTTAAAACCTTCCTTTTTTATTTAAATAGAAAAGAAGAGATAATGGGTGATGTCCTTTTGAGTGCTGTGAATATATGTTTCTCTTACTGGTTGATGAATAAAAGTGTTTCAGTCAATAGACAGGCAAGACATAGCCAGGTAGGAAGTATAGGTGGGGCTAACAGACTAGGAGAATTCTGGGAAGAGGAACACAGAAGGTGAGATGCAAGGGAGTTGCCATGTAGCTGTGAAGGAAGTAAGAGGCCCAGGTATTACCATGCGGAAATGCAAACGTGAATAGAAATGGGTTAATAATTAAAAGAGAGCTAGCCAATAAGAAGCCTGAGTCATCAGTCAACCAATTTATAATTTATATATGCCAGTGTGTTTATTTGAGGCTAAAGAAATGCTGGACCAGATAGGAAAGAAACATCTGTCTATACATAGAGGAGAGCAGGATGACAGATACCATAATAGAGAGAGTTATTATAGGTTTGAGGAGAGATCTGCCACTAATGAGATTTTCAGAGATCTACAAGGATGACACAAACTGGCAATCTAAGCAATAGGGGAGAGGCTACTTTAAATGTCCTTCCCTGATAATGGGATTGAAGACTACCTTGTATTTCATCCTAGAACCTTCATCCAGTGACTGACAGAAGCAGAGGCAGACACCCACAGATAAAGACTGAACTAATTCCTGGAAACCAGTTGCAGAGAGGGAGAAGTAATGAGCAAAGGGGTCAAGACCAAACTGGTGAAACCACAGAAACAGCTTACCTGAACAAGGGGGAGCTCATGGACCCCAGACTGATGGCTGAGAAGCCAGAATGGGACTGATCCAGACCTCCTGAATGTGGGTGTGAGTGAGGAGACCTCAGTAATCTTTGGGGCCTTGAGTACTAGGTCAGTATTTATCCCTGGCACCTGAATGGTCTTTGGGAGCCCATTCAACATGGAGGGATGCTCTCTCAGTCTGGACACATGGGGGAGGGCCTAGGCCCTGCCTCAGATGATTTGACAGACTTTGGGGTTCTCCCCTGAAGTGCCTCACACTCCCTAGAGAGTGGGGTGGGGATTGGGGGGGTTGGGGAGGTTAGTGGGGACTGGGGGAAGAGGTGAGGAAGAGGGAACTGGAATTTACATGTGAAGCAAACGTTTTAATTTAAATTTAAAAATGCATCATTTTCTTATTTAATATGGTATATGAAATTAAGCAAGAACATATTAACAAATCTCGGAAACAATTAATGACAAATGATGTATAGCGATTGATGCAGTAATAAAATTCTCCCAAAAGAAAACTGCAGGGCATTTTGAACTCATGCCTGAACTATGCCAGAATGCTGACAAAAAAATTGATAGTAACTCTTTTAAAAACAATTCAACAGACAGAGGGTCAGAAAATATCCAGTTTAATCCTATGAATGTACCTTTAACGAAATTCAATACACTATAAAACACAACCTATAATAAAAAAATTGTCTAATATATTAATATTTTAAAGACAATTATTCACCAGCATATTGAAAACACACATAATAATCAGGTTAATTCACAGGCTGGTTCAACAAACATAGTCTATATTAGAATATAGCACATTTTTTGGTTGTGAGACTAGACTTTAATGGCTGAGTCATCTTACCTGACTTCTCTATGAAAACTTTGAAAGTCAGAAGGTCCTAGATAGTGTTCTACAAACACTAAGAGACCACGGATGTCAGCCCAGCCTACTATACCCAGAAAAACTCTCAATCACTATAGATGGAGAAAACAAGATATATTACACAATATATATCCACAAATCCAATCCTACAGAAAGTTCTGAAAAGAAAACTCCAACCCAAGGAAGTTAACTACACTCAAAAACATGGGCAATAGATAATGTCACTTTACCAAAAGTCAGAAGTAGGTTTAAAAATCTCACAAACAATACCACCACCTAAAACAAATCCAAAACAAACAAGAGTCAACAGTCAATGGTCATTAATATTCTTCAATATCAATGGTCTTAGCTCACCTATAAAAAGGATACAAAGACAGAATTCCTTTTTCTGCTATATGCAAGAAACAGATCTCACACTCAAAGACAGATGATACCTCAGATTTAAGGGTTAGGAAAAGATTTTCCAATCAAATGGACATAAGAAACAAGCAGTGAAGCTATCCTAATATCTAATAAATTAGATTTCAAACTAAAATTCATCAAAAGAGATGAAAAAGGACATTTCATATTCATCACAGGAAAAATCCATCAAGATGAAGTCTGAATTCTGAACATCTATGTACCCAATACAAAGGCACCCATACTCATAAAAGAAACATTACTAAAACTCAAATCACACATTAAAGTGAGCTGGAGGGATAGCTCAGCCATTAAAGGCTAGGCTCACAATCAAAAACACATTAAACCCCACGCACTTACAGTGGGAGACTTAAATACCTCACTGTCACCACTGAACAGGACTACCAGACAGAAATTTAACAGAGAAATAAAGAAAGCATCAGTAGTTATGATTCAATTGGGTTTATCAGACATCTATAGAACATTCCATCCAAACACAAAAGAATATAATGTATTCTCAAGGCCACATGGAACCTTCTCTAAAATGGACCACATACTAGGCAAAAAAGCAAGCATCAACAAATAAAAAAAATGGAATAATCCCTTGTATCTTATCGGACCACCAAGGCTTAAAATTAGAATTTAACAAGCACAAAAATTGCAGAAACCATGGAAATTGAACAATAATCAATTGCATCACTCTTGGGTTGTAACATGATTCTTCCTACCAGCTTGGTCCCAGTGCTATATCAACCCCAAATAACACACCAGACTCTATTAGTTACAATACTATCCGCCAATGTCCAGGGCTTCTCATTGGCTAGTTCTGTCTTAAGTATTAACCCATAATTACTAATATATATTTTTATAAGGTCTTGTCTTACCAAGAATGCCAGACTTGTGCTCTCTCCTCCTGGGATCACATGGCAACTCCCTCCCTTGACTACATTTCTCAGAATCCTTCTCGACTCCTAGTCCCACCTGATGAAGAGACAAACAAGTAACCCAGATGAGCCGAGTAGTTTTCCACCACCGAACTGGAAGCCGGAAAGCTGGAAAAAGAGAGCTAGACTTCCGCTGTTCAGTCTTTTATACCTTCCTCCATATCACCCCTAGCCATGTCCAAAAGTGGGCCTGGCTAGTGATGTAGTTCACCGCCTACGTCTGTGTACGTCTTTAGTCATGCCTAAAGTGGGTGTGGTTAGCAGTGTGGTAAACCACCCTTTTATTACCTCATCTGTATGCACCTCTAATAAGTCACATGGTTAATGGCGGAACACTGTTTCCTCCTACAATTCCCCTTTTAGTCTAAAAAGGATATTTAAACTTAAAACAACTAACTTGTGTCAATGAACAAAATGTATCAAACATCTATCCCATCTAAATCTAAATTTATCTGAAAGAAACACCCAAGTCTGAACACCTCTTTCCAATCACAACTCTAAAATAATTGAAAACTAACACTAACAGGTGTAAACTATCCTATAATATCAATAATAGGGAGAGAGGGCATGGAATTCTCAAAACTACTTCCTGCTGAGATGGGACTATGACAATTTCATGGGGACCTGTGGGAAGAAAAATGTTAGTGTAACAAAATCTTCAGTAGATCAGACAGTCTCTGTTTGGCAGGAGATGCTTGATTGAAGTTCCTGATTGGAGTTCTAGTGTTGATTGAAGCTCTCATCTGAAGCACTGGCCAGATTCAGTTCCTTGGTCCGGAGTTATGTCAAGTGATGTAGTTTCAAGCCAGTTTCAGGATGGTGCTTGTCAGGTGGAGTCAATGATATGGGGCAGTTCAGATGCATCCAGTCGAATCAAGTGGAGTCAAGGAAGTGGATCCTCATTCTCTTTGTGAAGCAGTTGAAGATTGCTGTCAGAAAATCCCTTGTTCTCTGGAAAACTCGAACATTAATGTTAACAAAGAAATATTTTAACTTTTATATGTATGCATACTGGAAGAGGTGACAATAGGGAAGATGGTAAACATGAAGGAAATTAGACTTTTCAGAAAAAGAAATCCACAGATAACAGTCCCTAATTTTATTTTCTTCTGTTTATATCAATGACTCTTTGATATAATACAGAAATTCTGAATTTTATGTAAATAATATTCTTGAATTTAGAGTAGGATAGCGAATCCAACTCCAAAGCCAGCTTCAGTTAAATGAATGGGGCCTAAAGTATATGAAGAAACAAAGATAAAAGGGTATTATAAGAAATAATATAGAGAATTAGACTTTGATACCACACAGTGAGTTACTGTTTGATGGTCCTCAGGGTAGCTATTCATTCTTCTTCAGGAATCCATACATCCAGTATTCTTTGCTGAGTTTACCTGTGAAGACATAAAACAAAACACTTCTCTTTCCTTTTATGAGGTCACTTTACTCATGGTAGGATATGATTTTGTAGATGAGCTGTTTGTTACCTTTCCTCCTGAGATGTCTTCTGTTCTGATCGAATCTTAATTAATTTCGATGGAACCCAAAGTTTTTCTTCTCCTGTAGAAATAAAAGCAAAACCTCTTTCCCAACGTAACACATATCCTGGTTTCCAGACTGAGGTCATAACATCCTTAAAATACACTGGGTGGTTCAGTTCAGAAGTATTCCAGTGTTTTTCTGCTGCAGTTTGTCCTTTTTCATCAGCATTAAGAAAATTCAACGTTAGTAAAGCATTATGTAACCTATGATTGGGGTCTTTGTTGCCCCTGGCTGTTTATGAAGCATCTCTTTTAAGGTTCGGTTAGATCTTTCTTTTTTGTATTTTATTTTCCAGTTTAAATTTAGATAAGAAACAAGGTTGCTTCACAAGTCAGTTCCAGGTCCCTTTCCCATTCCCTCCCTTCTTCCCGTGCCCTCCCCCAGCCCCCCCCCCGTGATCTCCTCATTCCCCCAGGGAGGGTGGGGCCCTCCATGGGGGTGTCCATAGTCTGTCATTTCATATAGGGCAGGGCCTAGACCCTTCCCCAAGAGTTCAGGGTGATAGTGCACCTCACATTGTTCTATGGGAGTCCAAAGTCCGTGTGTATACTTGGGATGGGTACTGATCTGCTGCCCAAGGCTCAATAGATTCCCTAGGCCTCCTCATTGACACCCAGATTCAGGGGGTCTTGATCAGTCCCATGCTGGATTCCCAGGCTGATGCCTGGGATTCAAGAGTTAACCTTTGTCTGGTCAGCTGTTTCAGGGGGTTAAACCAGCCCAGTCTTAATCCCTTTGATCATCAGTCCTCCCTCTCGGTTACTGGCTTTCTTGAGTTCAGCTCAGTACTTAACCAAGGGAGTCTGCCTCTTCTTCGATCAGCCACTAAATGAAGTTTCTGTTTCCCAGACTCTCTGGCCATAGGATTGTAGGCTGGCACTCCCCAGATCTATGTCTAAAATCCATATATGAGAGAGTACATGCCATGTTTCTCTTTTTGTGACTGGGTTACCTCACTCAGGATGGTTTCTTCTAGTGTCATCCATTTGCCTGCAAATCTCATGATTCCATTATTTTTTTCTGCTGAATAGTACTCCATTGTGTAGATGTACCACATTTTCTCTATCCACTCTTCGGGTGAGGGACATCTAGGTTGCTTGCAAGTTCTGGCTATTACAAATAAAGCCGCTATGAACATAGTGGAACAGACATCTTTGTTGTATGAATGGGCGTCTTTTGGATATATGCCTAAGAGTGGAGTTGCTGGGTCTTGTGGTAGGTTTATTCCCATTTTTCTGAGGAATCTCCATACTGATTTCCAAAGTGGCTGAACCAGTTGGCACTCCCACCAGCAATGGAGGAGTGTCCCCCTTTCACCACATCCTCTCCAGCATAAATTGTTGTTGGTGTTTTTTATTTTAGCCATTCTGACAGGAGTGAGATGGTATCTCAGAGTTGTTTTGATTTGCATTTCCCGGATGGCTAAGGATGTTGAGCACTTTCTCAAGTGCCTCTCAGCCATTTTAGACTCCTCTATTGAAAACTCTCTATTTAGTTCTGCAGCCCACTTTTTAATAGGGTCCTTTGGTGTTTTGGAGACTTGCTTCTTGAGTTCTTTGTAAATTTTGGAGATCAACCCTCTGTCAGATGTGGAATTAGTGAATATTTTTCCCATTCTGTGGGCTGCCTTTTTGTCTTGCTGACTGTGTCCTTTGCCTTACAGAAGCTTCTCAGTTTCAGTAGGTCCCATTTATTAATTGTTGATCTCACTGTCAGTGCTACTGGTGTTATGTTCAGGAAGCTGTCTCCTGTACCAATTCGTTCAAGGGTACCACCCACTTTCTCTTCTAAGAGGTTCAGTGTGGCTGGATTTATGTTGAGGTCTTTGATCCATTTGGACTTAAGTTTTGTGCATGGCGATAAACATGGATCGATCCGCATTCTTCTACATGCCAGTCTCCGGTTATGGCAGCACCATTTGTTGAAGATGCTTTCTTTATTCCATTGTATATTTTTAGCTTCTTTGTCAAAGATCAGATGTTCGTACGTGTGTGGGTTAATACCCGGATTTTCAATTCGATTCCATTGGTCTACCTGTCTATTTTTGTGCCAATACCAAGCTGTTTTCAGGACTATAGCTCTGTAATAGAGCTTGAGGTCAGGGATGGTGATGCCTCCGGACTTTGCCTTGTTGAACAGGGTTGTTTTGGCTATCCTGGATCTTTTGTTTTTCCATACAAAATTGATTATTGTTCTTTCAAGATCTGTGAAGAATTGTGCTGGGATTTTAATGGGGATTGCATTGAATCTGTAGATTGCTTTTGGCAGGATTGCCATTTTTACTACATTGATCCTACCTATCCAAGGGCATGGGAGATCTTTCCATTTTCTGAGGGCTTCTTTAATTTCTTTCTTTAAAGATTCGAAGTTCTTACGATACAGGTCTTTCAGTTGTTTGGTTAGCGTTACCCCAAGGTATTTTATGTTGTTTGCGGCAATTGTAAAGGGTGTTGTTTCTCTGATTTCTCTTTCAGCCCTTTTATCATCTGTATATAGTAGGGCTACTGATTTTCTTGAGTTGATCTTGTAGCCTGCCACTTTGCTGAAGGTGTTAATCAGCTGTAAGAGTTCCCTGGTAGAGTTCTTTGGGTCATTGATGTAAACTATCATATCGTCTGCAAACAGTGAAAGTTTGACCTCTTCCTTCCCAATTTGTATCCCCTTGATCCCCCTTTGTTGTCGTATGGCAATAGCTAGAACTTCAAGTACCATGTTGAAAAGGTATGGAGAGAGTGGACAGCCTTGTTTTGTTCCTGATTTTAGAGGAATTGCGTTGAGTTTCTGTCCATTTAGTTTGATGTTGGCTGTTGGTTTACTGTATATAGCTTTTATTATGTTTAAGTATGTCCCTGTTATCCCAGATCTCTCCAAGACCTTTATCATGAAGGGGTGTTGGATTTTGTCAAAGGCTTTTTCATCATCTAGTGAGATGATCATGTGATTTTTGTTTTTCAGCTTGTTTATATGGTGGATTACGTTGATGGATTTTCGTATGTGGAACCATCCCTGCATCCCTGGGATGAAACCTACTTGATCGTGGTGAATGATTGTTTTGGTGTGTTCTTCGATCCGATTTGCCAGTATTTTATTGAGTATTTTTGCATCAATGTTCATAAGGGATATTGGTCTGAAGTTCTCTTTCTTAGTTGTATCTTTGTGTGGCTTTGGGATCAAGGTTATTGAAGCCTCATAGAAAGAGTTTGGCAAAGACCCTTCTGCTTCTATTGTGTGGAACAATTTGAGAAGAATTGGTATAAGCTGTTCTTTGAATTTCTGGTAAAATTCTGCACTGAGGCCATCTGGACCTGGACTTTTTTTGGTTGGGAGACTTTTGATGACAGCTTCTATTTCCATAGGGGTTATAGGTCTATTTAAATTGCTAATCTGTTATTGATTTAGTTTTGGCAAATGATAGCTGTCCAGGAAGTCATCCATTTACTTTAAATTTTCGAATTTTGTGGAGTACAAGTTTTCAAAGTATGACCTAATGATTCTCTGGATTTCCTCAGAGTCTGTTGTTATGTCCCCCTTTTCATTTCTGATTTTGGTAATTTGCGTGTTCACTCTCTGCTGTTTGGTAAGTTTGGACAAAGGTTTGTCTATCTTGTTGATTTTCTCAAAGAACCAACTCTTCGTTGCATTGATTCTTTGTATTGTTTTCCTGGTTTCTACTTTATTGATTTCAGCCCTCAATTTGATTATTTCCTGGCGTCTACTCCTCCTGGGGGAGTTTGCTTCTTTGTGTTCTAGAGCTTTCAGCTGTGATGTTAATTCTCTGGTGTAACTGTTCTCCTGTTTCTTCGTGTGAGCGCTTAGTGCTATGAACTTCCCCCGTAGCACTGCTTTCAAAGTGTCCCATAGGTTTGGGTATGTTGTGTCTTCATTCTCATTGTATTCGAGGAAGTCTTTAATTTCTTTTTTTATTTCCTCTTTGACCCAGGGATGGTGCAGTTGAGCATTATTCAATTTCCATGAGTTTGTAGGTATTCTGCAATTTGTGTTGTTGTTGAATTCTAATTTTAAAGCATGGTGGTCTGATAAGATGCATGGAGTTATTCCAATTTTTTTGTAGCTGCTGAGGTTTGATATGTTGCCAAGTATGTGGTCGATTTTTGAGAAGGTTCCATGTGGTGGTGAGAAGAAGGTATATTCTTTTTTATGTGGATGAAATGTTCTATAGATATCTGTTAATCCCAGTTGGGTCATTACTTCTATTAGACCCTTTGCTTCTTTGTTGAGTTTCTGTCTGGTATTCCTGTCTAGTGGTGAGAGTGGTGTGTTGAAATCTCCCACTATAACTGTGTGGGGCTTTAGATGAGATTTAAGTTCTAATAATGTTTCTTTAACGAATGTGGATGCCTTTGTATTGGGGGCATAAATGTTCAGGATAGACACTTCATCTTGGTGGGTTTCACCTGTGATGAGTATGTAATGACCTCCTTCATCTCTTTTGATTGATTTTATTTTAAAGTCTAGTTGTATGCAGCAGAAGGAAGGGTTCTGTCTTCGAATCCATTCTGCTAGTCTATGTCTTTTTATGGGTGAGTTAAGGCCATTAATATTGAGGGATATTAATGACCATTGATTGCTCATCCTTCTTCAATTTGCGATGGTTGTTGGTGGTGGAATTATATGTGGAATTTCACCCCTTTGTTTCTTTCAATCACTGCTTGTCCTGTGGGATTGTAAGGTATACCAGTTACATGTTTTATATTATAATATTTGAAAAATTGTTCCAATTTACTGGAGACATATGCTGGAACACTGCCAGTTTTAGGTATACCCATAACAGTCATCTCCTCTAAGAGGTGTGTAATAACAGAATCAGCTTTTTCAGAGCTGAGGGCGGTAGCCCATTGGAAGCCTGAGAACGTGTCTATAGTATGGTGTACATATTTCAAACTGTCAAATTCTAGGAAGTGAAATACATCCATTTGTAAAAGTTCATTTCTGTGAATACCTTTAGGATTACAACCTGCTAGTAATGGAGTTTGAGTGTAGAATGAGCAAGTGGGGCAATTTCTTACTATTTCTTTGGCTTGTTGCCAGGTGATAGAAAAATCCTTCTTTAAACCTTTGCTGTTAACATGGTGTTTCTTATGAAATTCTGAATCTCTCTACACCCACCTGTCTGCCTTCCCTATAGGCCAACAGTACTTTATTTACACCAATCAGACAAACATATACACAGTAGGACTCCCCCAATCATCTCCTCTTTTCTGTCTAAATAAAAAGAAAGGTTTAAACTTTAACATAGTAAAATATATAACAAGGCAGTTATTAAGCAAGAACTATAAATACAATATTTAGTCCATTAACATTTAGCAAGATTTAAAGAAGATGACATCTATCCTACTTTTGTGAGTCTAAAGTCTTATATGTAACTTATCTTTTATCATAACTAAGGAAAACTATAATTATAACTATCTGTCCATCAAAGACCACAGAAGGATAATATATAAATACTAGAATTGATAAAGACATCTCACTACCTGAATAGTCACCTGAAGTTACTCTGTAATGTTGGGGCATCCATCTTCAGCCCATAGGCCACAGTGTGTTCGGTAGACTTCTCAGCAAAGCAGGAAATTTTAAGCTGTCCATCTGTATTGGCAGTTTGTCAGTCATATTTCTCAGTGTCCTGTACGATGTCTGGCAGACTCTTCCGTGAAGTAGGAACCCTGTAGCAATGTCCATCTTGATTCAGCAATCACTTTCCTGTGGGTCCTGCATGTCCAGTTTATACCATAACAGTCAAACAATCCAGGAAAGAGCAGTTTCTTGGCCAAATGACTAATCTTGCCATGTTGAAAGCAAATTCCATAGCAAGTTTCTTTAATACCCATCTTCCTCTTAGATGTAGATTGCTGCTGTCAGGAGCAGACATTTCTCATTGTCAAGAAAAACCCTAAACCACTTAAATGCCATATATTCTGCAAGTCTTTGAAATGTTTGAAGAATATCCATCTCAAATATATCTCTGCATATCTAAAAAAAACCTAACTAACCTAACTATAAGTTTTGACTATTATAGGTAACTATCTATAATCTGTACTTAATCATACATTACATTTTAAAACAGCTGTATGAACACAATATCTAAACAAGGGGAGAAATACATACATATATATATATACATATCTGTGTAACAAAATTGACCTTAAATTTGTATCAATAAATGAAAATCCATTCCAAGACAAAGTATTCATTTCAATACCATAATCCCCTTTAACTTTTAAAAAGAGATTGGTTGTGATCATTAACCATTTATAAGCAACCCCATTTAAATGAAAACAAGAATTTGTAAAGAAGATGGGGGAGTCCTTCTGTCTATATATTTGTCTTATTAGTATAAATAAAGCACTGTTGGTCAGTAGGGAAGCAAGAGAGGTGGGACTAGGAGTCGAGAAGGAATCTGGGAAATGTAGTCAAGGGAGGGAGTTGCCATGTGATCCTGAGAGGAGAGAGCACAAGTCTGGCATTCTTGGTAAGACAAGACCTTATAAAAAGTATATATTAGTAATTATAGGTTAACACTTAAGAAAGAACTAGCCAATTTGAAGCCCTGGACATTGACTGACAGCATTGTAACTAATAAAGTCTGGTGTGTTATTTGGGGTTGGCACAGCACTGGGACCATTCTGGTTGAAATAATCATGTTATACTGGGTAAAGGAAGGAATAAAGAAAAAAGAAACAAAGACTTCCCAGAATTCAATGAAAATGACAGCACAACATGCCCAAACCTATGGGACACTCTAAAAAGAGCTCTAACAGGAAAGTTCATAGCACTAAGTGACCACATATAGAAACTGGAGAATAGCCTCACTAGAGAATTAACAGAACACCTGAAAGCTCTAGAACAAAAAGAAACAAACTCACCCAGAAGAGTAGATGCCAGGAAATAATCAAATTGAGAATTGAAGTCAATAAAGTAGAAACAAAGAAAACAATAAAAAGAATCAATGAAGCAAAGAGTTGGTTCTTTGAGAAAATCAACAAGATAGACAAATCTTTATCCAACCTAATCAAAAGACAGAGAGAGAAAATGAAAATTAACAAAATCAGAAATGAAAAGGGGGACATAACAACAGACACCAGGAAAATCCAGAGAATTATCAGGCAATGCTTTGTAAACCTGTACACCACAAAATTGGAAAATGTAAAGGAAATGGATGATTTTCGGGATAGATATCACTTACCAAAATTAAATCAAGAACAGATAAGCAATTTAAATAGACCTATAACCAATAACAAAATAGAAGCAGCCATCAAAAGTCTTCCAACCAAAAAAGACAAGGGTTGTTGGGTTTCAGCACAAAATTCTATGAGAAATTCAAAAAAGTGTCAATACCAATACTCTTCAAATTGTTCCACACAATAGAAGCAGAAGGATTACTTCCAAACTCTTTTTATAAGGCTATAATTACCTTGATACACAAACCACAGAAAGACAAAACAAAGATAGAGAACTACAGGCCAATTTTCCTCATGAACATTGAAGCAAAAAAATCTCAATTAAGTACTGGCAAATCGAATCCAAGAACACATCAGAAAAATCATACACCATGGTCAATTAGGGCTCATCCCAGCAGTGCAGAGATGGTTCAACACACAAAAATCTATCAATGTAATCCACCATATAAACAATCTGAAAAAGAAAAATTACATGATCATCTCACTAGCTGCAGAAAAAATCCTTTGACAGTATTCAACACCCCTTCATGATAAAGGTCTTAGAGAGATCAGGCATAACAAGAACATACATAAAAATAATAGAGGCAATATACAGCAAACTGACAGTCACCATCAAATGAAATGGAGAAAAATTCAAGATGATTCATATGAAATCAGGAACAAGACAAGGTTGTCTACTCTCTGCATATCTCTTCAATATTTTACTTGTAGTTCTAGCTGGAATAACAATACAACAAAAGGAGATCAGGGGGTTACAAATTGGAATGGAAGACATAACACTTCCAATATTTGCAGATGATATGCTAGTCTACATAAGTGAGCTAAAGAAATTCTACCAGGGAACTCCAACATCTAATAAACACCTTCAGCAAAGTGGCAGGATACAAGAGTAACTAAAAAAAATCAGTAGTCCTACTGTACATAGACAATAAAGGGGTTGAGAAAGAAATCAGAGAAACAGCACCCTTATCAATAGCTGCAAACAGCATAAAATATCTTGGGCTAACTCTAACCAAACAGGTGAAAGACCTGTTTGACAAGAACTTTGAGTCATTAAAGAAAGAAATTAAAGACGATACTAGAAAATGGAAAGATCTCCCATGTTCTTAAATTGGTAGGATCAACAAAGTAAAAATGGTAACCTTTCCAAAAGCAATCTACAGTTCAATGTAATCCCTGTCAAAATCCCAGCACAATTATTCAAAGACCTGAAAGGACAACTCTCAACTTTATATGAAAAAACAAAAGACCCAGGATACCCAAAATAACACTGTACAATAAAAGAACTTCAGGAGGCATCACCATCCCTGACTTCAAGCTTTATTATAGAGCTACAGTAATGAAAAGAGCTTGGCCCAAAAAATAGACAGGTAGTCCAATGGAAGAAGCTGAAACTATATAATGGAAACAGGAAATCATCTTCAACAAATGATGCTGACATAACTAGATTCAGACATGTAGATGACTGCAGATAGATCCCTACCTATCACCATGCACAAAACCTAAGTCTAAATGGATCAAAGGCCACACTGAATCTCTGACAAAAGAAATTGGGAGGGACCCTTGAGTGAATTGGCGCAGGAGACCTCTTCCTGAATATAACTCCAGTAGCACAGACACTGGGATTGACAATTAATAAATGGGGCTTCCTGAAAATGAGAAGCTTCTGTAAGGCAAAAGACACAGTCAACAAGACTAATCAGCAGCCTACAGAATGGTAAAAGACTTTCACCAACCCCACATCAGAGGGCTGATTTCCAAAATATACAAAGAACTTAATCAACTAGTCACCAAAACACCAAATAATTCAACTAAAAAATGGGGTACATAACTGAATGGAGAATTCTCAATAGAGGAATCTAAAATAGCTGAGAGAGACTTAAGAAAGTGTTCAACATACTTAGCCATCAGGGAAATGCATATCAGTACAACTCTGAAATATCATCTTACACCTATAATAATGGCTAAAATACAAAACACCAGTGAAAGTTTATACTGGAGAAGTTGTAGAGAAAGGGGAATACTCCTCTATTGCTGGTGGAAGTGCAAACTTGTACAACAACTTTGGAAGTCATTACAGTGGTTTCCACGGAAAATGGGAGCCAGTCTACCTCAAGATCCAGCAGTTCCACCCTTAGGCATATACCCAAATGATGCACATTCATACAACAAGGACATCTGTTCAACTATGTTCATAGCAGCATTATTTGTAATAGCCAGAACCTGGAAGCAAGCTACATGCCCCTAAACCAAAGAATGGATGTAGAAAACATGTTACACTTGCACAATGGAGTACTTCTCAGTGGTAAAAAAACAAGGGAATCTTGAAATTTGCAGGAAGATGGATAGAATTAGAAGTAACAATCCTAAATGAGGTAACTCAGTTACAGGAACACAAAACATGGTATGTACTCACGCATGTATGGATTCTGGACATAGTGAAAAGATTACCAGCCTACAATCCACACCTCCAGAGAAGCTAGGACACAAGAAGGATCATAAGAAAACATGCACGTTCTCCCAGTGAAGCAGAAAGGGACAAGAGGCCCTGAACAAATGGGGATTATGGGGGGAGAGGGGAGGGAGGGAGGAGAAAGAGGAGAGGTGAAGAGGAGGGAGGAGGAGAACATGAGGGACAGGAAGATTGAGCAGGGAGAGGAATAGAGGAGAGCAAGAAAAGAGACACATCAATAGAGGGAGCCACTATAGGTTTAAAGAGAAATCTGGCACTAGGAAATTATACAGATATCCAAAGGGATGACCCTAACTAGGACCCTAAGCAATAGTGGAGAGGCTACCTTAAATGTCCATCCCCTATAATAAGACTGATGAGTACCTTAAATTCTGTCCTAGAGCCTTCATGCAGTAACTCATATA
The DNA here is from genome assembly GCF_017639785.1 of Mesocricetus auratus. Classification (NCBI taxonomy): domain Eukaryota; kingdom Metazoa; phylum Chordata; class Mammalia; order Rodentia; family Cricetidae; genus Mesocricetus; species Mesocricetus auratus. Next base: position 17,450,062 of record NW_024429203.1, on the reverse strand, counting down.
AGCAGAAGCCGAGATTCATAGTCAAGCACTGACTCAAACTCCTGGAATCCAGTTTCAGAGTGGGAGGAGTGATGAACAAAGGGGTAAAGGCTATGCTGGGGAAACCCACAGAAACACCGAACCTGAGCAAGTGGGAACTCATGGACCCCAGTCTGAGATCTGGGGAACTAACATAGGACCAAACCAGGCCTGCTGAATGCGGGTGTTAGTTAGAAGCCCCGTGCAGCCTATGGGGCCTCTGGTAGTGGCACCAGGATGTATCCCTAGTACACGAATGGACTTCAGGAGCCCATTTCCCAAGGAGGGATACTCTGTAAGCCTAGTTACACAGAGGAGTGCCTAGGTCCTGCCCCAAATGGCTTGGCAGATTTTAATGATCCCTCATGGAAGGCCTCACCCTCCCTGGAGAATGGATGGGGGATGGGATTGGGGATGGGGCAGTCTTTGGGGGTTACGGGAGGGTGGGAGGGAACTGGGATTGATTAGTAAAACAAGATTGTTTCTAATATATATATATATATATATATCAATGAATATAACACATATTGCCACCCAGGGCCCAAGCTATCATCCTGGCCCAAGTTATTGCCGAGGGACATGTCTGGATCTTTGCCCCTGTAGCAGCCATGGTTGGAGTTGATGTCTGTGGCTCCTGTTGCAACCAAGGGCCATGTAGTTGCCCAGGGTCCGTTGCACTACATGGGGCCACGTTGGTGCCCAGTGGCTATGCTTCTTCTGAAACCATACAGATCTAAGAGTCTAGTCCTGCTATTTGGTGTCACCAAGAGCCTGGAGTCCAGGCCCGATAGCTTCCTCTTCAAGGGAAACACAACCAGTCCACTCATCTCGAAGAGCCAGAGGAGCTGGTGTGTCTCCTTTCTTTACCTCCCCAAATCTCCTGGGTGGATGGGACAAGACAGCTGCTTTTTTGTTGCAGTCATCCTCAGGTGTGTAGGATAAGAAGGGCCACCCACTTCCTGGCCCCAAACCTTCAGATAGCTCTGAGGAAGGTCATTTTACTAAATACCTCCAGCGGTTCTCAGCCAAGTAACCACTGGGCCTTGTACAGGAAGACGTTCCCATACCATGTCGGGAACACCTGATGACCATGTACATATTTTGTACATAGTATCGCAGTAATATATTTTACCTGTGGTGTGTGGGCGTGTTTATTGCTACTAGCCTGGAGGAGACACATACCTAGACACTCAGAGAATTCAAGTGGCCCCTTGGGGTGTCGTGTGACTGTGGTGAATGCCAGGATGGACTCTCCATTGGGCCATGGCTGAGGACTTGTTTCCCTATTCCCAGAGGGAGCCCTTTTTCCTCAAATGTGGCTGACTCCCTTGAGGCCATCTCATTTTATCTCATGGTGATGTCCGGGAAAAGGTCGTAGTGTCAGTGTCTTGTTTCGCTTTGGCGTGGGGCATCTTAAGCATGTCGCAAAGTTTCTGCAGGGGATGACACCGCGGTCCTGTGCCTGGGACCTGCTGCTTGGCCATTGTGGGGACCCTGGACATGGTAGTGCCTCACAGTTTACATGTGTGTCCTTCATCTCAAGTGGCCCCTTTGGAAAGCCAGCGTTGCGAAGCAAGCCAGAAGCTCGGCTGGGCTGTGATGCTGCAGCAGATGTTGCTTCTGGAGACTGGAAGCATTTGGGGCTATTCACACAGGCTGTGGGAAGCCGGAGGAGCCCCCAGCACTTCTAAAACCAGCTTTGGGAGGCACACGGAAGAGCTGAGGCTGCTCCTTTCCTTACCCTTTGGAGAAAACTCTGAACAGTCAGAAAGCACGCCCGGTCATGTGCCCCTGCTTACGGACTTGTATGTGCCCCCGTGGGAAGAACACTAGTTTGGGTGGCCAGGCGCACCCCACTCCAAGGCCTGGATGATGGGACACCTTCCATGGAAAGGTCCAGGTTTGTCAGTAAAGCACTTTGATATCTTACCTGGAGGCTCTGTCCTAGGCTCCTGCCTTCTTGCCCCATCTGCCCCTTAGGCCCAGAGCAAATGAGGTTGGCACGAGACCAGCTACTCCTCTCCAAAGCTGGAGACAAATTGAACAGGGTGGAGAATAGGTGAAGAGAATCCCAAGGGATAGCAGGGACGCCTTTCTGAGAGCCCCGGCAGGCACTCCTTATCCTTTGTGTTGCCAAAGGTTTGCGTCCTGCACTCAGCTCGGTTCCAGTCCCCTCCTCCACTCCAAACGCCATTCCTTGACACAGCAGCTTGGGGACCTAGGGTATGAGCAGGAATCTGATCTGAGATGGACTAACTCTGTTGGACATATATATGCTCTCCAGTGCCTGGGGTTAGCTCAAACCGTGATTGGCTAATCTTACAGGTGCGCGCCAGGGTCCCTTGTGATAGACATCTGCAGAACAAGGGATAGAAGCCAGTGCCACAGAGTGACAGCGTCAGGTCCTGGAGTGTTCCTTGGGGGACTTCCCTGTGTCTGCCCCTTGCCGAGTCATGTCTTGAATAAAAACACTCCAGCAAGATAGAAAAACTTGCCTCGACTTTGTGCCCTGAAAAATGTCACCCAAATAAAGTTTTTGTTGTTGTTGTTGTTTAAAAAAAAACTCCAAGAAATCAAGGAGTTAGATGCAAGAGGATCTTTGTGGCTCAGCAAATATTAAATATAATGAAATGTACTTTTAATCAAGAGAAGTCAATGCACCAGACATCAAAACTAAGGTGTTATTCTTCACAGAAGTGAAAAATGAACAAATTCGTATTGAAACACAGAACCAGAGAAAGAAAGCAACTCTGGACAAAAAGAGCAATATCAATGATATTGTGAACCTAATTCATATTATATTATAAAAGCATAGCTTTTGAAACAACATAATGCTAACAAAAAGATACACAAGTGAATTAGTAGAATAGAATATGGGACATTAATATAAAATCTCACATACATCTTATTCAAGACAAAGATGTCATAAGAACATGTCAGAGCAAAGACAAAGTCATTGAACTGTTGCTGAATTTAGGCATGGTGGCATAGGCCTGCAACATCCTTACTCAAAAGATTAAAATGGGAGGATCAGTAGTTCAAGGTATTCTTAACTATCTAGTTTGAGACAATGTTCAGCACATAAACTCTTGTGTCCACATTTAGAACAGATTAAAAACACAGTATTAGCAACTAAAAGAGGCTCACAAAAGTGAATATTCACATGCAACAAAACAGAAGTATATCCTTCTCATCATGTACAGAAATTAACATAAAATTTATGAAAAATTTAATGAAACACTTAAAGTTTGAAGGTAATATGGAAACATGAGGGGAGATACTCCAAGACAGACAGAGAGTCAATGAGTTTCTGAGTAGGTACATTTAACAACCATTTCTTAATCTGAGATTATAAGAACTCCTCTCACTCACTTGTGTGTGTGTGTGTATGTGTGTGTGTGTGTGTGTGTGTGTATCTGCCTAAACTTTTTCCAGCCAAATTATTTGCATTGTAGTCACCATCTGTTTACTGGTGTAAAATTATTCTACAGTATGTATTACATCATTGCTTCTAAACACTTCCAAATATTGCTCCTTTATTCCTTTTCAATTCATGGGATTCTTTTTACATTATTAGATATTTAAAGATTGGGTAATAGCTTTCTTTAGTCCATTTTCATCATACCTGAAGGCAGGAAGCATTGTGGTGATATTTTGTTTATGATCTAACAAATAAAAATTGCCTGAAGATCAGAACTCAAGAAAGGGTAATAATTAATCTGATTCACATTTTATTACATAGATGAATGAGAGCCATGTCCAAGATACATGGACAATGCAGGATTAATTTGTATGTCCATTGACAGATCACTGGTTGTTTTGGGGATACATCCCATAATGACAATAACAAAAAAGAGGTTTAATTATTATTATTCTTAAATAAAATGCTGAAAGAAGATTTTGCCAATAGTATAAAATCAAAGGAAATTTGAACCAAAATAATCTGGAAGGACCAAAAAAATCAATATTTTACCAACGATCAGATTTTTTAAAAAAATTAGATACAAAGGTGGTTTTGATTAAAGCTATAGAAATACACATTGACAAAACTATAGTGATAAACATTTAATTTGTTCAAAGCCTCCTGATAAATGTTATTCTCAGGGCAACTTTAGCATCCTCATTTCTCAAGCTATAAATTAAGGGATCATCATGGGAAACACAATGGTATAAAAAACAGAAGATATTTTTCCCTGATCCATAGACCCAGCTGAGGAGGGTTGAAGATGCATAAATACTTGTGATTGAAAGAACGGAGAAACAGCAAGAATGTGGGAGCTACAGGTACTGAAGGTTTTGTTTATGCTTTCAGTGGATCTCACTTGAAGGATATTAAAGAAGATGAAGCCATAAAGATAAAGATGATGATACTGGGCAAAATAATATCTTTCCTACCTACAATAAGAATTTCTATTTCAGTGGCATAAGTGTCAGTACAAGAGAGCTGATGCACAGAGAAAAGATCGCAGAAATAGTGGCTGCTGGTGTTCCAGTCACAGAAAGTCAGTCTTAGGATGCAACTGGTATGGAGCATGGCACCAGAAAATCCCATGATGTATGAACTGAGCATAAGACAGGAACATACCTTGGGAAACATAGAAACATTATACAAGAGTAGCAATCATAGGTCATTTATGTCAGCATTCAGAAATCCCCCAAAGGAAAACAAGTAGAGTTGGATCATGCATCCTGTGTAAGAGATAACTTTCTCCTTCAGTAAAAAAAAAATTCATCAACGTTTTGGGTGTAATTACTGAAGAGTAACAAAGATTGATGAGGACAACTTTAAGAGTAAAATGTACATGGGGTGTGAGGGTGAGAATTAAGCACAATTAAAATGATCAGAGACAAATTCCCCAATGTGGTAGTTGTATATATTAGCAGAAAGAGTAACAACAGAGGCAATTGGAGGTCAGGGTCATTTGTTAATTCAAGAAAAATGAATCTAATCACCAAAGAACCATTCTCCAAACCTATTCTTCTTTAAGATAATCTGTAAACACAGAAGAATATTGTGACATTGTAAGACCACAAAAAGTTACTGAGATAGCATTTGTGAACTACATGACGGGAATGCCTATATGTATATATATATATATATATATATGAATTCACAGAAATTACTATTCATGCTATCATGATATAGTGTTATTTCCCCATATTAGAACATTGAAAGTTAAATAGAATAAATTAATTTCCAACAATCTAAAAAGGAATGATCATTGTTCTAGCCCTAGGTAGTTATGTGGAGACCCTTGTTGCAACGTGGAGCTAATCTCATCCAGATATAACTGTGGTGGCATCAGGAGTACCTACATTGTTTTAAATCTAAACTTTAGTTTAGAATTAGTCGGAGTAGGGGAATGATTAGGATCCCATGCTTTCTACAAGAAAATATATTAATCTAGAAAGATTTGAGAGAGGACTACCAAGATGAAAGTTCCTGACTGTGATACTGTAATACTTATGTTGCCTGAAACTTTTAACACCCCATTTTCTTTTCCAGGATTTACATGGGAATTTCATTGATTCCTAGAATTGTATAATATTAAATGAAAGGGCACTCATCAGATCCTTGACTTAAGTGTCAAGCTACTTCTCAAGCCTAATGTTTAAGACACTAAATGAAAACACTGTATCATCTCTCTATTATGTGCAATATAGCCAGTTACAGTCAAGAAGAGAGATCATAGTATTCATAGCTGGGGCCCATGGGATGGGAAATCAAGCACTGCCTGATAAACTGGAAAGATACTCAAATGAGAAACACAATAAAGTCTGGAGAGATATTTTTCAACAAGTTAAAATAATTAAGAATGATATATCTTTAATTCTCCAAATAAAAGAACACTTTGGAACACATTACCATTATCTGTATATGCATTCAAAACACAAAAGCAAGCCTTTACAAGAGAAAATGGAGAATCTTATAGTCAATTAATATTTCAAAGCAATTATAACATGTACCTTTTATTGAAAAGGACCCTGCAAGTATCAATGGAGGCAGTTATCTGCAAAGACTTGAGAATGAAAATTTGGCTTAGATTCACTTTGTCAACCTGGATAAAACTTGGGCAGTTCATTGTCAGCATGTTCAAAACATAGTACAATTTAAGAAAAAGCTTTCAGCAACAATAATTCCCATTCCTGGATTCCAGACAACAGTCATTCTGATACCAGGTACACAATAAAGCTTAAAGTGTGATTACTTAGAAGCTCCTTTGAAAAGAAGATGTGACAATGAGGGTGGGTTTTTTAGCTAAAGAGCCTACATTCTAGTGTGGTCTGTGATAAAGATGTCATAGAGTTGAGCCCACTATTAACTACATGTGACATCCTCCCTAATGATGGGATCTGTGAATGAAATATAGGAAGGGAAGAGTCTGGGATAAACATTCTGGGGTACTTTATGAAGTTTGCCTCTATAGCAAAGGGTGGATGAATTCTGCCTCCACAGATAATCAAAAGATCCCTAGGTCATTAACAGTATCCAATCCCAGTCTACTGAACAGAAACTAGATATTTTACCTCCTCCACTGAGAAGAGGCCCCTGCATGTTTAAAATTCCTGGTCTTCTTAGTAATCTGTGGTGCAAGGAGCTTTGGTCCTCAACAATATATGATTTATAACTGTTGGAGCTATATCAATAAAGATGTTTCAGGAAAAATGAAGACAGCAACATAAAGAAATTTCAATGTACCTCATTATGAGAGAAAGGGTTTTATTTCATTACTTTACCCTTGTGTTATTGGATTCTATAAGTCTCTGAGGATTTCAAACCTTTGATTATAAAAGGATACAGCACAAACTTAATTTTTAATATGTTCTACAATCACCATTAACTTTTTGTAATTAAAAAAAATACCCTTAATCATCTGAAGGGGTATCTTTTTTATTGAACTTACCAGCTAATGAAACAACAGGACTTTTGCATAGTTCACTATAATGATATACTTGGCTATAATAAACAAGGCTTTCTCAATCTCCTCTCAGTGCACAGACACAATATATAAAAATGACATAAGTTGATACTGTTCATATCCTAGACCAGGATGTTTCTTTTGTTCCTTAGATACTTGGCATTAAGAAACACATGTGCTTCTCTTTAGGGACTGTACTTCTGTGTTTGAGCCAACATTGAACCCCATTTACCAATACTATTCATATCTTAAGGGAATCCTATTGTGCAGCTATGTTTGCTCATTGTTCCTCCATCCTTCATTCCCAGTGTTCTATTCCCAGTATCCCTTATTACCTTATCACTATTTTTCCCAGGGAATGCAGCAACTATCTAAGGTATTATCTATCATAAGAGTTCCCCCAAATCACTTTACAAAATAATTTACTGTTGCTTTGTTTTCTCTTCAGTTTTCATAACCAAAATCAGAAAGCCCCTAATACCAAGCAAGAGCTCTCCCACTCAGCAGCATCCATAGACTACCAAGTAATATGTAAAATACTGCATCTTTGCCAAGTCATTTCAGTACTCACATGGCATTTCTATGTTAGTTTCCGGTTTAGTTCTTACATGAAGCATTTTATGCATGATTTCAACATCTATAAACATTTCAGAAAAAAGTATGATACCCAGGGACTTACTGATAGAAGTGACTTAACTAATTTACACATTTTATACAATAGGAATTATAAAAAAAATCATGCCTGCAGTTGTATTGTTGTGATGACAAAACAGAAAAGAATCATAAAATTGGTTATAATAAATCCCTACATAATGGGATATAGTGAAATTCAGCAATGATTATAAATCCTTGTTGGGGAAGTCCTATGTATATGTCAATAAAGCACTGCTGGCCAATAGGAATCTAGATAGGTGGGACTAGGAGTCCAGGAGGACTCTGGGAAGGAGAAACACAGAGAGTCAAGATGTAACGGTAGGGCCAGGCGGTGGTGACGCACGCCTTTAATCCCAGCACTCGGGAGGCAGAGGCAGGTGGATTTCTGTGAGTTCGAGACCAGCCTGGACCACCAAGCGAGTTCCAGGACAGCCTCCAAAGCCACAGAGAAACCCTGTCTCAAAAAATCCAAAAAAAAAAAAAAAAAAAAAAAAAAAAAAGATGTAACGGTAGGAAGCCCGGAAACCTCACCGGTAAGAGAAATATTTAGATTAACAATTATGGGATAAATACTTAAGTCAGAGCTATCCAGTAAGAAACCACCAAGGCCAACAGCTTCATAATTAATACAGTGTCTTGTGTGTTATTTGGGGACTACAACGCGGCAGAGCCCAGATGACTGGCGGGTGATAAACCAAAGTGGCTAGCAAGGAAAAAGCTTCTCTTTACAAATCTTAACTGACTTTATTAAGGAGTCATTTCTTGATTTATCATTAGTTTAAAATATCCTATGTCAAATGCATTTTTTCATCTCAGAGCAAAAATTAGCTAAATCCTTTCCCAGAGATTACTAGACCTGGAAGGGTATATTTGAAATTCATTGGAACATGCTTGGATGCCAATTGGTGGATGAGTAAATGAAGAAGACGTGGTATTTATAAACTCATTCAAGATTTTTATACTTCAGTAATAAAGACCAGTGTGTAATTAATATATGTCACAGAATAGACAGAGTTTGAACCATTGCTATAGAGAAACACAGTGGTGTGGGCCATGGTTCAAACATTTGATCTTCTCATCTCAGGAGATGTTCAAGTTCTTCTTTGCTACCTAGTTTGAGGCCAAAATAGACTACATAATATGTTTTTTCTTCAACAAAAATATAAAAAAGATAATAAGAAAAAAAGACATAGTATTGCCAGCAAGACTATCTATTCACATATTAATAAAGAGAATTACATTCTTATTTCTCATCCTGTAATAATCAAGATGAATTGTTTCAAAGGCCTAAATGAAACACTTGAAAGCTTGAGAGTAATAGACAAACACCAGCATAAAACTCCAAAACAGACACAGAAGCAATAAATTTATAAATAGGTATTTTATTTTTTGAGATCATAATTACATCATAAACCTTTTCCCTTTCCTCTTTCTCAACCCACTCATATACTTTTCCTTGTTTTATTTCAAATTCATTTGTCAGAAATCCTATTTATATGTAGGTATTTAATTATATGGGTAATGAAAATAAAGCAGACCAATAGGTTTGATTCAGTTAAATGCTTCTCCACAACAAAAGAAATGCTTATAAAGAATGGGGTGACTGTATTTGCCAGGTTTCCTTCAACATGAGATGAATATTTAGAGTGTATAAAAAAATCAACTATGTTAATCAGCAAAGGTAGTGAAAATGGCTGACATAAACACACACACACACACACACACACACACACACACCTTTATTCTTGATGAAATCCAAATCCAATCTGTATGATATTCTCTCTCATCTAACACATAATTGATATCATCAAGAAAAGTAAATAACGTATTACAGGAAGCCTGTTATTGAAATAAAACATCTGAACTACTGCAGGACATGTAATAATGGAAATTAAGAGAGAATACTCTATGTGGAATGCATTCAAATAGAAGGATACTCTCTCAGCCTAGACACATGGGGGACTGCATAGGCCCTGCTCCAAATGATATGACAGTCTTTGAAGATCCTCCATGGAAGACCTCACCTTCCCTGGGGATCAGAAAGAGGATGGAATAAGGGCTCCTTTGGTGGGGGAAGTGGAGGAGGAGAGGGAGAGAGAACTGGGATTGACATGTAAAACAAACTTGTTTTAATTTAAATTAAAAAAGAAGAAAGAATACTAAAAAATTTGTAATGGATAACAACATTTCTGGATGTTAGATACATAAAGAAATCAGTCCTAGCATATAACATAGAGAGACATACCCATGAGTGTTTCAGCACTATTCACAATAATAAATTATGGAATTAGCATAGGATCTCATCAAAGAATGAAGGGCTAAAATGCAATATATATGAACGATAGAGAATTATTTAGTTAAAAGAAGAAAGAAATCATTTCCTTACAGGAAAATTCTTTTCACTCAATATTGTCATGGTAGTATATATAAACAAGAAACAGAAGAAAAGACACTGCATGTTTTGTACCATATGTGGGATAAAACAACTCAAAGTACCAGGGGTGTACTGAAAAATAATAAGGAGGACAGATTTGAGGCAATTTTAAGGGGGGTGCTTTTAAGAATCATACTAAACATGAGTTCATTCAAATGTTACAATGAAACATATTTCTGTATAATTACTACATATTAATCATAACACTAAAAGATAGTAAGTTCACTTAAACACCCAAAATTAAAGGTTGGAGATAGGAAACTAGATTTTAAAAGAGGGTGATTGTTTCTGATAAGTAACTGCAGGTTATATGTATACATGCTTATGTTGACTTTCACTTCTGACCACTGAAGGCAATGCATGAAAGTGATAGCATGTACCTGTGTGCATGTAAAACTCTCATACACACAAAAAATAAATAAATACATATTTTAAGAGACTTCTCAACAGAGGATTATATCCTTAGCCATCAGGGAAATGCATATCAAATCAACTCTGAGATACCATCTTACTCCTATCAGAATGGCTAAAATCAAAAACACCAATGGCAATTTATGTTGGAGAGGATGTGGAGAAAGGGGAACACTCCTCCACTGCTGGTGGGAGTGCCAACTCATACAGCCACTTTGGAAATCAGTATGGTGGTTCTTCAGGAAAATGAGAAACAGTCTACTTCAAGACCCAGCAATTCCACTCTTAGGCATATACCAAAAAGATGCACATTCATACAACAAGGACATCTGTTCAGCTGTTTTCATAGCAGAATTATTTTTAATTGCTGCGCCTGCTGCGCAGCCTGTATCCCAGAATGTGGCAAGGGTGTCGGGATTGATGACACAGAGACTGGTCGGTTGCGTTAAGAAATCTTTATGCTCCCCAAGTCGGTTTAAGAGAACTTCCCAAGAAAACACTTCCCTTCAGAAAAACTTCTGCCATACATACACGCACACATTTCCCACACATCCTCTTTCTCCTCCTGGCTGGTGGTTAAATCTCTGACACCAAAATCGGTGACAGCAGGGAGCAGGAAGTGGCTAGCCATTGGGAAGATGAAAGTCAGGGTGTTTCAGTGAGCGAGCCCTTATCTGGAACTTATGGCTCCTGGAAATATTTCTTAGGGCACTGGATAGTTTTCAGTAAATATGTTTTCAGTAAGCATTGTTTCGCAGCTGCCTGCTCCCAGGCTGATGGAGGAGTGGGTTTCTGGCCAGGGTCTGTGGTCCCCACATGTAATGGCCAGAACCTGGAAGCAACCTAGATATCCCTCAACTGAATAATGGATGGAGAAAATGTGGTACATTTACATAATGGAGTACTACTCAGCAGAAAAAAAAACAATGGAATCTTGAAATTCACAGGCAAATGGATAGCACTAGAAGAAGCCATCCTGAGCAAGGTAACCCAGTCACAAAAAGACAAACATGGTATGTACTCTCTCATATATGGATTTTAGACATAGAGAAAAGGAGTACCAGCCCACAATCCACATTACCAGAGAAACTAGGAAAGAAGGAGAGTCCCAAGAGAAGAACACATGCTTCCCTACCCCAAAGAAGGGGGACAAGAACCCCTGAGAAAATTGAGAGCATGTGAGAAGAGAGGAGGGAGGTGGGAAGGGCAGATGGGGAGAATTGGGCTGGGGAGGAAAACGGGAGGACTGAGACAGGGGTGGAATAGGGGAGGGCAAGATAGGAGATGCCTTAATAGAGGGTGCCAGTATAGGTTTGGAGAGAGGTCTGGCACAGGGGAAATGTTAGAGGATCCATAGGAATGACCCCAACTAAAATCTAAACAGTGGTAGAGAGGCTGCCTTTGATTCCCTTCCCCTATAATGGTTGCCATTCCTAGAGATTTCATTCAGTAGCTGATCAAAGCAGAGACTGGCACCCATAGCTAAACACTGAGCCATAATCCTGGAATCCAGTTATAGAGAGGGAAGTCTGATGAGCAAAGGAGCCACGACATTGCTGGAGAAACCCACAGGAACAGTTGACCTTACCTAGTGAGAGCACCAGAGATCCTAGTCATCCAGTGTTGAACTGAACGAAGTCCTCTGGATGTGGGTGGCAGCTAGGAGGCCAGATCAGTCTATGGGACCTCTAATAGTGGAGTCAGTGTTTATCCCTATGTCACAAATTGACTTTGGGACCCCATTCCCTATGGAGGGATACTATTGCAGCCCAGATATGGAAAGGAGGTCCCCTCCCCCAAATGACATGATAGACTTTGGTGGTCCCAAGTGGAGGGCCTCACTGTCCCTGGGGAGTCGGGGGTGGGTTTGGAAAGTCAGTGGAGAGCATGTGAGAATGGGAGGGAGAGGGAATGTGGGGATTGATATGTGAATAAGAGTGCTTCTTATATATATATATATATATACATATATATTTATTTATAATACATATTATATATATACATAGTGCCAGTATTTGATATTTGAGTCACTAGAAGGTCAAATGATCACTTTAAAGTAAGAATAAATGGGTTTACTCAAAACATCTAAAATCAAAGAGCAAAAAATTACTTTAAACAAACACCCAAGCACTTAAAATTGAATGGGATAGAGAAAAATAAAATAAATATTGTTTATATCACTAAAGTTGTCATATAACATATGGAAATTGTCACTTGGTATCAGATTATAAATTTTCCTCTAAAATATTTGTCCATTTCTCTCAGAAGAAAATATTGTCATTGCATTGTTATTCGACATATTTTGTCACAGTTAATTTTATACATAAAACAGTACTTTCAAATTGTTCTTGACTCTCATCTTAGGAGTTTTCAAATTCTTAAACTGAACATTCTGTTAATATAAGAGATATAGCAAAGAAAGTGTGATTTAGTTGTATACAAGCAGTGTTGCCCCATAGATTTCTTCTTTTTATTTTGAAACTTTCTTAATATTAAATAGCATTAGTCAGTATGATAACCATACAATCCCTTTATTCTTCTTTTTTGCTTTTTGTTTTTTGGTTTTTTTTGAGACTGGGTTTCTCTGTATTGCTTTGGAGCCTGTCCTGAAACTTGCTAGGCCAGGCTGGCCTCAAATTCACAGAGATCTGCCTCCCTCTGCCTCCCGAGTGCCACCAATGCCTGGCAAATTCCTTTATTCTTAAATATTTCTAGGACCTTATATAAAAGACAAAAGCTGAAAGCATGCCGTTTGCCCATACTTTTACTTTGAAAAATTTTCCTATATTGAGTTTCAATATAAATCTGCTCTAACTCCTACTCCTACAGGTATACTCACTCGATGCACAATATAAAAATGAGTCTGCATTTTCAATAATTCTCCAATAAGAGATTAGACTATAGTATTCAGGAATGAGGAATTCTGCAAAAGTTTTATGAAGAGTAGAGGGAAAGCACAGTCACTAAGGCTCTGTACTGTATGTATAAAATACTTATATCCCTCATAAATTCTTCAATTTTATCTTATAAAATAAAGTTAACACACCTAACATAAGAAAGTCAAGCGCATATTACATACACTACAATGTGTATTATATTCAGTAGCCAGTTAATAAAAACACCTTGATCATGAATCACTAGGATTTTCAAGGGACACAGTAAGGCCCAAGAAAGACAATCTGATTCATAGTTTATTACAAAGACAAATGAGAGATATTTTGCCACAAAATACATGGAAAATTCAGTATTATTATATATGACCACTGATAGATCATTTGTTATTTTTAGGATACATTCTGTAATAATAAAGGATATCAATTACTTAGCTAAAACTGCTGAAAGAAGACTTTGCCAATTATATAAAATCAAAGGAAATTTATTTTAAATAAAACACTCCAATATCCTACCAATGATTAGATTTTAAAAAAAATAGAAAGAGGTGGTTATGATTAATGCCACAGAAATTCTAAGTAGCATAACTATAGGGATGGACATATTAATTTTTTATCAGCACATCCTCCTGCTAAAGGTTTTTCTCAGGGCAACTTTAACATCCTTGTTCCTCAAGCTATAGATTAAGGGGTTCATCATAGGAAGCAATATGACATAAAAAATGGAAGACCTTTTTCCCTGATCCATAGGCCCAACTGAGGATTGTTGAAGATACATAAATGCACCTGAACCAAAGAATAGAGAAACAGCTAGTATGTGGGAGATGCAGGTACTAAAGGCTTTAGATCTTCCCTCGGTAAACCTCATTTGAAGGATGTTAGAGAGGATGAAGCCATAAGAGGTAACAATGATGACACTGGGCACATTGATATCTATCCCACCTACAATAATAATCTCAATCTCATTGGCATAAGTGTTGGTGCAGGAGAGCTGCAACAAAGGGAGCAGAGCACAGAAATAGTGGTTGACAGTGTTTCTGTCACAGAAGGTCAGTCTAAGCATCCATCCTGTATGAATCATGGTACCAGAAATTCCCATTATGTATGAACCAAGTATTAGATAAGAACACACCTGGTGGACATAGCAACATTATACAAGAGTGGGTTGCAGATAGCCACATAGCGATCATAGGCCATTGATGACAGGACACAGCATTCACTGACAGCAAAAAAGCAGAAGAAATACAGCTGGGTCATACATTCCACGTAGGAGATAATATTCTTCCTTACAAAGAAGTACATCAGCATTTTGGGTGTAATCACACAGGAATAACAGAGGTCAATGAAGGTCACGTTTAAGAGGAAAAAGTACATGGGAGTATGGAGGTGACAATTCAGTGCAATAATGGTTATCAAATTCATGTTCTCTAGTATTGTGGTTGTATATATTAACAGAAAGAGTAAGAACAAAGGTAATTGTAGATCAGGGTCATTTGTCAATCCCTGTAGAATGAATTCAGTCACCAAAGAAGTGTTTTCCAGACCCATTCTTCTTTAATATAACCTGCAACACAAAAAAAATCATAACATTATAAGAACCCTCAAAATCATTTACAGCTTCTATCACACTTGTAGATAGTGAAAATGTGTTTACCTATTTTAATTCACAGAATTTGCTGTTCATGCTATCATGATGTAGAATGATATTTTTCCCAGATTAGTATGTTACAGACAAAATAGAGTAAATTCAACTACCCACTGTCTAAAATATCATGACCATTTTTGTCATTTGCTTGCAAGACTTCTTGTATATCAATATAAGAGGGGGAAGGACCAGAAAACATTTCCCATCCTTGATTTCATTTTGTCATTGCTTAAGACATGGGACAATACATGAAAAACCTGTGACAACTTTGATTTACTGCATCCAAGTTGTCACAGGTGGCCTCAGGTCCACCAACATTGTTTCAAATATAAGCTTTATATTTTGCCAGAGTTTAATAATGGAAAACCTGTGCTTGCTATAGGAAAACATATTAATCTAGATGTATTTGAAAGATGGCCCTCAATAAGTAATTTACTGGATGTAACATTGTATCACTTTCATCTTCTGAACCTCTCAACACTCCATGTTTTTTCTAAAATATTCTTTGAATTTTATTTTATTCTTAGAATTGCATGAAATGTAATCAAATGACATTCATGAGACTCCTGTACTTCAATGTGAAAGTACTTCACAAACCAATGACATGACACTAAATGGAAACAGTGCATCATTTCTCCTTTGTGTGCAATATAACAGAGTTACATTATTCAAAAGAGCACTGAGTATTCATAACTGGGGCCGGTGGGATTGGAATTCAAGGGCTGCTTGCTAAATTGCAAAATGACTCAAGTGAGGAACATAGTTAAGTCAGGAGAACTAATTTCAACAAATTAAATAAGTTAAGAATTGTGTGTGCTTTGATTTTCTAACAAAAAAATTAATTATCACTACCTGTGTGTACACACCAATGTAGGATGAAGATAAGTGAAGAAACTCCATTTTGGAAAACTTTACAACTAATAACTGGTCAAATTAACTCACAGTTATCATTTTAAATATTGTATCTAATGATGTTAAAGAAAAAAACAAAATAGAAGCATGAAGAAATTTCAAACTACCTCATCACCAAAGGAATAGTATTATTTTATTCCTGCACCTTTGTTGTTTTATATGGTTCAATGCATCTCTGAGCATTTAAATATTTGATTCTAAGAGGACACAACACCAAGTTAATTTTTAATATGTTCTGGAATCACCATTGTCTTGTCATAATTTATCAAATACCCTTTAATCATTTTCAGTGTTATCTTCTTTTTATGCACTTATCACCAGATGAGACAGCAGGAATTTCGTGTAATTTACTAGAAAGATATACTTGGCTACAAACAAAGTAAAAGATTTCTCTATCTTCTCTCAGGGCACAGACATAAGTTATAAAAAATATATGAGGTGATAATGTTTATACCCTGGACCAGAATGTTTCTTTTGTTCACTCGAGACTTAGAATTTAAGAAGTGCATGTAGTTCCCTTTAGGTAGTGTACTTCTGAGCTGGAGCCAAGGTTGAACCCCATCTGACAATAATCTTCATATCTTAAGGGAAATCTATTGTGTAGCTTCCTTTTCTCATTTTTTCCTCCATCCTTAATGGTACTTTCCATAGATTCTGTTCCCAGTATTACCTTATCATTTTTTAACCATAGAGTATAACAAGATATCTAAGGTATTACAAATCATGAGAGTTCCCCAAATCATTTTACAAAAGTAATTTGCTGTTGCTGTGTTTTGTCTTCATGGCTCAAGATGCAGGAAGACCTTGATACCAAGAGTGAGTTCTCCAATTGAGCAACATCCCAAAAACTTCCTAGTCACATTTATAATGTTACATCATTCCTAAATCACTTCAATACTTACATGACATTTGTATTTTAGTCTCCAGTATAGTTCTTATATGTACCACTTTATAGATGAGTCCAACATCGGTACACATTTTAGGAAAAGTATGATACCAAGGAACATACTGATACAGGCTATTTAACTAATTTATTCTTTTTTATAAAAAAAGATCATGTCTTCAGTTGTATTGTTGTGATAAAACAGAAAAGAATCATAAAACTACTTATGACAAATCCATGTAGAATGAAAAACAGTGAAATGTAAGCTATGATTATAAATCTTATTGGCTTTATGAAATAGTCATTTCTGATGTATCTATTATTAGTTTAAAAATCCTATGCCAAATGTATTTTTCATCTCAAAGCAAAGGCTAGCGTATTCATTTGCCAGAGATAACTAGACACAGGAGGGTTTATTTGGAGTAGGTTAGACTGCAATTACTCTCTGAATTCTGATATTAGTTATTTAGGAATGAATGCTTTATGAATATTTTAACATCTGAGAGTTGCCAATGAATTTCCAGTTATTCTGTAACTCTCCATTCTTATTTTCCTTTATTATTTTATTCCCAAAGCATGCGTGATCAAATGTTAGTACTTCTGAACCAATTGATGGGTATTCATTTCTTCACAATTGCTTAATATATTGAGTCGAACTTATTAAACACTGTGTCTACTCCTCTGTTGTAGACTGCAAATCAAATGGTAGGATTACAACTAAAAATTTCTTTGGACTCTGCAGCAAGCTTCAGGAAAGATTTTAGATGCAATCAAGTTCTTGTCTCAAAAGTCATAAAACAGAAGCAAATAATAAAAATAGGAATTGAACAAAAAGTTTCAATTAATTCAGGAATTGTAAACTTACTCTTGTTTTTTAAATAAAACCAAGACATAAGGCGTCATGGACAATTATACCTGATTTATTATTTTAAAATCTATTTTATACAATAAATAATAATTTCCAGCAAATTCTAATAAAATTTATTTGCAGAACCTAAGAGTGCAGGTCAGTGATTTAAGTCTTGGCTAATATACATGGGCCTCTTTCTATTTGTCTATCACTGACAACAACAAAAAGATAACTGTCTATATGAAACTCACAGGTGCTGATGTGGTAACCCTGTGCAAATTCAGGATCAATTTAGCAAGGCAAATCACCTTATTCTAAGGTAGAACACACATATAACATTCAACTTTAAAAAATAACATCTAAATTTGTGAGAAACCACAAAGATATTGTTACATCTCTGATACAGAGGACAAAATTCTTCTGCCAATGATTGATAAGGATTAATTTTCAAAATGTAAATAAAATGTAATAAAATGTAAAATAAATTAATTAACCAATTTTAAAAACCAGAGACTTAGAATGTCTTTGATTCTATTCATTAGAACAGCGGATGTGAAATAGTTCAACATCACTGACCCCAAGTTTTCCTGGAAGTGTGGTGAAGAGGAGGGGTTATTAGAGGGGAAATATGTGAGGAATGTTGCTAGGGAAAATAAACAAAAAATGAACAAAATGAATTTGATAGACAAATAGAAGCAAGCAAATGAAATAACAACATCAGCAACATTAAGATAAACCAAGATACTAGATTAGAAGCACAGAGCCCTTTTTAGAATCTGAGCTGCCTGGAATCAAGGAACTGAGAAATTACCTTTCTGGTGAGGCAGGTGTCTCAGTAGTTTGTTAAGAATAGAGTCTTAGAAACTTTAGTTTAAGTTTATTAAAAACAGAGACTTGGTCTAGACATTAGCCTAAGTCTCTGGTTTATTTATTATTATTATTTCCCATTTTAAATTTAAATTAGAAACAAACTTGCTTCACATGTCAATCCCAGATCCCTCTCCCTCCCCTTCTCCCCCGCCCCTCCCTACCAGGCCTCCCAACACCCCCTCCCCCCTGCCCAATCCCCACTCTGATCCCTAGGGAGGGTGAGGCACTCCATACAGGATCTCCAGAGTTTGTCATTTCATCCAGGGTAGGGTCTAGGCCCTCCTCCAAGAGTCCAGGCTGAGAAAGCATCCCTCATTGTGGGATGGGCAGCCAAAGTCCATTTGCATGCCAGAGATAAATACTACCCAAAGCCCCATAGTTTGCCTAGGCCTTCTGATTGACACCCGCATTCAGGGGGTCTGGATCAGTCCCATGCTGTCCACCCAGCTATCAGTCTGCGGTCTAAGAAGCTCCTCCTTGTTCAGGTCAACTGTTTTTTAAGATACAGCTAGGCTAGCC